>NC_041386.1:41751678-41969242 GCF_002162155.2 Triticum dicoccoides
GGCCATATGGGCCTTACTGGAGAAAGAGAAGGGAGGCCAGGGTGGGCCGCGCGCCTCCTCCCCCTGGTCCGAATTGGACTAGGAGAGGGGGGCGGCACCCCCCTTTCCTTCTTCTTCCCCACTTCCTTCCCCCTCCTAGTAGGATTCCTACTCCTACTAGGAGGAGGACTCCTCCTTGGCGCGCCTATAGGGCCGGCCGGCCTCCTCCCTTTGCTCCTTTATATACGGGGGCAGGGGCACCCCTAGACACACAAGTTGATCCAAGTGATCATTTTCTTAGCCGTGTGTGGTGCCCCCTTCCACCATAATCCTCGATAATATTGTAGCGGTGCTTAGGCGAAGCCCTGCGACGGTAGAACATCAAGATCGTCACCACACCGTCGTGCTGACGGAACTCTTCCTCGACACTTTGCTGGATCGGAGTCCGGGGATCGTCATCGAGCTGAACGCGTGCTAAAACTCGGAGGTGCCGTAGTTTCGGTGCTTGATCGGTCGGGCCGTGAAGACATATGACTACATCAACCGCGTTGTGCTAACGCTTCCGCTGTCGGTCTACAAGGGTACGTAGATCACACTCTCCCCTCTCGTTGCTATGCATCACCATGATCTTGCGTGTGCGTAGGAAATTTTTTGAAATTACTAAGTTCCCCAACAGATCAATGATCTGTTTGATTGATTGCAAGGAGCTAAGGTATTTTCCAAGATCAATCTGTGATCAGGATACCACTAGTTGAAGATTCGAGAGCAGGATATACCTAAGACGGCTTATACCACCAGGTATGGGTTGTACGAGTATACCGTTATGTCATTTGGTCTGACTAACGCACCTGCATATTTCATGAACATGATGAACAAAGTGTTTATGGAGTTTTTGGATAAGTTCGTCGTAGTGTTCATTGATGATATCCTGGTTTACTCGAAGAATGAAGAGGAGCATAAGGAGCATTTGCGTTTGGTACTTGGTAAGCTCAGAGAACATCATTTATATGCCAAGTTTAGCAAATGTGAGTTTTGGTTGAAGGAAGTTGGATTTCTCAGACACGTTATATCCGGAGAAGGTATAGCAGTAGATCCCACTAAGGTTGACACTGTGACAAAGTGGGAAGCCCCAATAACAGTTGGAGAAATCCAGAGTTTTCTTGGACTCGCAGGATACTACCAGAGATTTATTGAAAATTTCTCGAAGATTGCGAAGCCTATGACGGAGTTGTTAAAGAAGGATACCAAGTTCATATGGACTGAGGAATGTGAGGCCAGTTTCCAGGAGTTGAAGAAACGTTTGGTTACATCACATGTGTTGATTTTGCCAGATCAGACCAAGGATTATGAGGTGTATTGCAATGCTTCATGTCGAGGACTTGGAGCAGTGCTTATGCAGGAAGGAAGAGTTGTTTCATATGCCTCATCATAGCTTAAGCCTCATGAGTTGAATTATGCTATGCATGATTTGGAGTTAGCAGCCATAGTGCATGCATTGAAAACCTGGAGACACTTTCTCATTGGAAACCATTGTGAGGTATACACGGATCACAAGAGTTTGAAGTATATTTTCACACAGAAGGAGTTGAATCTCAGACAAAGGAGATGGTTGGAGCTCATCAAGGATTATGATATGAGATTGCATTATCAACCCGGAAAGGCTAACGTAGTAGCCGATGCGCTGAGTCGTAAGAGTCATGTCAACACACTAATGACGGGAGATTTACCAAGGGAGTTAGCCAAAAATATTCGTGAGCTATGTTTGGAGATAGTTCCGAAAGGCTATGTAGCAGCATTGGAAATTCAGTCTACTTTGATGGATAAGATCAGAGAAGCCCAGAAGACTGATAAGGAGATTGCTTCTATTAAAGAGAAAATGAGCAAAGGAAAAGCTAAAGGATTTCGTGAGGATGAGCACGATACCTTATGGTTTGAAGACCACGTCTATGTGCCTAATGATTCGGAGATCAGGAAGTTGATTCTGCAGGAGGCCCATGATTCACCATATTCAATTCACCCAGGAAATACCAAAATGTATTTGGATTTGAAGGATACTTTCTGGTGGACCAGAATGAAGAAGGATATTGCGGAGTATGTAGCAGTTTGTGATGTATGTCAGAGAGTAAAGGCAGAGCATCAGAAGCCAGCAGAATTGCTACAGCCATTGCCAATACTCGAATGGAAGTGGGATAAGTTAGGCATGGATTTTATCACAGGATTACCCAGAACTCTTTCAGGCTATGAGTCGATTTGGGTTGTAGTCGATCGTTTGACAAAGGTAGCTCATTTCATTCCAATGAAGACTACCTATACTAGTGCCAAGTTGGCAAAGATATACATGACCAGGATCATATGTCTGCATGGAGTTCCAAGGAGCATTGTACCAGATAGAGGAACCCAGTTTACCTCAAAGTTCTGGAATCAGTTGCATGAAACTTTGGGTACCAGGCTAGAGTTTAGTACAACTTTCCATCCGCAGACAGATGGACAAACCGAGAGAGTCAATCAGATTTTGGAGGATATGCTAAGAGCTTGTGCGCTAGATTATGGATCTAGTTGGGACGAGAATTTGCCATATACAGAGTTCTCTTATAACAACAATCATCAATCTAGTTTGAAGATGGCCCCTTTCGAAGCCTTGTACGGAAGGAGGTGCAGGACCCCATTGTCGTGGGATGAAGTTGGAGACCGCCAGTTGTTTGGACCGGATCTGATTAAGGAGTCTGAATAGAAAGTGAAATTGATTTGCGATAGGCTCAAGGTAGCCCAATCCAGGCAGAAGAGCTATGCAGATTCTAAACGCAAGGAGACAGTTTACGAAGTCGGAGACCGAGTTTATCTTCGAGTATCTCCACTTCAAGGAGTTAAGCACTTTGGAGTTAAGGGAAAGTTAGCACCACGTTTTGTAGGACCATACAAAGTTTTGGAACGTATGGCAGAAGTAGCCTACAAGCTGGAGTTGCCCGAAGGATTGTCGGGAGTTCACGACGTGTTCCACGTTTCCCAGTTGAAGAAGTGCCACATAGAGATGGCTGATATACCACTTAGAGATACAGTGCCGCTGGAAGTGATTCAGTTGGATAGTGATTTGACCTATGAGGAGAAACCAGTTAAGATTCTTGATTATGCCAGTCGAGTCACCCGCAGCAAGGTTATTAAGTTTTGCAAAGTTCAGTGGAGCCACCACAAGGAGGATGAAGCCACCTGGGAGCGAGAGGAATATTTGCTGAAGGACCACCCTCACCTATTTTCTAGCCAACCCAAATCTCGAGGGCGAGATTCATCTTAAGGGGGGGTAGGTTTGTAACATCCCAAATTTTCAATTTGGAATGTTATACACTAGATCATCATTGAATATCATATTTTATTGCATTTTGGCTGATCCTAGAAAATTCTACGCAACTCAAGGACCCTCGGAGAGAGTTGGGGATTTCGTTATTTTCATATTTGAGTTTTCTCAAATTTTGAAAATAGGATCATTTGATTTGATTTATTTTATCTTCAATTATTTCTATTACAAAAATATGAGAGAGGGAATAAAATGACTTTCCCAAAATAAAAAAATATTGAGGATTTAATAAAAAAATCAAATAAGATTTTATTTTGGTTTTATTTGCTATTTTATTTGAATTTAGGAAGAATGCACGTTTTTCAAAATTGCATTTAGGCCCCAAATAAATGTTCATCCGGTGTGGCTTGATTTTAGAAGCCGGGGAAATTTTATTTCGGGCTTTTTGGAGTCCGTTTAGTATTCCTTTTGTTTTTTTCTAAGCGTAACTATTTAAAAAAACGCAACCGACCTACCAGGCCATGTCCGACCTGGACAATTGGCCCGGCCGGCTTTATATAGCCGGGGAGGCCCAGCCGGACCCCCAAACCCTAGCCGCCAACCCCACCGCCGCCGCCGCCTTTGCCGCTACCGCCGCGCCACACCGCCGCCCCATGCCGACCCCGCCGCCCGCCGGACCGCCTCCCCGCCGCTCCCCGGAGGTAGACCTCGCCGCCGCCGACTTTTCTCAAAAACTGATCAGTTTTCCGTCAATTTTGTTCGGTTTTTTTAGTTTCGTTTTTTTATAGATCGGTTTTCCGGTTTATTTATTTAGCGAGCGTTCGCTCGTTCGTTCGTTTTAGCGATTGCGTTGATTGTTTATATCCAGTTAACGAACGTTCGTTCATTAATCTATTCGTCGTTTTTCTTTTTCTCGGATTAAATTCGCGATTTTTTCTGATCACGATTCCTGATCCATTTTTCGTTCTAGTATAACTTTTCGCTCGTTTATCGGAATCAGGCGATTCAAGCGCCTGGAGTTTCGTCTCGAAACCCTCTTTCCGTTTAACCAACTCAAATAAGTTTTCGCCACTGTAAAAATTGCCCTAGATACAGAATATTAAACGAACCCTATTTCTTTTGCTGTTTGTCTTTCGTTGCTTCGTTCGATTCGATTCTTTTTGCCAACCGGAGTTCTTAAGTTGAATTTTCTGGTTAGATCTCTTATTCGAGTTTTACCTGTGCATTAGTTGAGTACTTATTGTATGCTTTTTTTTGCGATAGAGTATCCGGAGTGCGCCGCTTGCTACTTCGAATCGCTAGGTTTCCCGGATCATCAGCAAGGCAAGTAACACTTTGATCATACCTCCTACTACCCAGTTTTATTGCATTAGATCAATCCTCACACATTGCATGGTTAGGATCTAATTAAATTGTGGGTTTGGGAAGTAGTTGAGGTAGTACCTATTACCTGTTTATTATCAAACCTTTGGAAGTTACTTCTACGTTGCTTATTATGCTATGCTATGCTAGTAGACGTGGATTGGGTGAGTGTATCCATGACAGATGTGAGATTGTTAAATTAATGGTTTATCTAAGGTCGCAACTTAAATACACATATGGGTGGATGGAGACACCTGGGTATTCCAGCGATTGCCTATTTTCTTTTGGACCGCCACCCAGGCTCAAAGGGATCATGAGATTATTGATGCTAGAAACTTCCGTGTGCAGCCACAAGCTACTATGGGCTCTAGCATAGTTGGCTAAGTCATGCGAACTCTTACAATGGTAGACTAGCAGATGTAGGGGAAAGTAGGTGTAACGGTCTACCCGATCGTAAGGTGCTAGCGCTTCGGAAAGACTATGTCTCGGTCATCCGTTTCTCAAACACCATGTAGTGCGAGAAATCAAACGGAGGCGATCGAGTCTTGTGGGGAAAAGTGCGCAAATCTCTGCGGAGTGTATAAACTAATCATGGTTAGCTGTGTCCCCGATTATGGACAACTTGAGTATCTAGTACCTGGATTATCATGTGAATCTCATCATGTTACTCTAATTAATTTTGTTGGGTTTGTTTAATGATGATGCTTAAATGGGATTGAGAATGCTGTCAACCATTCTCAATGTTTAACAACTACCATGATAGTTAAATAAAATTTATTCCTTTGCATTAGGGAAAAATTGGCTTTACGCAAAACTGTAACCATAGAGCTTTCCACCAGCCAAATATGCATATAGTATAGCTTATTCTTTCATTGTTCTCTATGTGTTACATTGCCAGTATATTCCATGTGCTGACCTGTTTCGGGCTGCAACGTTCAGGTTGCAGACTTTTCAGACGATGATTAAGGTGCTTTTAGGTCGTGGTTCTATACTTAGTGATGCCGTTGGAGTTGATGGACTCACTTATCTTCCAAGCCTTTCGTTATTAGATGGCCTTAAGCCATATTTATTGTAATAAGTTCTCTTTTGAGACACTCGATTTTTTAAGTGTGTGATTGCTACTCTGTTATAAATCCTTCAAAGTATTGTGTGGTGTCAGCATTACTAATCCAGGGATGACACCTGAGCATAGAGATTGGACCGTTTGAGGTCTGGTCGCTACACCTTTAAACAAAACATCCACGACGAATGGCTCGCCCACCACCTCGGCCAAGAGAAGCCAAAGTCCATGGCGGCCCTCACGACACTCATGACCCGCTTTTGTGCGGGCGAGGACAGTTGGCTGGCCCGTAGCAAAAACAACACAAACGATGCTAGCACCCCTGAAGCTAAAAACAACAACGACAAGTCTCGACACAACAGATACAAGCGTCGAAACAACAATGACAACACCGAGGATATGGCGGTCAATGCCGGATTCAGTGGGTCTAAGTCCAGTCAGTGGAAGAAGCCATTAAAAAGAACAATTTGGGCCCATCTAGCTTGGACCGCATACTTGATCGTCCGTGCCAGATTCATGGCACCCCAGACATACCACCCAATCATACCAATAGAGGTTGTTGGGTTTTTAAATAGGCGGGCAAGTTAAATTCCGAAAACAAGGATAAGGGATCACAAAGCGAAGACGACGACGAGGAGTCCCAGCTGCCGAACACAGGGGCAGAAGTTTCCCCCTCTGGTCAAAATAGTGAACATGATATACGCCACTCACGTCCCCAAGAGGGAGCGCAAGCGCACACTCAGGGACGTCTACGCGATAGAGCCAGTCGCCCCAAAATTCAATCCATGGTCGTCATGCCCGATCACTTTCGATCACCAGGATCATCCAACCAGTATCCGTCACGGCGGATCGGCCGCACTAGTCCTGGACCCAATAATTGATGGGTTCCACATAACGCGAGTCTTGATGGACGGTGGCAGCATGTAACACCCTCGATGCGGCTATATCTCCCACGTGTCGAAGCACGACTTAGAGGCATAACCGCATTGAAGGAAATGTTACAAGTTGGTATCAGAGTCGACCCTCGCGGTTACACGGATGTTTGCGGACAGGTGCACGGTGATGTTGTTCATGACGTTTGTAACCCGTCGTGGCACAAGGCATGGTACATGTACCGGACTGGATGCACAGACGTATGTGCCAAGAGGGAACGTTCATGTGGCCCGACGAGGACGTCGGTTACTCTGAGTGGGGGTGTATGTGATAGCCTGGATTAATAGGGATGATAGACTAATCATAGAAATAAGGAATTCCTTCTTTTCCGGGAGCCCATTCGGACAGAACTCCAAAGTTAATCGTGCTCAGCTTGGAGTAGTGTCAGGATGGGTGACCGACCGGGAAGTTGCTCCCGGGTGCGCATGAGTGAGGACAAAGTGCGCAGAAAAGACTAGTATTGATCTGTGGGGCCAGTCTAGATCCCGCCAGGAGTATCGACCACCGACGGGTGTGTTCAGGGTGTTACACAGCAGCCTCAGTTTGCTCTATTAGGATACAATGCGCAAAATGGGCATTAATCCATCACAAATCAAGCCCATGAAGACTACCTTTAAAGGAGTCATACCGGGCGTAGAGGCCCGCTACACGGGCTCAATCACACTAGAGGTTGTGTTCGGATCTCTAGACAACTTCCGAAGTGAGGAGTTAATCTTCGATATCGTCCCGTTTCGCAGCGGCTACCACGCACTGCTCGGACGAACTGCATTTGCTCGATTCAATGCAGTGCCACACTACGCTTATCTCAAGTTCAAGATGCCCGGACCACGCAGTGTCAGAACAGTCAATGGAAACACGGAACGCTCCCTCCGCACCGAGGAGCACACCGCTGCCTTAGCGGCAGAGGTACAGGGCGGCCTTTTTAGGCAAAAACTCAATTCGGCGACCGATCCCCCGAACACTGTCAAGAGAGTCCGAACTATTCTGCAGAAGGACAACTCGGCTCGTCAGGAGCTTGACTAGCAATTTAGCCTCCGTCCCAGTCCCGACCAAGTGGCGACAACTGTGTCGCGCGTACATAATTACGCACTAAAAATACCATGTGCATGGGCGGAGGCATAACCAACTTGTGTTCCGTAATATGGCTCGACCGCTTCAGACACACATAATTTCACTATTTCCTTTTTCTTTCTTCTTTTATAGGCCTTTTCTGGCGGCTTGACCATCGATTCTTTTCAAAGGATAAAAATACCAAGGCGACAAGAAGAATAGACGTACAGGGGAATCCTTAGGTGGTCTCTTTAACGATCCATCTACATATTTTCAGGACCCACACGCAGCTCTCCCTTGGTTAAGGCATAGTAAATAGCCTTGTCCTTATCGCACTACTTGTATAAATGCGCTTTAACGCACTAAGGAAATTATAATAGAAGCAGTTTGTAGCCCAAATTTTTACAGCTCTACCTTACCACTTATTCTTCTTTTTTCTTCCTTTTTGTCTTTTTTTTCTGGTAACTCTATCAGGTAGCACCCGTACACTCTGGCCACACCACGGCAACAAAAGTCCAAACACTTTTACAGGTATAATTCAAATTTACGGTTTACCCAAGTGAGCACCTCAGAAGAGAAAGCCGAAAACTGACTGTCATGATGCCGCGAGAGCCGGTCAGCTCTTCGGAGGTCTCAAATCCTTAGAGATTTTTTCCGCATTATACGAGGGATTGGTACTTACCCAATCAAGTTTTTATAGCATCCTAGTCCGGATACTAGGAGTTGTGCCTATATTTCTATCTGTCAAACTCCTATGGCTAAGTGAGGATGTTAAAGTCGCATAGTCCGATTGTTTGGTTCGTCGCGCTAAACACCTCCTTCATGGCCGCACAGTCCGATTGGATCAAGAGTGTTTAGATTACATCCCGAACACCCCTGTATTTCCTATGTGGGGGCAGAAGCCGACGACTGGCCAACTCTCAGATTTCACATAACATGGCCGCACAGGAGGAGAAATGTTTTAACTAAACATTATATTATATAACGATTTTGTTTCATCATACATGGCAAAGACAACATGATTGTATTCATTCGAAAATAGTGTCTTGCGCACATTGTGTTCCTACAATGCGCGACCCCTCCAGGACATCTGCAAAATACTGCTCAGGCGTGCGATGCTCCTTGCCCTCTGGCGGCCCCTCGGTCGTCAGCTTGATGGCGTCCATCTTCGCCCACCATATCTTGACGCGGGCGAAGGCCATGCGTGCACCTTCAATATAGGCCTATCGCTTGACGACGTCCAGCCGAGGACAGGCGTTCACCAGCCGCATCACGAGTCCGAAGTAGCTGTCGGGCATAGCTTCGGCCGGCCACAGTCGGATTATGAAATCCTTCATGGCCAGTTCGGCCACCCTATGCAGCTCCACCAGCTGTTTTAGCTGGTCGGTGAAGGGCACGGGATGCTCTGGTGCAAGATACTGCGACCAGAACAACTTCTCCGCCGAACTCCCTTCTTCAGCTCGGAAGAACTCCGCGGCGTCAGGCACACTATGCGGCAGATCTGCAAATGCCCCTGGAGAACTCCGAATATGGGTTAGTAGGAGATATTTCTTCTTCACATGCTTGCTTTGCATACTAAATGCCTTACCCGCTGCGATCTTCTTGGCCTCCTGGATCTCCTAGAGGGCACCTTGGGCTTCAACCCGGGCCGCTTCCATGCTTTGGCGAGCCTTTGAGAGTTCGGCCTCTCGAGCCGAAACATCTCCCTCCAAGGCCTCATACTTCTTGACAGCATCTTGGAGCTCTTGCCGGACCTCGTTCAGCCTGTCCTTAAGCTTTCTACGAGCAGCCTGCTCCTTGACAGCTTTTCCCTCGGATTCGGCCAGCGCCTTTTTCAGGTCCTCGACCTTGGTCGTCGCCCCTACACATATCATGAACACCACGGTCAGTATATACCATTTATTCTTTCCGAATACATAGCGAGTCACTACATACCTTGCTGGTCCTCCAGCTGCTTCCTCGCCTGGCCGAGCTCTTCTTCGGCCCGCTCTAGCTTCTGCCTTAGTCCGGAGACTTTGACAGTGTGAGAGGTCGCCGCCAGCAGCGACGCCTGCTTATTCAAATCAAACACAGTTTGGTTAGCTTCCTGCAAAATTTAATTGATCCTCTGCCCGTCTTTTCTTTCCGAACACCGGACAGTGTCTCAGGGGCTACTGTCTATATTGGGATTTTCTTGGTTAAACGTTGTTTACCTCAAAACCTATCAGCACGCCGCTACAGGCTTCGGCCAGTCCGCTCTTAACGGACTGAACCTTCTCAATCACTGTACCCATAAGGATACGGTGTTCTTCCACAATGGAAGCGCCTCGTAGCGCTTCCAATAGATTATCCGGCGCCTCTGGTTGGACAGAGGTCATCGGCGGGACAGGCACGCCTCCTTCTTTTGAAGGAGGCTACTTGTCGGACTCCGGGGCCGTATGGGTCTCCGAATCCGTGCTCAGAGGGGGCCGAATTGAGTACGGCCCCCATCATCAGTCTCCATGGGGGCCTGATCCCCCATGTGTCTGGCGACCGAGGTGTCGCCCTCCGGCGCCGCCTTGACGGTCTCCCGAACCTCTCCCTGCCCTGGGAAGGTTCCTTGGGACAGCACCTCATCGTCTCCCTTGGCCTCGGGAGAGTAAGCAGTCGGCGGTGTCTCACTGGCCATCTCCTTTGAGTCCAACAAGCCTCTTGATGAGGATCGCTGGGAGCTGTCATGGGCCGGACTGCAATGACATAATTAAACCATGTAAAATACCATAAGGTGGAAAGGCCGGATAATTGAATGTGTACGGGTTCTTAGCACTCACGAGGCGGCCACGGGCTTGTTCCGGGGGCGTCGCTCTGGACTACTGTCGACGTCCCATGCGGAGCTGCCCACGAGTGGGCCTTTCCCCTTCTTGGGCACCTCCGCCTCCAGAATTGTGGAGGCCGCCCTCTTCTTCCTCCCCCCATCAGGGGGAGAATCGCTCTCCTCCTCATCATCATCATCGTCGTCTTCGGCGGTGGAGGAGCAGGTCTTGTCTTAGGACGTCGCGTCCGAAGCGCCCTGGCGGCGGGGGCCACTCCGAACCCCCTTGGCCTTCCCCTTGGCCTTCTTCTTCGGCGCCTTATAGGGCACCGACACCAGCATCTTCGCTAAACACGGGATGACTGGTTCTTCAGGTAGCGGAGCCGGACACTGGATCCGCTTCGACCTCTTCATCCATTCCTGAAGAAGCAGTGATAATAAAAGTTCAGATATCCTCCTTGAAATAAACAAGTAGAGGATGCATTGAAAACTTACCTCACTGGCGTGGTGGTTAATGTCGTGCCCGCGGTCCGAGTCCGTGGCTGGCGGTGTCTCGTTGCCCTTGAAAAGCAACTTCCAGGCATCTTCATGAGTAGTTTCGAAGAGCCTCTTCAGGGTATGGTGCTTCTTCGGATCGAACTCCCATAAAGGGCGACCTTAGCTTTGGCACGAGAGAATCCGGCGAACTAGCATCACCTGGATTACGTCGACGAGCTTGATATCTTTATCCACCATGCTCTGAACACGCGTCTACATCACTGTCAGCTCGTCTGATGAAGACCAATTCGGGCTCTTCTCAACCTAGGAGGTGAGCCGCATTGGAGCGCCGGAGTTGAATTCAGTAGCTGTGGCCAAGTTGGCGCCGCGTGGTTCTATGATGTAGAACCATTGTTTTCTGCCATTCCTTGACAATATCCACGAAAGTGCCTTTCGGCCAGGAGACATTGGTCAGCTTACTCACCATGGTGCCTCCGCACTCTGCGTGCTAGCCATCCACCACATTCGGCTTCACGTTGAAGACCTTGAGCCACAACCCAAAGTGGGGTTGGATGCGGAGGAAGGCCTCACACACGACAATGAACGCCGAGATGTTGAGGAAAGAGTTCGGGGATAGATCATGGAAGTCTATCCCATAATAGTACATCAGCCCGCGGACGAAAGGGTGGAGTGGAAACCCTAGCCCACAGAAGAAATGAGGGATAAATACCACCCTCTCGTTGGGCTTCAGTGTGGGGACGACTTGCCCCTGGGCTGGAAGATGGTGGGCGATTTCCTTCGCCAAGTACCCGGCCGCCCGAAGCTCAGTAATGTCATTCTCCTTGACGGAGGAGACCATCCACTTGCCTTGACCTCCAGATCTGGACATGGTTGAGTGCTTGCTCAAATGGGAAGAAGATGGGAACTTGGGCGCTCGAGCTCAAGAATGGAAGAGCAGAGGAAGAGAGAAGGCGTGGGAGAAAAAGGGGGAATCTTTATCCCCTTATAAAGGCAGTGAATATCGAATGCCTTCCCATTCGCCCTAAAACTCACCTATTCCCAAGGGCTGTGTAAACGGCACGGTTGGGTTACCCACGCATGTATTGATGAAAATCCCGCAATAAGGGGACATGATCTATGCTTTGACAAGACGTGCCAATGGAAACCGCATCTCGAAGCGCGAAACGGCGGACAAAAATGGTTCGACATGGTGACCGAACAGACATGATGTCATCTTGCAAAAAGTTGTTAGCAGATGGGACTCGTGAAATATTATATTCCTTGCAGTTGTGTGTGGTACTTGTGTTGCAGATCTGGACACCTTCATTTTATCCTAAGACTATCTTGGAGTATTCGGGGAGTGGAACCCGCCTTGCAGTGCCGAAGACAATCTGCGCGCCGGACACATCGTCATTGAAGCCTGGTTCAGGGGCTATTGAGGGAGTCCTGGACTAAGGGGTCCTCGGGCGTCCGACCTATCGATATGGGTTGGACTATTGGGCCGTGAAGATACAAAGACCGAAGACTCTACCCATGTCCAGATAGGACTCTCCTTGGCATGGAAGGCAAGCTTGGCGACCAACTATGAATATTCCTTTCTCTGTAACCGACCTTGTGTAACCCTAGATCCCTCCCATGTCTATATACACCGGAGGGCTAGGTCCGTAGATAGGGCCGAATCCTCATAATCATAGCCAGACTAGACTTTTAGGGGTTAGTCATTACGATCTCATGGTAGATCAATTCTTGTAATACTCATATTCATCAAGATCAATCAAGCAGGAAGTAGGGTATTACCTCCATAGAGAGGGCCCGAACCTAGGTAAACATTGTGTCCCCCGTCTCCTGTTACCATCAATCCTAGACACACAGTTCTGGACCCCCTACCCGAGATCCGCCGATTTTGACACCGACACCCGCCACGAGCCTCAACACTCACTCGGACCGCATACATTGATATGTATTATTTCCAATAAGTCAGTGGCTCACTCCATTGTTCTGAAGAACGGAGTTTTAGTCATCTTGCCCATGAGGCATGGTTCGCAAGCATCAAATGATTCATAATCAAGTGATTCCAAAAGCCCATCCGCATGGAGTTTCTTCATGCGCTTTACACCAATATGACCTAAACGGCAGTGCCACTAGTATGTTGCACTATCATTATCAACTTTGCATCTTTTGGCATCAATATTATGAATATGTGTATCACTACGATCAAGATTCTATAAACCATTTACATTGGGTGTATGACCATAGAAGGTTTTATTCATGTTAACAGAACAACAATTATTCTCTGACTTAAATGAATAACCATATTGCAATGAACATGATCAAATCATATTCATGCTCAATGCAAACACCAAATAACATTTATTTAGGTTCAACACTAATCCCGAAAGTATAGGGAGTGTGCGATGATGATCATATCAATCTTGGAACCACTTCCAACACACATCATCACTTCGCCCTTAACTAGTCTCTGTTCATTCAGTAACTCCTGTTTCGAGTTACTAATCTTAGCAACTGAACTAGTATCAAATAGCCAGGGGCTGCTACGAACACTATCTGTATATCACATATGCATTTGTTCACTTTATCATCCTTCTTATCCGCCACATGTTTGGGGTGGTTCCACTTCCAGTGACCTTTTCCTTTGCAGTATAAGCACTCAGTTTCAGGCTTGGGTCCAGCTTTGAGCTTCTTCATGGGAGTGGCAACTTGCTTTCTATTCTTCTTGAAGTTCCCTTTCTTTTCATTTGCCCTTTTTCTTGAAACTAGTGGTCTTGTTAACCATCAACACTTGATGCTCTTTCTTGATTTATACCTTCGGCGATTTCAGCATGGTGAAGAGCTCGGGAATCTTTTCCGTTTACCCTTGCACATTATAGTTTATCACTAAGTTCTAGTAGCTTGGTGATAGTGACTAGAGAATCTATCAATCACTATCTTATTTGGAAGATTAACTCCCACTTGATTCAAGCGATTTGTAGTGCCTAGACATTCTGAGCACATGCTCACTAGCTGTGCTATTCTCCTCCATCTTGTAGGCAAAGTATTTGTCAGAGGTCTCATACCTCCCGACACGGGCATGAGTCTGAAATACCAATTTTAGCTCTTGGAACATCTCATATGCTCTGTGGCGTTCAAGACGTTTTTGAAGTCCCGGTTCTAAGCCGTAAAGCATGGTGCACTAAACTATCAAGTAGTCATCGTATCGATCTTGCCCAATGTTCATAACGTTCGTATCTGCTCCTGCAATAGGTGTGTCACCTAGAGGTGCATTAAGGACATAATTCTTCTGTGCAGCAATGGGGACAATTCTCAGATCACGGACCCAGTCCGCATCATTGCTACTATCATCGTTCAACTTAGTTTTCTCTAGGAACATATCAAAAATAAAACAGGGGAGCTATACACGAGCTATTGATCTACAACATAGATATGCAAATACTATCAGGACTAAGTTCATGATAAATTAAAGTTCAATTAATCATATTACTTAAGAACTCCCACTTAGATAGACATCCCTCTAGTCATCTAAATGATCACGTGATCCAAATCAACTAAACCATGCCCGATCATCACGTGAGATGGAGTAGTTTTCAATGGTGAACATCTCTATGTTGATCATATCTACTATATGATTCATGTTTGACCTTTCAGTCTCAGTGTTCCGAGGCCATATCAGCATATGCTAGGCTCATCAAGTTTAACCCGAGTATTCTGCACGTGCAAAACTAGCTTGCACCCGTTGTATGTGAACGTAGAGCTTATCACACCCGATCATCGCGTGGTGTCTTGGCACAATGAACTGTAGCAACGATGCATACTCAGGGAGAACACTTATACCTTGAAATTTAGTGGGGGTCATCTTCTAATGCTACCGTCGTACTAAGCAAAATAAGATGCATAAAAGATAAACATCATATGCAATCAAAATATGTGACATGATATGGCCATCATCATATTGTGCCTTTGATCTCCATCTCCAAAGCACCGTCATGATCTCCATCGTCACCAGCTTGACACCTTGATCTCCATCGTAGCGTCATTGTCGTCTCGCCAACTATTGCTTCTACGACTATCACTACCGCTTAGTGATAAAGTAAAGCAATTACATGGCGATTACATTTCATACAATAAAACAACAAACGTAAGGCTCCTGCCAGTTGCCCATAACTTTTACAAAACATGATCATCTCATACAACAATTTATATCTCATCACGTCTTGACCATATCTCATCACAACATGCCATTGAAAAGCAAGTTAGACGTTGTCGGTGTCAAAACCGGCAGATCTCGGGGTAGGGGGTCCCGAGCTGTGGATTTAGGATCGATGGTAACAGGGACGATGAAGATGGTGTTTTACCCAGGTTTGGGCCCTCTTGATGGAGGTAAACCCCTACGTCCTGCTCTTGTTTATATTGATGCAGTATCAAGTACAAAGTTGATCTACCTCGAGATCATATGTTGTGGTCTAAAACCTAAGGGTATGATGAATAATGTCATAATGATCTATCGACTAGCCTGGCCTCGGCTTATATAACATATCGGAGGCCTAGGATAACAAGAGTCCTAGTCGAATACGTCAGTGGAGAGGATTCCTTGTCTTGATCACCAAGTCTTGTGGAATCTTCCTCGTATATGTCATGTGTTGGGCAACATAGTAATTTCAAAAAAATTCCTACGCACACGCAAGATCATGGTGATGCATAGCAACGAGAGGGGAGAGTGTTGTCCACGTACCCTCGTAGACCGAAAGCGGAAGCGTTAGCACAACACGGTTGATATAGTCGTACGTCTTCACGATCCGACCGATCAAGTACCAAACGCATGGCACCTCCGAGTTCAGCACACGTTCAGCCCGATGACGTCCCTCTAACTCCGATTCAGCCGAGTGTTGAGGGAGAGTTTCATCAGCACGACGGCGTGCTGACGATGTTGATGTTCTACCGACGCAGGGATTCGCCTAAGCACCACTACAGTATTATCAAGGTGGACTATGGTGGAGGGGAGCACCGCACACGGCTAAGAGACGATCAACTTGATCAACTTGTGTGTCTAGAGGTGCCCCCCTGCCCCTGTATATAAAGGAGCAAGGGGGGAGGTGGCCGGCCTAGGAGGAGGGCGCGCCAAGGGGGAGTCCTACTCCCACCAGGAGTAGGACTCCTCCTTTCCTTGTTGGAGTAGGAGTGAAGGAAAGAGGAGGAGAGGTAGAAGGAAAAGGGGGCTGCACCCCTTGTCCAATTCGGACCAGAGACGGGGCGCAGGCCTCCTTCCTTTTGGCCTATCTCCTCTATTCCCGTATGGCCCAATAAGGCCCATATACTCCCCGGCGAATTCCCGTAACTCTCCGGTACTCCGAAAAATACCCGAATCACTCGGAACCTTTCCGAAGTCCGAATATAGTCGTCCAATATATCGATCTTTACGTCTTGACCATTTCGAGACTCCTCGTCATGTCCCTGGTCTCATACAGGACTCCGAACTCCTTCGGTAAATCAAAACATATAAACTCATAATATAACTGTCATCGTAGCGTTAAGCGTGCGGACCCTACAGGTTCGAGAACTATGTAGACATGACCGAGATACGTCTCTGGTCAATAACCAATAGCGGAACCTGGATGCTCATATTGGCTCCTACATATTCTACGAAGATCTTTATCGGTCAGATCGCATAACAACGTACGTTGTTCCCTTTGTCATCGGTATGTTATTTGCCCGAGATTCGATCGTCGGCATCTCAATACCTAGTTCAATCTCGTTACCGGCAAGTCTCTTTACTCGTTCCGTAATACATCATCTCGCAATTAACTCATTAGTTGCAATGCTTGCAAGGCTTAGGTGATGTGCATTACTGAGAGGGCCCAGAGATACCTCTCCGACAATCGGAGTGACAAATCCTAATCTTGAAATACGCCAACCCAACAAGTACCTTCGGAGACACCTGTAGAGCACCTTTATAATCACCAAATTACGTTGTGATGTTTGGTAGCACACAAAGTGTTCCTCCGGTAAACGGGAGTTGCATAATCTCATAGTCATAGGAACATGTATAAGTCATGAAGAAAGCAATAGCAACAAACTAAACGATCAAGTGCTAAGCTAAAGGAATTGGTCAAGTCAATCACATCATTCTCCTAATGATGTGATCTCATTAATCAAATGACAACTCATGTCTATGGTTAGGAAACATAATCATCTTTTATCCACGAGCTAGTCAAGTAGAGGCATACTAGTGACACTCTGTTTGTCTATGTATTCACACATGTACTATGTTTCCGGTTAATATAATTCTAGCATGAATAATAAACATTCATCATGATATAAGGAAATAAATAATAACTTTATTATTGCCTCTAGGGCATATTTCCTTCAGTCTCCCACTTGCACTAGAGTCAATAATCTAGTTCACACCGCCATGTGATTTAATACCAATAGTTCACATCACCATGTGATTAACACCCATAGTTCACATCGACATGTGACCAACACCCATAGGGTTTACTAGAGTCAATAATCTAGTTCACATCGCTATGTGATTAACACCCAAAGAGTACTAAGGTGTGATCATGTTTGCTTGTGAGAGAAGTTTAGTCAACGGGTCTGCCACATTCATATCCGTTCGTATTTTGCAAATTTCTATGTCAACAATGCTCTGCACGGAGCTACTCTAGCTAATTTCTCCCACTTTCAATATGTATCCAGATTGAGACTTAGAGTCATCTGGATGAGTGTCAAAACTTACATCGACGTAACCCTTTACGACGAACCTTTTGTCACCTCCATAATCGAGAAACATATCCTTATTCCACTAAGGATAATTTTGACCAATGTCCAGTGATCTACTCCTAGATCACTATTGTACTCCCTTGCCAAACTCAGGGCAGGGTATACAATAGGTCTGGTACACAGCATGGTGTACTTTATAGAACCTATGGCTGAGGCATAGGGAATGACTTTCATTCTCTCTCTATCTTCTGCCGTGGTCGGGTTTTGAGTCTTACTCAACTTCACACCTTGTAACACAGGCAAGAACTCCTTTTTGACTGTTCCATTTTGAACTACTTCAAAATCTTGTCAAGGTATGTACTTGTTGAAAAACTTATCAAGTGTCTTGATCTATCTCTATAGATCTTGATGCTCGATATGTAAGCAGCTCCACCGAGGTCTTTCTTTGAAAAACTCCTTTCAAACATTCCTTTATGCTTTGCAGAATAATTCTACATTATCTCCAATCAATAATATGTCATTCACATATACTTATCAGAAATGTTGTAATGCTCCCACTCACTTTCTTGTAAATACAGGCTTCACCGCAAGTCTGTATAAAACTATATGCTTTGATCAACTTATCAAAGCGTATATTCCAACTCCAAGATGCTTGCACCAGTCCATAGATCGATCACTGGAGCTTGCATATTTTGTTAGTACCTTTAGGATTGACTAAACCTTCTGGTTGCATCATATACAACTCTTCTTTAATAAATCCATTAAGGTATGCAGTTTTGTTTATCCACTTGCCAGATTTCATAAAATGCGGCAATTGCTAACATGATTCGGACAGACTTAAGCATAGATACGAGTGAGTAACTCTCATCATAGTCAACACCTTGAACTTGTCGAAAAACTTTTTGCGACAATTCTAGATTTGGAGATAGTGACACTACTATCAGCGTCCGTCTTCCTCTTGAAGATCCATTTAATATCAATGGATCGCCGATCAATGGGCAAGTCAATCAAAGTCCATACTTTGTTCTCATACATGGATCTCATCTCAGATTTCATGGCCTCAAGCCATTTCGCGGAATCTGGGCTCATCATTGCTTCCTCATAGTTCGTAGGCTCGTCATGGTCAAGTAACATGACCTCTAGAACAGGATTACCGTACCACTCTGGTGCGGATATCACTCTGGTTTACCTACGAGGTTCGGTAGTAACTTGATCTGAAGTTACATGATCATCATCATTAGCTTCCTCACTAATTGGTGTAGTAGTCACAGGAACAAATTTCTGTGATGAACTACTTTCCAATAAGGGAGTAGGTACAGTTACCTCATCAAGTTCTACTTTCCTCCTACTCACTTCTTTCGAGAGAAACTCCTTCTCTAGAAAGGATCCATTCTCAGCAACGAATATCTTGCCTTCGGATCTATGATAGAAGGTGTACCCAACATTTTCTTTTGGGTATCCTATGAAGACACACTTCTCCGATCTGGGTTTGAGCTTATCAGGTTGAAACTCTTTCACATAAGCATTGCAACCTCAAACTTTAAGAAACGACAGCTTAGGTTTCTTGCCAAACCATAGTTCATACAATGTCGTCTCAATGGATTTAGATGGTGCCCTATTTAATGTGAATGTAGCTGTCTCTAATGCATAACCCCAAAACAATAGCGGTAAATCAGTAAGAGACGTCATAGATCGCACCATATCTAATAAAGCATGGTTACAACGTTCGGACACACCATTACACTGTGGTGTTCCAGGTGGCGTGAGTAGTGAAACTATTTCACATTGTTTTAACTGAAGGCCAAACTCGTAACTCAAATATTTTACTTCTACAATCATATCGTAGAAACTTTTATTTTGTTACGATGATTCTCCACTTCACTCTGAAATTCTTTGAACTTTTCAAATGTTTCAGACTTGTGTTTCATCAAGTAGATATACTCATATCTGCTCAAATCATCTGTGAAGATCAGAATATAATGACACCTGCCGCGAGCTTCAATATTCATCGGACCACATACATCAGTATGCATGATTTCCAACAAATCTGTTGCTTGTTGCATTGTTCCGGAGAACGGAGTCTTGGTCATCTTGCCCATGAGGCATGGTTCGCAAGCATCAACTGATTCATAATCAAGTGATTCCAAAAGTCCATCAGCATGGAGTTTCTTCATGTGCTTTACACCAATATGACCTAAACGGCAGTGCCACAAATAAGTTGCACTATCATTATTAACTTTGCATCTTTTGGTTTCAATATTATGAATATTTGTATCACTACGATCGAGATCCAACAAACTATTTTCATTGGGTGTGTAACCATATATTAAACAGAACAACAATTTATTCTCTTACTTAAATGAATAACCGTATTGCAATAAACATGATATCATATTCAAGCTCAATGCAAACACCAAATAACACTTATTTAGGTTCAACACTAATCCCAAAAGTATAGGGAGTGTGTGATGATGATCATATCAATCTTGGAACCACTTCCAACACACATCATCACTTCACCCTTAACTAGTCTCTGTTCATTCCGCAACTCCCGTTTCGAGTTACTACTCTTAGCCGCTGAACCAGTATCTAATACCGGGGGGTTGCAAAATACACATCAATAATCCGTATATCAAATATACCTTTGTTCACTTTGCCATCCTTCTTGTCCGCCAAATACTTGGGGCAG
Source organism: Triticum dicoccoides (assembly GCF_002162155.2). Classification (NCBI taxonomy): domain Eukaryota; kingdom Viridiplantae; phylum Streptophyta; class Magnoliopsida; order Poales; family Poaceae; genus Triticum; species Triticum dicoccoides. Next base: position 41,772,023 of record NC_041386.1, read on the forward strand.
TTCCGCTTCTAGTGACCAGTCCCTTTGAAGTAGAAGCACTTAGTCTCAGGCTTAGGACCAGACTTGGGCTTCTTCACTTGAGCAGCAACTTTCTTGCCGTTCTTCTTGAAGTTCCCCTTCTTCCCTTTGCCCTTTTCTTGAAACTACTGGTCTTGTCTACCATCAACACTTTATATTTTTCTTGATTTCTACCTTCGTTGATTTCAGCATTACGAAGAGCTTGGGAATAGTTTCCGTTATCCCTTGCATATCATAGTTCATCACGAAGTTCTACTAACTTGGTGATGGTGACTAGAGAATTCTGTCAATCACAATCTTATCTGGAAGATTAACTCCCACTTGATTCAAGTGATTGTAGTACCCAGACAATCTGAGCACATGCTCACTGCTTGAGCTATTCTCCTCCATCTTTTAGCTATAGAACTTGTTGGAGACTTCATATCTCTCAACTCGGGTATTTTCTTGAAATATTAACTTCAACTCCTGGAACATCTCATATGGTCCATGACATTCAAAACGTCTTTGAAATCCCGATTCTAAGCTGTTAAGCATGGTGCACTAAACTATCAAGTAGTCATCATATTGAGCTAGCCAAACGTTCATAACGTCTGCATCTGCTCCTGCAATAGGTCAGTCACCTAGCAGTGCATCAAGGACATAATTCTTCTGTGCAGCAATGAGGATAAACCTCAGATCATGGACCCAGTCCACATCATTGCTACTATCATCTTTCAACTTAGTTTTATCTAGGAACACATATAAAACATAGGGAAGCAATAACGCGAGCTATTGATCTACAACATAGATATGCTAATACTACCAGGACTAAGTTCATGAATAAATTAAAGTTCAATTAATCATATTACTTAAGAACTCACACTTAGAAAGACATCCCTCTAATCTTCTAAGTGATCACGTGATCCAAATCAACTAAACCATAACCGATCATCACGTGAAATGGAGTAGCTTTCAATGGTGAAGATCAATATGTTGATCATATCTACTATATGATTCACGCTCGACCTTTCGGTCTCAGTGTTCCGAGGCCATATCTGCATATGTTAGGCTCGTCAAGTTTAACCCGAGTATTCTGTGTGTGCAAAACTGGCTTGCACCCGTTGTAGATCGACGTAGAGCTTATCACACCCAATCATCACGTGGTGTCTGGGCACGACGAACTTTGGCAACGGTGCACACTCAGGGAGAACACTTCTATCTTGAAATTTAGTGAGAGATCATCTTATGAAGCTACCGTCAATCAAAGCAAGATAATATGCATAAAAGATAAACATCACATGCAATCAATATAAGTGATATGATATGGCCATCATCATCTTGTGCTTGTGATCTCCATCTCCGAAGCACCGTCATGATCACCATCATCACTGGCATGACACCTTGATCTCCATCGTAGCATCGTCGTCGTCTCGCCAATCTTATGCTTCTACGACTATCGCTGCCGCTTAGTGATAAAGTAAAGCATTACAGGGCGATTGCATTGCATACAATAAAGCAACAACCATATGGCTCATGCCAGTTGCCGATAACTCGGTTACAAAACATGATCATTTCATACAATAAAATTTAGCATCATGTCTTGACCATATCACATCACAACATGCCCTGCAAAAACAAGTTAGACGTCCTCTACTTTGTTGTTGCAAGTTTTACGTGGCTGCTACGGGCTTAGCAAGAACCGTTCTTACCTACGCATCAAAACCACAACGATAGTTTGTCAAGTTGGTGCTGTTTTAACCTTCGCAAGGACCGGGCGTAGCCACACTCGGTTCAACTAAAATTGGAGAAACTGACACCCGCCAGCCACCTATGTGCAAAGCACGTCGGTAGAACCAGTCTCGCGTAAGCGTACGCGTAATGTCGGTCTGGGCCGCTTCATCCAACAATACCGCCGAACCAAAGTACGACATGCTGGTAAGCAGTATGACTTATATCGCCCACAACTCACTTGTGTTCTACTCGTGCATATGACATCTACGCATAAAACCAGGCTCGGATGCCACTGTTGGGGAACGTAGTAATTTCAAAAACAATCCTATGCACACGCAAGATCATGGTGATGCATAGCAACGAGGGGAGAGTGTTGTCCACGTACCCTCGTAGACCGAAAGCGGAAGCGTTAGCACAACGCGGTTGATGTAGTCGTACGTCTTCACGATCCGACCGATCAAGTACCGAACGCACGGCACCTCCGAGTTCAGCACACGTTCAGCCCGATGACATCCCTCTAACTCTGATCCAGCCGAGTGTTGAGGGAGAGTTTCGTCAGCACGACGGCGTGGTGATGATGTTGATGTTCTACCGACGCAGGGCTTCGCCTAAGCACCACTATAGTATTATCAAGGTGGACTATGGTGGAGGGGGGCACCGCACACGGCTAAGAGACGATCAACTTGATCAACTTGTGTGTCTAGAGGTGCCCCCTGCCCCTGTATATAAAGGAGCAAGGGGGAGGCGGCCGGCCTAGGAGGAGGGCGCGCCAAGGGGGGGGGTCCTACTCCCACCGGGAGTAGGACTCCTCCTTTCCTTGTTGGAGTAGGAGTGAAGGAAAGAGGAGGAGAGGGAGAAGGAAAAGGGGGTTGCACCCCTTGTCCAATTCGGACTAGAGGGGGGGGGGCGCAGGCCTCCTTCCTTTTGGCCTATCTCCTCTATTCCTGTATGGAACAATAAGGCCCATATACTCCCCGGCGAATTCCCGTAACTCTCCGGTACTTCGAAAAATACCCGAATCACTCGGAACCTTTCTGAAGTCCGAATATAGTCATCCAATATATCAATCTTTACGTATCGACCATTTCAAGACTCCTCGTCATGTCCCCGATCTCATCCGGGACTCCTAACTCCTTCGGTAAATCAAAACATATAAACTCATAATATAACTGTCATCGTAGCATTAAGCATGTGGACTCTACGGGTTCGAGAACTATGTAGAAATGACTGAGACACATCTCCGGTCAATAACCAATAGTGGAACCTGGATGCTCATATTGGCTCCTACATATTCTACGAAGATCTTTATCGGTCAGACCGCATAACAACATACGTTGTTCCCTTTGTCATCGGTATGTTACTTGCCCGAGATTCGATCGTCGACATCTCAATACCTAGTTCAATCTCGTTACCGGCAAGTCTCTTTACTCGTTCCGTAATACATCATCTTGCAACTAACTCATTAGTTGCAATGCTTGCAAGTCTTAGGTGATGTGCATTACCGAGAGGGCCCAGAGATACCTCTCCGACAATCGGAGTGACAAATCCTAATCTCGAAATACGCCAACCCAACAAGTACCTTCAGAGACACCTGTAAAGCACCTTTATAATCACTCAGTTACGTTGTGACGTTTGGTAGCACACAAAGTGTTCCTCTGGTAAACGGGAGTTGCATAATCTCATAGTCATAGGAACATGTATAAGTCATGAAGAAAGCAATAGCAACAAACTAAACGATCAAGTGCTAAGCTAACAGAATGGGTCAAGTCAATCACATCATTCTCCTAATGATGTGATCCCGTTAATCAAATGACAACTCATGTCTATGGTTAGGAAACATAACCATCTTTGATCAACGAGCTAGTCAAGTAGAGGCATACTAGTGACACTCTGTTTGTCTATGTATTCACACATGTATTATGTTTCCGGTTAATACAATTCTAGCATGAATAATAAACATTCATCATGATATAAGGAAATAAATAATAACTTTATTATTGCCTCTAGGGTATATTTCCTTCAGTCTCCCACTTGCACTAGAGTCAATAATCTAGTTCACATCACGATGTGATTTAATACCAATAGTTCACATCACCATGTGATTAACACCCATAGTTCACATCGACATGTGACCAACACCCAAAGGGTTTACTAGAGTCAATAATCTAGTTCACATCGCTATGTGATTAACACCCAAAGAGTACTAAGGTGTGATCATGTTTTGCTTGTGAGAGAAGTTTAGTCAATGGGTCTGCCACATTCAGATCCGTACATATTTTGCAAATTTCTATGTCAACAATGCTCTGCACGGAGCTACTCTAGATAATTGCTCCCACTTTCAATATGTATCCAAATTGAGACTTAGAGTCATCTGGATCAGAGTCAAAACTTGCACCGACATAACCCTTTACGACGAACCTTTTGTCACCTCCATAATCGAGAAACATATCCTTATTCCACTAAGGATAATTTTGACCAATGTCCAGTGATCTACTCCTAGATCACTATTGTAATCCCTTGCCAAACTCAGGGCAGGGTTTACAATAGGTCTGGTACATAGCATGGCATACTTTATATAACTTATGGCTGAGGCACAGAGAATGACTTTCATTCTCTCTCTATCTTCTGCTATGGTCGGGTTTTGAGTCTTACTCAACTTCACACCTTGTAACACAGGCAAGAACTCCTTTTTGACTGTTCCATTTTGAACTACTTCAAAATCTTGTCAAGGTATGTACTCGTTGAAAAACTTATCAAGCGTCTTGATCTATCTCTATAGATCTTGATGCTCAATATGTAAGCAGCTTCACCGAGGTCTTTATTTGAAAAACTCCTTTCAAACATTCCTTTATGCTTTGCAGAATAATTCTACAGTATCTCCGATCAATAATATGTCATTCACATATACTTATCAGAAATGATGTAATGCTCCCACTCACTTTCTTGCAAATACAGGCTTCACCGCAAGTCTGTATAAAACTATATGCTTTGATCAACTTATCAAAGCGTATATTCCAAATCCGAGATGCTTGCACCAGTCCATAGATGGATCGCTGGAGCTTGCATATTTTGTTAGTACCATTAGGATTGACAAAACCTTCTGGTTGCATCATATACAACTCTTCTTTAATAAATCCATTATGGAATGCAGTTTTGTTTATCCACTTGCCAGATTTCATAAAATGCGGCAATAGCTAACATGATTCGGACAGACTTAAGCATAGATACGAGTGAGAAACTCTCATCATAGTCAACACCTTGAACTTGTCGAAAACCTTTTTGCGACAATTCTAGCTTTGTAGATAGTGACACTACTATCAGCATCCGTCTTCCTCGGTCATGGGCTGATTGTTTGCGAATTTATTTCTGATGCGTATAACTTTATTTGCTGACGAGGTGTATGACCAGTAGCCCTCAAGGTGTCTGTCGGCCTAAAATCCGAGATGCACCTAAAGGAAAATATGAAACCGTTGATCCTAGTAGCTTCTGAGACTCGGGTCATGAAATCGGCCTGAGGACCAACTCCTAGCTCGGCAACATACATAGGAATAGAAACGTAGTGTAATATTTTAGAGGTAATAGTGATCGGCGGACGGGCCCTTGAGAGAGGGTTTTGAGAAGTCGCCGTAACCTATTAGCTTGAAGCCGTATAAGTCCCAGATGGTACTTATTGTTGTCCGAAGACGCGTTTGCCCATAGTTCGATCCAGCCGAACACTGAGCACTTTGAATTTTCTGCATTGAATAGGCAATGCAGTAGCCCCTGAGACACTGGTCGGGTGGCAACACTAGATCAGGGGATCGATACGCCCCTTTAATATTAGTGAATGATAAGCCCGAAGCCCGGTAGCCCCCGAGCCTTAATGTGGGCACGGGTGACTGAATTAAGGATCGATATCCAGAGTAAAATCACAAATTATGTGTAATGATTCTATGTATCCAAGTACTTTACATCATTAATGCTTGGATCCGCACTATACAAAACTTTGTTGACCGACCATCGGCTCCAACCTCCTCGGCCAGAAGCCGGTAAGTGTTTATCCTACTTTATAATGCCATTATAAGGGCAAAGATTTATGGAAAACAAGGCAATCTGGCCATACGGTTTTGTAAACAAAGGTACACCGAGAGATATGAAACATCTTCCAAAGAAAATAATCCCGCTATCGGTTCCTTTCTTTGGGTTGTCATGCTGATCATGATCATGAAACCTCACCTCCAATCAATGTGGGAGGAAAATATTGAGGATTTAGTTCGGGGAAAGTTCCCAAACTCTATGGTATTAATGAACCAAAATTTTCACTTCCATCATTGCCGACCAATTATATCCTTTAAGCTCGCTAGCTTTCGGCTTCACCCAGTCTGAGGTACTAACTCGGATGACCCGGTAGTAACAATCACAGAGGTGCTCCCTTTACCGCCTAGCCAAACAATCAGGAACATAGGGGTAAGCACAGAGCCAGGCAACCCAGGTTGGCCAAAATCTTAAGTCAAATTGATGCATATTTATGGCTTTATAATGATGATTATGGAAGGTAGCCCTCGTATATAAAATACGAACGCCGATGATATATTTATTTTGACTCCATTGCGACCATTTTTCACTTGAAAGTGGCCCCTCGTCGGCTTCTACCTTTTTGTAGATACTACGTAGGGTGTTTCCGCAATAACAAGACAACCCTTAGCCGACGTCTCGGTGCCCAAAGGCGGTTATGTTAGCGGAAACGAGGCAATCAGATATGCGGGCTTTATAACTTTCACTTAGTCATAGGAGCTTTCAATTGGGGAAGCTAGCTACGAGCCCCCGATTAGTGTTCGGCGACAGCCGAGGTCAAGCCGTAAACACTTCGGCCAATGTTATGAACGGCCCGTCATTTAACATAGTCATCAGATCGCTGACAAATTTACACTTATTGTGGAAGTCAGTTTTTGGCTTTCTCCACTGAGGTGCTTAACCATGCGAGCTGGAAGCACAATCGCAGTGGTTCTCCCTTTGCATTCCTAGCCGAACAAAGCGGAACGTAGGAGGCAAGCATAGGAGCCGGGCAACCCAACTATTGACCAAAGACACAATTCGAAACCGATGCGTATATAGCAATATCCGAGAATGTTTTTGCCGAATCTCTAAAGGTGTCTGGAGTTGCACTTTGAGACTTATGCTAGAAACACACAAATGTTTAAAAGTGCCATAGGCTTGAAAACCCAAAAAACTTCAGGAAAAACTTGACGTCCGAACTAAATCAAGTGTTCGGTGCCAATCCGAAAATTGGTCTTAGAAAAAATTGTGCTTCTGTCGTGCTTTAACATGACACATCCGATCTCAAGACTTCAAGTGGGTCAGCCTATGGCTTCAAGCTCCTTATCCCGAAGGCGGGGTGCTTCTCTGAGGCCAGTTTAGCGAACTAAACTCGAGCGACTTTAAAGAGAAGCTAGGCTATCCGGCTATTGACCATGCACTCGAGTCGAAAAAGGAGCGGTAGAAAAAGACTTTGCAACGACCAAGAAGAAAACACATTTACTATAAAACGGCTCATATAAATTTTAAGAGCCCCCAGTGAACTTGGGTAAAAGAATTTTATGTATAATGATTGTATGTACCGAAGTACTTATATCATATATGTGTTCACCCGAACTTTTAAACGTGTCTTAACCGACTGTCGGCTTCTCCCTCTTCGGTCAAGGGCCGAAAAGTGTTATGTACTCCACCTGTCGAGAATATCAACGGTGCTTTCGATAAACAGGCAATCAGGCCATAAGGCTGTAACGGACAAAGCACGCTTAGGGAACGTATGATATATTACCGACGAAGTGTAAGAAGCATCTTCGAAGAAAATAGTACCCCATCGATACCTTTCTTTGGTTGCTCATCGTTACTATGAGACTTGTGCAATAGATTTTTGTACTCATGAGTTTTGTTGTGAGCCGACCATGATTGAAAACAATAAGAGCGCTAGCTTTCGGCTTCACCCAGTTTGAGGTCTGAGCTCGGATGACCCGATCGTGACAATCGCAGAGGTGCCCCCTTTACTCCCTAGCCGAACAATCGGGAACATAGGGGTAAACACAGGAGCAAGGCAACCCAGCTTGCAGAACACTTAAGTCAACATGGTGCATATTGTGGCGTAATACACGAACAAGGAACGAAGCCATACAAGTATAATCATATGCAAGAGGAAAGGCTTCGTAAAGGAAGCCCCCAAGTAAACGGGGTATTTAAATTTGTGTGTCACAAACAAAGTTTTGACAAGGAAGTTTTTCACAAACAACTTTTTGCCAAAAAAGTATAATGCTTGGTCGAACCGAACAAAATTGAAAACTAAAAGCTTTTGAGCATGAAAGTGACTTAGCTGGTTAATGTGCTCGGTATTGATGACGCGGTTCGAGCTTACAGCGAGATGAGCTCCCAGCCCCCAAGCCGGTCCCGAGGTGGCAAAGCAAAGATCTTGATGCTCCGAAGTGGCGACATAGCACGGCCGATGCAGGCTGGCAGTGTGACGCCGAAGTACCCGGCGTGGGTTAATGAAGTGATGACGAAGCCCCCGGTCGAGCCGAGGTGACGTGGCATGTCGATACAGCAAGGTGACAGCGCTGCTCAATCCGGATCATTTACCTGTGCACAAAAGATAGTGCAAGCCGGAGATAATAGTAATAATAATAATATTTTTTAAAAAAGGATGCATGATTAATAATTTTTGCAAAGTGAGTAATAAATGAAATATGGCCTGTGTGTCGAACACTCGATGAGGTAGAGCCCCCTCAGCTGCCGAAGTCCCGAGGTAACCGAACTTGTCGATATGGCAATTCGACTAACAAGATGATCACACAAGCCGATTTAGGCCGATTGGGACGACAACGTCGGCTTGCCGAAGTGACCGCGTGACGCAGTCGAAGTCGATTACCTACACATGTAAAATAGTGTAGTCCAATCATAATAATATAAATATATAAAAATCATCGCGTAATTAATTTATGCAAAAAATTTATTTTAAACATATGTGGCCTGCTGCCGAAGTCAATGTCGATGCAGGGTGTCGGCGTGCTGCGGTAAAGGCGTGGCAAAGCCGAACCACCACGTGACTGTCGTTAATGTGGCCACCATTTGATAGACCTGTGTACAGATGATGGAACAAACCAGAGTAGTAATTCCTCAGGAAAAATAAACCCAAACAAGCAAAAATTACTGGGATTAATAGCACCTGGTTTATTTGTTGTAGCAATCTGAAGAAAGGCGACTCCCAAAATTGAGACTCGATCCGCACACCCATTACCTGATGGGCAATAAAGCAATGACATGGCGATGCTGGCAAAGGTTGGCTCGCCGAGGCAAAGCCCCCGGTCCAACTAACGTGACGAAGCTGGTCGACTAGTGACACCGAAGTCATCGGAGTATGTTGATGAAGAAATAGCGAAGTCCCCGGTCTAGCCGAGGTGTCGAAGCCTCCATGTCAGCCGATGAGTCAAAGCAGGTCGGCCGGTGATGCCGAACCACCGGAGTAGGTTTGATGAAGATATGTTGAAGCCCCCGGTCCAGCCGAGGTGACAGAGCAGGTCGGTAAGGAGATGTTGTAGCTGCCGTGTCAGCCGAGGTGTTTAAGCAGTTCGGCATGATGGACATCGGCTTGAAGAAGCAATAGTGGGGCCATGCCAACGTTGGTCGTAATTTGTAACGCAGCCAATGTCGGCTCAATGAAGTGACCATGCGGCGATGCCGGTGTGCCCGCTCCGTGTGATCCGTGGGGTGGCGATGTTGGTGATGATTTATCCTTTGCGATTTCGAACGCTTGTTCAGCTTGCTGAGATGATGATCCAAAGAAATTGAGCTTGGCTCAACAAAGCAGCGACGTGTCTAGTGCAGGTCGGCAGCCGTGAAGCAATATTGCCGGACTGGTTTGACACCAGCATGACGGTGAAGATTACCTTTGAAAAGGAGAAAAAATTGTGAGCATGTGTTTGGAAACAAAACACAATACCCTATAAAGAGATTCTTCCAAAAAGGTTGTCCAATATCTTGTTCATGAAGAGAGATGTACTCAGGTCGGATTCGTATTCGCAGAAAACATATCCGAAAATTGATGCACTAATCGGAAGGTTCCCGGAGTTTGAACGGCCAGGTCGAGCTGAAATTTTGAGAGGTGGTAGATATGGAAATTCCACATCAGATGAACGGTTGGATCTTACAAATAACCTCCGAGCTGGGATCTGGAGACCACGCCCTAAACTCTTCCTGATTCCCATCCAGACTCGACAGGTCTCCGGTATATCTCATATCGGCGGAGATTGCTCAATCGGAACATGACGAAATTTTTATAGAGTTGTTGTAGACTCAATTCCGCACAATTCCACTGAAGGATTCGTCAAAGAGATGCTCGAGGAGGTGGTGGCAGCGGATACAAGTGTGCTGCCCGAAAGAACAGCACGGTCGCCCGAGGGCAATGTTGACGTTGAGCCCCCGAGCTCCAAGGATGATTCCTCCATGATCATGATAGAGAAAGGAGTTGATGTTTGATGAAGTCCCTCGTCCAAACATGACGATTGGAGGCAGGCCACGGTCCTTGGTCAAGCAAAGGTGACCAGTCGAGCCGGCAACGAAGACGCCAACGTCGCAGTTGATCTCCAGGCGAGCCATTGATCCTTTGTCAATCTCACAGCGGAACTCTCAATGAAAGCACCATTGTCAGTGTCAAAACCGGCAGATCTCGGGGTAGGGGGTCCCAAGGTGTGGATTTAGGATCGATGGTAACAGGGACGATGAACACGGTGTTTTACCCAGGTTTGGGCCCTCTTGATGGAGGTCAAACCCTATGTCCTACTCTTGTTTATATTGATGGAGTATCAAGTACAGAGTTGATCTACCTTGAGATCATATGTTGTGGTCTAAAGCCTAAGGGTATGATGAATAATGTCATAATGATCTATTGACTAGCCTGGCCTCGGCTTATATAACATACCGAAGGCCTAGGATAACAAGAGTCCTAGTCGAATACGTCGGTGGAGAGGAGTCCTTGTCTTGATCACCAAGTCTTGTGGAATCTTCCTCGTATATGTCATTGGCCATCCGTACTGGCCCATTAGTGAACTGTCGTGGGGGTCCTCGGCCTGACCCACTGATCGGGAGACGACGTGGTGAGTACCCCATAGTCCAGGACACCGTCATACGTCCTCTACTTTCTTGTTGCATGTTTTACGTGGCTGCTACGGCTTCCAGCAAGAACCGTTCTTACCTATGCATCAAAACCACAACAATTTTTCAACAAGTGTGTTGTTTTAACCTTCAATAAGGACCGACTGTAGTCAAATTTGATTCAACTAAAGTTGGAGAAACATACACCCACCAGCCTCCTTTATGGAAAACAAGTTGCATGTTTGTCGGTGGAACCGGTCTCATGAACATGGTCATGTGAGGTTGGTCCGAGCCGCTTCATCCAACAATACCACCGAATCAAAATAAGATGTTGGTGGGAAGTAGTATGACTATTATCGCCCACAACTCTTTGTGTTCTACTCGTGCATATCATCTACGCACAGACCTGGCTCGGATACCACTATTGGGGAACATGGCATACAATTTCAAAAATTTCCTATTCTCACGCAAGATCTATCTAGGAGATGCATAGAAACGACAGGGGGAGAGTGTGTCCATGTACCCTCGTAGACCAAAAGTGGAAGCGTTAGGTTAACGTGGTTGATGTAGTCGAACGTCTTCATGATCCAACTGATCCAAGTACCGAACGTACGACACCTCCGTGTTCAGCACACGTTCAGCTTGATGATGTACCTCGAACTCTTGATCCAGTAAAGGGTCGAGGGAGAGTTCCGTCAGCACGACGGCGTGGTGACGGTGATGGTGATGTGATCCGTGCACGGCTTCGCCTAAGCACTACGACACTATGACTGGAGGAGTAAACTATGGAGGGGGGCGCCGCACACGGCTAACAATGTTTGTTGTGTGTTCTAGGCGCCCCCTCCCCACATATATATAGGTGGGAGGGGGAGGGGGACAGCCATGGGGCGCCCCAAGTAGGAGGAATCCTACTTGGGGACCTCCTCCAATTCGGCCTCCCCCTTTCCTTATCTCCGAAGGGGGTGGGGGGAGGAAAGAGGGGAGAGGGGAAAGGAAGGGGGAATCATATTCCCTCTATTTCCTTTCCTCCTCCCCCTTTCCTTTATCCACTTAGGCTGGCCCATATGGGGGCGCACCAGTCCCCTATGGGCTGTTCTGTCCCGCCCTAGGCCCAATAAGGCCCATATCTTTGACGAGGGGTGCCCGGAACCCCTTCCGCTGACCCGATACGAATCCGGTACCCCCAGAACACTTCCAGTGTCTGAATACTATCATCCTATATATGAATATTTACCTCTTGACCATTTCTAGACTCCTCATCATGTCCGTGATCTCATTCGGGACTCCGAACAACATTCGTTCACCAAATCACATAACTCATATAATACAAAATCGTCATCGAAACATTAAGCATGCGGACCCTACGGGTTCGAGAACTATGTAGACATGATCGAGACACATCTCTGATTAATAACCAATAGCGGAACCTGGATTCTCATATTGGTTCCTACATATTCTACGAAGATCTTTATCGGTCAAACCGTAATGACAACATACGTCATTCCCTTTGTCATCGGTATGTTACTTGCCCGAGATTCGATCGTCGGTATCTTCATACCTAGTTCAATCTCGTTACCGGCAAGTATCGTTACTCATTCCGTGATGCATCATCCCGCAACTAACTCATTAGTCACATTGCTTGCAAGGCTTATAGTGACATGCATTACCGAGAGGGCCCAGAAATACCTATCCGATACTCGGAGTGACAAATCCAAATCTTGATCTATGCCAACCCAACAAACACCTGCGGAGACACCTGTAGAGCATCTTTATAATCACCCAATTACGTTGTGATGCTTGATAGCACACAAGGTGTTCCTCGGTATTCAGGAGTTGCATGATCTCATAGTTAGAGGAATATGTATAAGTCATGAAGAAAGCAATAGCAATAAAACTTAATGATCATTATGCTAAGCTAATAGATGGGTCTTGTCCATCACATCATTCTCCAATGATGTGACCCCATTCATCAAATGACAACACATGTCTATGGTCAGGAAACTTAACCATCTTTGATTAACGAGCTAGTCAAGTAGAGTCATAGTAGGGACACTTTGTTTTGTCTATGTATTTACACATGTACTAAGTTTCCGATTAATAAAATTCTAGCATGAATAATAAACATTTATCATGATATAAGGAAACATAAATAACAACTTTATTATTGCCTCTAGGGCATATTTCCTTCAATTGCAAAAAATGACCAAAACTAAATTTGTCAATTCTCAACAAATTTTATTCATCATACTTCTTATATGTGAAGTCATCACTCTCCATAAGATTACTATAAGATCCTTTCATTTCTTTTTATTCTTTCTCTTGTTTTATTCCCTCAAAATCATAGCAAGAAAGCAAAGCCCTCAACTCAAAAATACTCTTTATATATATATATATATATATATATATATATATATATATATATATATATATATAACTCACAGACTCGATTACATAGATAGAGATCAAAACAAAACTCAAAGCTAGATCATACTAAAAACTTTATTCTACTAGATCAAGATATAACCAAAAGGATTGAACTAAGAAAAACGATAAAGGTAAAGGTGTGATGGTGACACGATACGGTGCACCTCCCCCAAGCTTGGCACAAGCCAAGGGGAGTGCCCATACCCATGCATTTAGATCTCTTTCTTCGGAGGTGGTGATGATGAAGTTGTTGATGTTGTAGGCTTGTCATCCATCTTCCAAGGCATAGGCTCACCATCATAGAAGGATGAACGAGTCTCCGAGATACTCAAATCTGCAACCAAACTCATCTTCTAAATTTGTATTCATACTCACAGTTTTGGTTTTGCGGGTCATAGATTTGGGCTTGGACGTGCTCAATTTTCTCGTGAAGCTTGAAGATGGCCTCGCCAATGTCCTTGGCACACAACTTGTGTTTATTGGTAAATTCCGTGATCATCATGGGATTGACGTTGAGTCCACATTCCACCATCCCTTGACACTTGAAAACTGGCTGCTCCATTACTTCGAGTCTTGTCTCCATGCTTCTGATCTTCTTTAGCCCTTCAACATCGCGGATGTGCAGCACCCCCTCACGCATCTCAATGGCTTGAGGGTGTTGCAGTGATGTCTACTACACAACTTGTTCTTATAGACTCGTGTTGGGCCTCCAAGCGTAGAGTTTTGTAGAACACTAGCAAATTTCCCTCAAGTGGATGACCTAAGGTTTATCAATCCATGGGAGGCGTAGGATGAAGATGGTCTCTCTCAAACAACCCTGCAACCAAATAAAAAAAGTGTCTTGTGTCCCCAACACACCAAATACAATGGAAATTTGTATAGGTGCATGATACGTCTCCAACATATCTATAATTTTTGATTGCTCCATGCTATATTATTTATTGTTTTGAATGTTTATGGGCTTTATTATTCACTTTTATATCATTTTTGGGACTAACCTATTAACCCAGAGCCCAGTGCCAGTTTTTGTTTTTACCCTGTTTTAGGGTTTCGAAGAAAAGGGAAATCAAACGGAGTCCAATTGACCTGAAACTTCACGGAACTCATTTTTGGAAGGAAAGAAGCCCAGAAGACTTGGAGTGCACATCGGGGGACCTGCGAGGAGGCCACGAGGCAGGGGGCGCGCCCACCCCCCTGGGCGTGCCCTCCACCCTCGTGGGCCCCTCGTGGCCCCCCTGACGTACTTCTTCTGCCTATATATCTCCATATACCCTAAAAACATCAGAGAACACAATAGATCGGGAGTTCCGCCGCCAGAAGCCTCCGTAGCCATCGAAAACCAATCTAGACCCATTCTGGCACCCTACCGGAGGGGGCAATCCTTCTCTGGTGGCCATCTTCATCATCCCGGTGCTCTCCATGACGAGGAGGGAGTAGTTCTCCCTCAGGGCTGAGGGTATGTACCAGTAGCTATGTGTTTGATCTCTCTCTCTCTCTCTCGTGTTCTTGAGGTGATACGATCTTGATGTATCGCGAGCTTTGCTATTATAGTTGGATCTTATGTTTCTCCTCCCCTTTACTCTCTTGTAATGAATTGAGTTTCCCCTTTGGAGTTATCTTATCGGATTGAGTCTTTAAACATTTGAGAACACTTGATGTATGTCTTGCCGTGCGTATCTGTGGTGACAATGGGATATCACGTGATTCACTTGATGTATGTTTTGGTGATCAACTTGCGGGTTCCGCCCATGAACCTATGCATATGGGTTGGCACATGTTTTCGTCGTGATTCTCTGGTAGGAACTTTGGGGCACTCTTCGAGGTCCTTTGTGTTGGTTGAATAGATGAATCTGAGATTGTGTGATGCATATAATATAATCATACCCACGGATACTTGAGGTGACATTGGAGTATCTAGGTGACATTAGGGTTTTGGTTGATTTGTGTCTTAAGGTGTTATTCTAGTACGAACTCTAGGGTTGTTTGTGACACTTATAGGAATAGCCCAACGGATTGATTGGAAAGAATAACTTTGAGGTGGTTTCGTACCCTACCATAATATCTTCGTTCGTTCTTCGCTATTAGTGACTTTGGAGTGACTCTGTAAGTGCATCTAGTGCCACCCCTAGTTGGTTTTGGAGTATTGATAACAAACCTAGTTGAGGGACTAATGTGTTTATGAGAATTGCAGGATAACACAGGTAGAAGTCTCTCATTGATTCAGTTTTCCTACCAGAGATGACCCCTAAAAATGTATGAAGACATTGAAGTCAAAGGTGGTATATGAAGATATTCACATTGAAGACTATGACAAGAGAAGACACCACATGAAGCCTATGGAGCTCGAAGACTTAGATCTTTCGTAGTTCTTTTTCTTTTGTGTTGAGTCATAGGAACCACCGTACTGTTAAGTGGGGTCCAAGAGAACCAGTCAGAATGACTGAAGTGATGCCTAACCAAAAACCTATGTCTTCGAGTGAAGACTATGAGAGCGAATCTTGTCCAGAGTCGGACAAGTTAGCTTTGCTTGTAGCCCAAGTAAAGTTGTCGTGTGAGTTTGAAATCTGACCGTTGGAACACGTGTCAGTTCCTTAGTGACCCAGGGTCATTTCGGACAAATCAGGTCGGGTTGCCAAGTGGCTATAAATAGCCCACCCACCACAACCATAAATGGTTGGCTGCTCAGATTAAGAGTACGGCTTTTGTCGTTTGAGAGCAACCCACCTCGAAGCCTTTGAGAGAATTCCTTGCGAGGATAAAGCCCTGACCACCCAGAGCCAAAGAGAATTGGGCATCACTTAAGTCTTCTTGTCTGTGTGATTTGAAGACTTATTACACTTGAGGATTGTGCATCCTCCAGACGGTTAGGCGTTGCGTTCTGAGCATCCAAGAGACATTGTGGATTGCCGGTGAACAAAGTCTGTGAAGGTTTGGGAGTCTACCTTGAAGACTTACCATAGTGATTGGGTGAGGTCTGTGTGACCTTAGCTCAAGGGGAATACGGTGAGGACTGGGTGTCCTGAGCTGCATGTTCAGGACTGGGTGTCCGGGACTATGTGTCCTAAGGTTTAAATACCTAGCCGCCCAAACCAAACGTACAGTTGTCACAACAACTGGAACTGGTCCAACAAATCATTGTCTTCAACGAGTCACTAGTTTCATCTTCCCTTCCCTTTACTTACTGTTGCTCCTTGTGAAGTCATTGTATGTTTGCACTATCTTTTGTCTTCACTGAGTGACTGCATGTTCTGTATGGCTTCATAATATCTTCCTACCTGATCCTTACTACATTGCCGCTATTAAGTCATTGTGCTTTCACTTTATTGAATACTTGACTATGGCATGCCTAGTGTAGTCTACCTTCCGCTGCATGGTAATAGGTCTATTTCTATCGTTTGTCTTCATAACTTCCATGTTTTGAAGACTTTCATAAAAATCGCCTATTCACCCCCCCTCTAGTCGATATAACGCACTTTCAATTGGTATCAGAGCAAGGTGCTCCCTTGTTCTGTGTGATTCGGTTTAACCACCTGGAGTTTTAGCTATGTCGACTGCAGGGATAATTAAAGTCTCCGCTGCGTGCCCCGTCTTTGATGGAACTGAATATCCCTACTGGAAGAATAAGATGCGCATGGATCTTGAAGCCATTGATGTCGACCTATGGTATGTCGTCGAAAACGGAGTTCCCAAGGCTGGAGAAGGTGTCACTGCTGCTGACGTCAAGAAATTTGTTCAACTGGACTCTACTGCCAAGAATATCATCTGTGGTCACCTGACCAAAGGACAGTATGGCCGTGTGAGTGCTTTGAAGACATCTAAGCTAGTCTGGGACTGGCTCTACAAGGTCAATGAAGGCATCTCATCCCAGAGAGATCAGAGAATCAGTGTCCTTCGCAACCTCTTCAACCGCTTCAAGAGAAATGACAATGAGAATGTCCAGCACACATTTGACCGACTCACTGACATCACAAATGAGCTTCAAGCCCTCGGTGCTACTGAGATCACCAAACATGAAGTCGTCAAGACACTACTGAGATCACTTGATAGTTCGTTTGACATCCTAGCCCTGATGATTCAAGAACGTCCTGATTTCAAGACACTCAATCCATCTGACATGCTTGAGAGGCTCAATACACATGAGTTTCAGCTTTCTGAGAAAAGAGATATCTACGGTCCAAACTATGGGCAAACTCGTGCCTTGAAGGCAAAAGTTGTCTCCTCATCTGAAGAAGAGTCTGATAACAGTTCTGATGATCCTGAAGACATTGGAAGGGAACTTGCTATGCTTGTGAAGAAGTTCCAAAAATTCACCAAGAAGAAAGGCTTCAGAAAGTCTTCCCGATCAAGCTCAAGGAATGATGAAGCTTCTGCTCACGACTACAAGAAGAAAACATGTCACAAGTGCAAGAAACCTGGCCACTTCATCTCTGAGTGTCCACAGTGGGACAATGAGAACAAAAAGAAGAAGAAGAGCAAGGAATATGACTCTGGCGACAAGAAGAAGAAGAAATACTCAAAGTCTTCGTCCAAGTCTTCCTCAAAGTCTTCATCACACAAGAAGAGCTCATCTGGCAAGGCACGTGCGTTTTTTGGCAAGGAAATGGATTCAGAGGAGGAGTCCGCTTCTGAGGAGGCGGAGGTGGAGTCTGAGGAGGAGTCTGATTCAGGCGTCGCAAGTCTGGCTACAGCATACGTTGCTAAGTCCATCTTCAATACTGAAGACAATGACCTCGTCACTGACACCGATGCAAATGACAAGGACTACTCCGCTTCTACCTACTGCTTCATGGCACGTGGTGCCAAGGTAAACACACGCACTACTCACTATCAAACATCTAGTGACGATGACTCTGATTGTGACTCAAAACCCAGCTACAAAACACTTGCTAAAATTGCAACTGAACAACAGAAAGCTATGGAACATATTCAAAAACTGCTAGACAGAAGCGATGATCTGTTAGGTGCTGAAATGACTCGATCTGAATCCTTAATTGAAGACATAAAAAATCTTCACGTTAAGTATCAGGAACTTGAAAGTCGTCATGAAACTCTCTCAACAACTCATGTAAAGCTTTCCTATGATTATCTTCAAAGGAAGCAAGATCTTGAGAAATTGAGAGCGGTTCATGAAGATCTTCAAAAGGAAAACGAGTCACTTCGCGCCAAACAGATTAGTCCCGCTCAGGAAGGATTTGAACCACCATGTCTTAAATGCATTGTAACATCCCAAATTTTCAATTTGGAATGTTATACATTAGGTCATCATGCATATCATATTTTGTTTTGGTTTTGGTTTTGATCCTAGAAAATCCTAAGCAACTCAAGGACCCACGGAGAGAGTTGGGGATTTCGTTATTTACATATTTGAGTCTTCTCAAATTATGTAAACAGGACCATTTGATTTTATTTATTTTATCATCAATTATTTCTATTACAAAAATATGAGAGCGGGAATAAAATGACTTTCCCAAAATATAGAAATATTGAGGATTTAATAAAAAAATCAAATAAGTTTTATTTCGGAGTTTTTCGGTATTTTTATTTGAATTTAGGAAAATGCGCGTTTTTCAAAGTTGTAGTTTGGGCCCAGATAAATGTTCACTTTATCGGGCTTGATTTTAGGAACCCACCAAAATTTATCTCGTGATTTTTGGAGTCCGTTTAGTATTTCTTTTTATTTTTCTTCCGAGCGGATTTATATAAAAAAAACTGGAACCGACTCCGGGCCGTACCCGGCCAGGAAACCGCCGGCCAGGCCTTTATATAGCGCCCGCCCAGGCGAGAGAGAGAGAGCCAGGCCAGCCCCTGCGAAACCCTAGCCGCCGCCGCCGGAGCCGCGCGCCTTTCGAGGTTCGCCACCACCTCGTTTTCCGTGCTGTTAAAAAAAATTTATGTTCGTCGTTTTTCCTTTTTCGTCGGATTTTCCGCGGTTATTTTCTGATCGCGATTTCTGATCCGATTTTCGTTTTAGTATAACTTTTCGCTCGTTTATCGGAATCAGGCGATTCAAGCGCCTGGAGTTTCATCTCGAAACCCTCTTTCCGAATAATCAACTTAAACAAGTTTTTGCTACTGTAAAATTTTCCCTAGATCCAGATTACTAGAACGAAGTTGTTTTCTTTCGCCGTTTGATTTCTTTTGCCTCGTTCGATTTGATTCTTTTTGCCAACCAGGGTTCTTAAGTTGAACTTTCTGGTTAGATCTTCTATTTGAGTTTTACCTGTGCATTAGATGAGTACTTATTGTATGCTTGTTGTTTGTCTGCGATAGAATACCCGGAGTGCGCCGCCTGTTACGTTGAATCTCTAGGTTTCGCGGATCATCAGCAAGGCAAGTAACACTTTGATCATACCTTTTCTACAACCCAGTTTTATTGCATTAGATCAATCCTCACACATTGCATGATTAGGATCTAATTAAATTGTGGGATGGGAAGTAGATGAGGTAGTACCTATTACCTATTTATTATCAAACCTTTGGGAGTTACTTCTACGTTTGCTCATTATGCCATGCTATGCTAGTAGACGTGGATTGGGTGAGTGATATCCATGACAGATGTGAGATTGATAATTAAGGGTTTATCTAAGGTGGCAACCTAACACACATCTGGGTGGATTGAGGCACCTGGGGTTACCAGGACTTGCCTGTTTTTCTTTGGACCGCCACCCAGGCCCAAAGGGATCATGAGATTATTCATACTAGAAACTTCCGTGTGCAGCCACAAGCCATTATGGGCTCTGGCATAGCTGACTAAGTTGTGCGAACTCTTACGGTGGTAGACTAGCAGATGTAGGGGAAAGTAGGTGTACCGGTCTACCCGTCTTAAGGTGCTAGCGCTTCTGAAAGACTGTGTCTCGGTCATCCGTCTTCTCAAACACCCTGCAGTGCGAGAAACCAAACGGAGGCGATCGAGTCTTGTGGGGAAAAGTGCGCAAACCTCTGCAGAGTGTAATAAACTAATCATGATTAGTCGTGTCCCCGGTTATGGACATCTTGAGTATCTAGTACCTGGATTATCCTATGAATCTCAACATGTTACTCTAAAATTAATATTGTTGGGTTTAATGATGTTACTTAATTGGGATTGAGAATGCTGTCAACCATTCTCAATGTTTCACAACCACCATGATAGTAATTAAATTTATTCCTTTGAAGTAGGGAAAATTGGCTTTACGCAAAAACAGTAACCATAGAGCTTTCCACCAGCCAAATATGCATATAGTATAGCTGTTGTATTCCATTACTCTCTATGTGTTACCTTGCCAGCATATTCCATGTGCTGACCCGTTTTTGAGCTGCAACGTTAATGTTGTAGACTTTTCAGACGACGATTAAGGAGTTTTAGGTCGTGGTTCTATACTCAGTGATGCCGTTGGAGTTGATGGACTCACTTATCTTCCAAGCCTTCCGCTGTTATCGTTATTAGATGGCCTTAAGCCATATTTATTGTAATAAGTTCTCTTTTGAGACACTCGATGTAATAAGTGTGTGATTGCTACTCTGCTATAAATCCTCCGAGTACTGTGTGGTGTCAGCATTACTGATCCAAGGATGGCACCGGAGCACAGAGATCAGACTGTTTGAGGTCTGGTCGCTACATGCATTGAGCGTGATAATGCTACTTCTGTTGCTGAATGTTCTACTGCTACTACTATTGCAATATCTTCAACTGTTGATGTGGTAACTAACCCCTCTGCTGAGGATACCACTGCTATTGCTGATGAGAATGCTAGGTTGAAGACATTGCTTGAAACAGGGATGTACAAAAGTCTTAAAGGGCATCAGACACTATGTGATGTCCTCAAAAAGCAGATACTGAACCGAAACCCGAGGAAAGAGGGTGTTGGGTTCGTAAGGAAAATGAATGTTGATGGCTCTTACTGGAAACCTGAGCAGTACCCCAAAACCATGTGGGTTGCTGCAAAGGAACCTTCAGCAGACCCATCCAATCTATCTGGCTTCACTTGTGCTAACCCCATTATCATTGATGAATCCTTTGATGCAAACTATATATTGTTTAAGAATCAGAATGGTGAAGTGTTTGCCAGGTACATTGGTACTAACTGCAGGAATGGACCGCCTATGAAGAAGATCTGGGTTCCGAAAAGGTGTCTGGAGAATCTTCCTGTGAATGTCATCATGACACCTCACGTGAAGAAGACAAACCTCAGACCAAAGGCTTCATACGGTCCAAAGGCTTCATACAGAAAGAGGACTCACCTGAGTTGCACTAACGCAAATGTTTTGTAGGGAAATCATACTCAAGCATATGAATATGAGAGCGGTTCATCAAACCACCATGTTCATAAGACCAAGAACTATTCTGCCTATTCTTATGAGTACTATTGACCGCCTGCAAGACTGTTTGCTAGGGCTCCAAAGCCAAAATTCTCAGATGCTGCACTTAGACTTATTGCTTCTCATCCACCCTTGAAGATGTGGGTGGCTAAGAAAGCTTAACTCTCTTTTGCAGGGAAAGGTCTCCAGCAGAATACCAAAATCGTCTGACGCCATTGCTGGGGACCTTAAACATCTTGTAGGGTGCAAGATCAAATGCCCGAATGGTCTTACTATGTACTTCGTTCCTGAATCGCTTGCTACTCTCCCTATTAGTCCTAATCTGGATCTAAGCTTTCATAACCCATTGGTTCGTCAAATGTTTTTGCTTCACAATGCTCTTGGTGAAGCCTATCCCCCTAACTGCACTGTAGGGTACGACACCAGCGTCTTCAGAATGGATTATTCATAGTGGGTGTACAAATCACATGACTGGCAAAAGAAGTCTTCTTATGGACTCAACCTTACGTCCATCCGACAAGAGCCACATCACATTTGCTGACACTGGTAAAAGTAAGGTATTGGGTCTAGGTAGAGTTGCAATCTCAAGGGATCAACACATGGATAAAGTCATGCTTGTTGAATCCCTTGGCTTCAACTTAATGTCTGTCTCAATGCTTTGCGATTTGAACATGATCGTAATATTTGGAAAATATCGTTGCCTTGTACTAATGGAATCTGACAAGTCTCTAGTGTTTGAAGGGTATCGAAAAGATGATTTGTATGTGGTAGATTTCTCAGCAGGACCACAACTTGCCGTATGTCTTCTAGCAAAAGCTTCAGAATGCTGGCTCTGGCATCGGAGGCTTGGGCATGCTGGCATGAGGAACCTCCACACCGTGGCAAAGAAGAAGCATGTCATAGGCATCGAGGGCGTCAAGTTCAAGAAAGATCACTTATGCGGTGCCTGTGAGGCAGGAAAGATGACGAGGGCCAAACATCCCTCGAAGACAATCATGAACACTACTCGACCCTTCGAACTGCTTCACATGGATCTTTTCGGTCCCACTCATTACTCAACTCTTACTACTACTTCATGCCTCTATGGCTTCGTTATTGTTGATGATTACTCTAGATACACTTGGGTGCACATAATCCTTTACAAGACTGAAGTGCAGGATGTCTTCAGACGCTTCGCCATCGAGCTATGAACAATTATGGCGCCAAGATAAAGCACATCAGAAGTGACAATGGCACTGAATTCAAGAACACTGGCCTTGATACATATCTTGATACCTTGGGCATCACACATGAATTCTCAGCCCCATACACGCCACTGCAGAATGGCGTCATCGAACGCAAGAACACTCATTGAGATGGCCAGAACGATGCTAGATGAATACAAGACCCCAAGAAAATTCTGGCCTGAAGCCATTGATACTGCATGCCATACAATCAATCGTGTTTATCTTCACAAGCTTCTGAACAAGACATCTTATGAGCTCCTTACTGGCAAGAAGCCAAATGTCAGTTACTTCAGAGTATTTGGCGCAAGGTGCTGGATCAAGGACCCACATCACACCTCAAAGTTTGCACCAAAAGCATATGAGGGTTTTATGCTTGGATATGGAAAGGATTCGCACTCCTACAGAGTCTTTAATCTCTTTCATTACAAAGTGGTTGAAACAGTGGATGTGCGGTTCGATGAGACCAATGGTTCACAAAGAGAGCAACTGCCAAATGTGCTAGATGAAGTTCCATACAGCGAATCAATCAAGCTAATGGGAACTGGAGAAATTATACCTTCTGAAGCTCATCCTGAAGAAGAACTTATCATCTCAGCACCTGATCAACATGAAGACAATGCTCAGCCTGAAGACATTCCTTCTAACAACGACAATGATCAGCAAGAGCAAAGTCTTCGCCCTGTACATCCTCGTGTTGCCAATGAAGTGCAGATTGAAAGAATAATTGATAGCATCAATGCACCCGGTCCACTCACTCGTTCAAGGGCAACTCAGCTAGCAAATTTCTGTGGGCACTTCGCATTCGTCTCAATAACAGAACCCAAGAAAGTTGAAGAAGCCTTCATGGAACCTGAATGGATTCAAGCTATGCAAGAAGAGCTTCAACAGTTTGAGCTGAATAATGTATGGGAACTAGTTAAGCGTCCTGATCCACGGAAGCACAATATAATAGGCACCAAATGGATATACCGCAACAAGCAAGATGAGCATGGTCAAGTTGTCAGAAACAAAGCTCATCTCATTGCTCAAGGATATACTCAAGTGGAAGGCATTGACTTTGATGAAACATTTGCTCCTGTGGCTAGACTTGAAGCCACACGCATACTGCTGGCCTATGCAAATCATCACAACATACTTCTATCAAATGGATGTGAAGAGTGCTTTTCTCAATGGCAAGATTGAAGAAGAAGTGTATGTTGCACAACCGCCTGGCTTTGAAGATCCAAAACATCCTGACATGGTATACAAGCTCAACAAGGCACTGTATGGCCTCAAACAAGCCCCTCGGGCCTGGTATGACACACTCAAATACTTCCTGAAGAGCAAAGGCTTCATACCTGGTTCCCTAGACCCCACTCTCTTCATGAAGACATATGATGGTGAACTGTTTGTGTGCCAAATATATGTGGATGACATTATCTTTGGCTGCACCAATCAGAAGTACAGTGAAGAGTTTGGATATATGATGTAAGAGCAATATCAGATGTCTATGATGGGAGAGCTGAAGTTCTTCCTCGGTCTTCAAATACGACAACAACGCAACGGCATCTTCATATCTCAAGAGAAGTATCTCAAAGATTGCTTGAAGAAGTTTGGTATGCAAGACTGCAAAGGCTTCACAACACCTATGCCAGCCAAACATCATCTGGGTCCCGACGACAATGGTAAAGAGTTCGATCAAAAGGTATACCACTCCATGATTGGTTCTTTACTTTATCTATGTGCATCTAGGCCAGATATTATGCTTAGTGTTTGCATGTGTGCTCGATTTCAAGCGGCACCAAAGGAGTCGCATCACTTAGCTGTGAAGCGAATTCTTCGATATTTGGCTCACACCCCAACTCTAGGATTATGGTATCCAAAGGGCTCAGAGTTTGATCTGGTTGGATTCTCGGATGCTGATTATGCTGGTCACAAAGTTGATCGCAAGTCTACATCAGGCACATGTCACTTTCTGGGACGATCACTTGTATGTTGGTCTTCAAAGAAGCAGAACTGTGTATCTCTCTCCACTGCTGAATCTGAATACATTGCTGCTGGATCTTGCTGCGCTCAGCTTCTGTGGATGAAGCAAACACTCAAGGACTATGGCATTCATCTGAAGCAAGTGCCACTTTACTGCGACAACGAAAGCGCCATCAAGATCGCCAACAACCCAGTTCAGCACTCGAAGACAAAGCACATTGAAATTCATCATCACTTTCTCAGAGATCATGTTGTGAAGGAAGATATTGATATCATACACGTCAACACTGAAGAGCAATTGGCAGATATCTTCACCAAGCCCTTGGATGAGAAGAGATTTTGCAAGTTACGGTGTGAGCTAAATATCCTGGAATCCTCAAATGTCCTGTGATCAGGCACACATCCTAACCCTTATGCATATTGATGACTTAGATGTGCAACACACGAAGTAAAGTATATCTTCAATCAATAAAGACATACATTCTAAGTGTGAATTCATTAATGTGGAATTTGACTTCGGAGCGCCACGATAATTGTGCGCCGTGTCTGGGTCTAATACTTCCTATACGGTGGGTAACACCACCACCAAATGTTCTATTTTGAAGTGTTTCACTCATGGCGTTACCTTGCAATGTCTTCACATTTGGTTTGGCTTCGATCTCAACATATCTTCATGATTATCTTCACTATGTTGATTATATATATATATATATATATATATATTAGTGTTCTGTCCTCTATAGCATTCACTTATAGCTATGTCTTCATTGTTGAATCTTTTGAACTAAGTGAATGTGATCGGACCCTAACCTCTCTATGCTTTCTATCTCAAATTATATCTCTCCAAATCATATGCATTCTATTGAAACTGTCGAATGTCTTCTCTGCGTCCTTGTCAGCAGAAGATATAGAGACAACCATTAAGTCTGTTTTCAATGCTCATTCCTCCACATGAAACCCGGAGAAGTAGGAACGACCACCCGACAATCAAGGCGTGCATAGGACGTGGAACAAACCCCAACATTCCGCATAATGGCCACGTGTTTCTCAGATGCAAATCGCCAGGGGCACCTGTGTAATAGCGCAGTGCCGCCCATGTACCTATAAATACACACTTCACAGCGGTCATTATCTCTTCTTCCACTCTCGCACGAACCCTAGCGCCACCGCTAGCCCTCGACGACGCTGGCAACGAAGCGCTTCGCTGCCACAACCTCTCCGACGCCGTCTTCACGCTGACCGCGGACATCGTCCTCTCCACCGTCGCCGTAGGTGTCCTCCATCGCCAAGTTAGGGAATGGAAGATCGAACTGCTCGGCCTCATCTTCCACTTCGTCTAGCAGTTCTTAGTGTGGTAAATAAAACTTCCTTTTTACATCACCGTTGATCCTATGGATTTGTCACTTTCTACCACAAGCAGTTTCTATTCACACAAGTTAGATCTCTCTCATACTGCATCTCATAACATGCCTAGTATATTCACTTATGCTTCACAAAGTAGTTAGATTCCTCACTTGTACTGATCTGTGGATTCATACAAATCTGGAACCAACTCCTTATCTATGAGTGAATGTCTTCGCACGATGAGGTCAATGTCTTCTAAACTGATTTATCTTCAAAATCTTCTGAGAATGCATATGACCTCTTCCCCTTCCCTTGCACCTTAATGTTGTCACAGGTACATGTCCGTGGGAGAATCCTTTGGTTCTCATAGTCTGCATTCATTTGCAGAATTCTTATAGCATCACATTAATTCTCCCGAAGCCAGTTCCTGTTGGTCCAGCAAGCGAAAACCTTTGAAGCCTTTAAACGTGTTGAAGCCTTTCAAGTTAAAGTTTATGGCTTCAGAGAAAGCAGCAAGGAAGGGTGGCAGAAAGCGTCATGGAGAAACATCCAGAGATCTGCCAGATGAACTCTCAGAACTATACAAGACAGATCCTGAAGAGGATTACAATCAGCGCAAGACCCGAATCCAATGGATTCGAAGATATTGGGCAGAACAATGGTTCAAATACTGATTTGTAACCCAGGAATATGCTGAGAAAAACGCCATCAAGAGACCGTGGGGAGACATCCTATACAAGAATCTTCTGCCCAGGTCCAGAGATGAAGCCATTGAACAAGGCTTCTATCCCTGCATGGTCCGTGGGCCACAGCCTGCTGATGCACACCCATCGTCACTACTATGGTGTCGTGACGACAATCTGTTCAAGCGCAACTTCCAGTTTGCCCAGAACTCAGCGAAGCAGAACAAGAAGACTTTGTGGTTAGACTTCAACCCTGGTCCCTCGGCACCAAGGGCAGATGGCACACGAGATGCAGAACCCAATGTCATAGGTCCTTTCTACAACCTTGAAGGCCTCATCACGCGCATCTTAGTTCAAGGGACTGCAGTGAATGAGCCTGCAGCTGACGCTGAATCAGAAGAAGCTCCTATAGCGCCGAAGACAAAGAAGATGAAGAAGCCTAAAGCTTCAAAGCCTGCCCCCTCACCAAAAATCTCAAGGGCGAAGCCACTGGCAACTGCACCTCCTGAAGACAGTGTGCAGTCCGAAGACTTATCTCGCATCTCCAAGCCCCAGAAAGTCAAGATGCCTCTGCCTCACACTGGACAAGAGCTAACTGCTGCTGCCATTTTGCGCAATGACGACATTGATCTGTCAAGTGATGAAGATCTAGCAGATGACGCTCTTGAGCAACTCATCAAGAGCAAAGAAGAAGCAGAAATCTTCAATGATCTGCCTCTCTTTGATGTGACCATCATCCACAACTTCATTGATGAGTGGTTTGACACGCCAAACATCAGCTTTGAAGATCTGCAGCTACCAATTGGCCTCAGTGTCGCCTTCCAAGGCACCATTGCTTCAGAACTCGCTATTGCCCAGCGCATTGTTGAACTGAAGCAAAAGATTGACTATGAAAAGGCTCAGTTCAAGAAGCATATGGCCAAGCTCAGCGTACAGGAAGTGAAGAACTTCAAGAGTATGATGCACGAGCTCAAGGAAGCCTTTGTAAAGAAACATGCAGAAGCTCAGGGTTCGCGTGAGAGCATGAAGACTCTGGCTGACAGATGTGTGCAAGCCTACAATGAGGCTGAGAAGCGCAAGGCCCTTGGGCGTCCTGGCATCGACCCCAGGATGGCCGCAAAGAAGAAGAAGAAGCCTGCTACGGCTGAACCTGATGCACCACGGCAGGAAGCAGTTCCGATTGTCTTCCCAAATAGACTGACTGGCTCGAAGCCAAAAAGCCGGTCAACCGCTTCAGAGCTCAAGAAGACAAGGACTGCTGAGGCTGAAGCCAGGAAGAGGAAACATTCTAAAGCCTCTCCAACTGCCCCCTCCAAGAAGAAGAGGAAGACCAAGAAAGATCGGGCTGCTCCCACAGAGCCCTTGATAGTTGAACCCATTTCTATGGTCTATCCTGAAGCTGAACGCCAACTGACTATCCATGAGCCTGCTTCCACGGAGGCTCATGAAGCTGAAGACTTTCCAGGAGCTGATCCCATCGCTGCTGAAGACATTGGTCAACATGACAATGTAGAAGATGGTGCAGTCCTTCCTCAGAACAGCAAACTCATCAGCATTGGTCGTCCACTGACGCCAATTGCACAGGATGCTTCATGGGCAGATCGCCCACAAGAGGAAGAAGACTATGAGGCCCAACCCACTCCAACTCCACAGGCGTCGCCCGCATTGCGCAGGCTTCGCAAAGGTCCAAGGCCTCAAGTCTCTGCTGAAGACAATCCGGCTGCATCAGCCGCGGAAGATGAAGTCCCACAAGTTGCCACTCCCCTGTCCCACCAAGAAGCAGTTCTCAAGGAGAACGTGCTTGTGACCGACCCTCTAGATCGTCAAGTGGAGGATGAAAATCTTGCGGCTGCCACAACCACTAATGAAGCTAATGTGGAGCCCTCCCCAATGGAAGAAGACAGCTAAGGCACTGACCCCATCACTTCTATTCCTGAGTCTGCTGCCGGTCCCCAGTTCGACTATCATGTTGAGCACATGCCTCAGGTACAGAAGCCAATCCCAAGATTGCCAAGGTTCCCAGGTCCTGCATCAGCACCTGGCTCCTTCAATATCAATGGCTTCAGGGCAGACAACACATTCTTCGATAGCTCCAGGAACCCCTACTCAAGGGAAAGGATATCATCTGATCGGTTCTGGAGCTATCCTCAGCGAAGCTATTACTCATGCATTCTTTACAACCAAGGTCGCATCTTCCCGCACAAGCGCCTTGACATTGAAGCCATAGCTGGTCTGCCTTGTCTGGAAGAAGCTTTATATTGCTTCAAGGAAGTTGGACTGCTGTCATTCGTTACTGACCAAGAGCATTGGAATGAAGAGCTGCTGCTCCAATTCTATGCCACACTTCACATCCGTAGGTACAGCAGAGATCCGAAGACTTGGGTTCTGGAGTGGATGACCGGAAATGTTCATCACGAAGCCAATGCATTTGACATCATTGAGCTCACTGGTTTGCCCACTCCTGGCGATCTCTACGAGCATGGCTGTCAGCTGCATAGTGAAGCTATTGAGAGCATCTTTAAGAGGCGGGAACCTGATATGAGTCAGATGCTCAGCATGATGAAGCCATTGCCCCAAGATGCTGCTTATCCAACAGAGTTCTTTGTTGAAGACCTTGAGTATCTGCCAAGAACCATCTATCACATCATCAGGCGAACTCTCTGGCCCATTAAAGGGCAATCTCCAAATGCCAAGCTTGAGGGTGCAATGAAGACTTTGGTCTTCTATATTCTTCATGGAAAATGCTTCAATGCACAGGACTTATTCATCCGCCAACTTGCTGCATCAGGCTCTGATCTGTTTGGCTTAAAGTTCTATGCCCCATGGGTAATGCGGCTAATTAAACTTCACTCCGATATCTCATATCAGCCATCTGCTCGCAATCATAGGATTTTTCTGCCTGATGTGGATATCTCTACTGAAGCCATCTATCCTGAGCCTGCAAAGGAACCTCTAAGTCTTCAGAATGCAGAGCATCAGAGTTTCTCACAGAACATTGAAGGAGTTGAAGCAGTCACTCGGGTGTATCCTTTGGCTGGCACTACACGTGCACCACACCCTGAGTCTACTGAAGCCACTGATAGTACAACTGCTCCAAGACCCAAGAAGCGCACTCGTGTTCTGAACGACCGAGAGCTTCTTGTGGCTCTTCATCAGAAACAGGATAGGCATCATGACTGGCTGAAGCGTCAGATGAAAAGCCTCTTGGTGGAGGTTAATCGCATTCGCAATCTTGCCACCAAGAATGCTTTCGTTGCCCATGAAACCTGTCACCGCACATGGAAAGGGCTAACGATGATGTGTTCTGAAGATGATCTCCAAGAGGATGGCTTCACTGAGCGATTCAACTTTGACTCCACACCTCCTCGAAGAGTTGTGCTGCTAGGAACTCCATCCCTTGAAGACTCTGAGTTCTCTTCATTTGCTGCAACAGTGACTGCCCGAGTTATCGAGGATGAAGATGATGCTACTTCACCACCACCTCCTTCAGCACGCGTCAACTCTGCTCCAAGCTCTTCAGTACCGCCAAACACCACCAACGACCCTGCTACTTCACCTACTCCGCATGGGAACGAGTAGATGCTCTATGTCTTCAAACCTTTTTGGTCCTTACTGATAAAAGGGGGAGAAGCATATGAGGTTGACAGTCTTCAAGCGGGTCCATATGGGCGGGTGCTTTATATTTTGCATCGTGCTTACAACTCTCGTTTTGCTACATTTGGTTCTTTGAGTTGTAACACTTAAACTCGATGGTCGTCTGCTACTTATCTGCCACTTTGTTTTGCGATGATAAATTCCGCATGTGCGACGATAAAGTCCGCACTTAGATCATTCTGCAGACGTCCATTTTCCATTATGCATTGTCATTATCTTCATATACTTTCACATGCATAGTGGATTGTCATCATAAGTTGAAGTGGATCTCCACAAGTACAACCTGCCATGTGCATTTGCATTCCAAAAGCAAATTACTTATATGCACATCTTGAGGGGGAGCCCTTGCAACTTATGAAGACAATTCCTTATCCTTTACAATTTCACATATTATATTCCCTGTTGAAAACTTCAACTAGTTTGTCATCAATCACCAAAAAGGGGGAGATTGTAAGTGCATCTAGTGCCACCCCTAGTTGGTTTTGGAGTATTGACGACAAACCTAGTTGAGGGACTAATGTGTTTATGAGAATTGCAGGATAACACAGGTAGAAGTCCCTCATTGATTCGGTTTTCCTACCAGAGATGACCCCTAAAAATGTATGAAGACATTGAAGTCAAAGGTGGTATATGAAGATATTCACATTGAAGACTATGACAAGAGAAGACACCACATGAAGCCTATGGATCTCGAAGACTTAGATCTTTCGTAGTTCCTTTTCTTTTGTGTTGAGTCATAGGAACCACCGTACTGTTAAGTGCGGTCCAAGAGAACCAGTCAGAATGACTGAAGTGATGCCTAACCAAAAACCTATGTCTTCGAGTGAAGACTATGAGAGCGAATCTTGTCCAGAGTCGGACAAGTCAGCTTTGCTTGTAGCCCAAGTAAAGTTGCCGTGTGAGTTTGAAATCTGACCATTGGAACACGTGTCAGTTCCTTAGTGACCCAGGGTCATTTCGGACAAATCAGGTCGGGTTGCCAAGTGGCTATAAATAGCCCACCCCCCACAACCATAAATGGTTGGCTGCTCAGATTAAGAGTACGGCTTTTGTCGTTTGAGAGCAACCCACCTCGAAGCCTTTGAGAGAGAATTCCTTGCGACGATAAAGCCCTAACCACCCAGAGCCAAAGAGAATTGGGCATCACTTAAGTCTTCTTGTCTGTGTGATCTGAAGACTTATTACACTTGAGGACTGTGCATCCTCCAGCCGGTTAGGCGTCGCGTTGTGAGCATCCAAGAGACATTGTGGATTGCCGGTGAACGAAGTCTGTGAAGGTTTGGGAGTCTACCTTGAAGACTTACCAGAGTGATTGGGCGAGGTCTGTGTGACCTTAGCTCAAGGGGAATACGGTGAGGACTGGGTGTCCTGAGCTGCGTGTTCAGGACTGGGTGTCCGGGACTGTGTGTCCTAAGGTTTAAATACCTAGCCGCCCCAACCAGACGTACAGTTGTCACAGCAACTGGAACTGGTCCAACAAATCATTGTCTTCAATGAGTCACTGGTTTCATCTTCCCTTCCCTTTACTTACTGTTGCTCCTTGTGAAGTCATTGTATGTTTGCACTATCTTTTGTCTTCACTGAGTGATTGCATGTTCTGTATGGCTTCATAATATCTTCCTACCTGATTCTTACTACATTGCTGCTATTAAGTCATTGTGCTTTCACTTTATTGAATACTTGACTATGGCATGCCTAGTGTAGTCTACCTTCCGCTGCATGGTAATAGGTCTATTTCTATCGTTTGTCTTCATAACTTCCACGTTTTGAAGACTTTCATAAAAATCGCCTATTCACCCCCCCCCCTCTAGTCGATATAACGCACTTTCAGACTCTTTGTTGCATGTTGAGAGTTAGTTATGTGATCCAATTATGTTATTATTACTGAGAGGACTTGCACTAGTGAAAGTATGAACCCTAGGACTTGTTTCCACATATTGCAATACCGTTTACGCTCACTTTTATCATTAGTTACCTTGTTGTTTTTGTTGGGGAACGTAGCAGAAATTCAAAATTTTCCTACGTATCACCAAGATCTATCTATGGAGAGACCAGCAACGAGTAGAAAGGAGAGTGCATCTACATACCCTTGTAGATCGCTAAGCGGAAGCGTTCAAGTGAACGGGGTTGATGGAGTCGTACTCGTCGTGATTCAGATCACCGATGATCAAGTGCCGAACGGACGGCACCTCCGCGTTCAACACACGTACAGCCCGGTGACGTCTCCCACGCCTTGATCCAGCAAGGAGAGAGGGAGAGGTTGAGGAAGACTCCATCCAACAGCAGCACAACGGCGTGGTGGTGGTGGAGGAGCGTGGCAATCCCGCAGGGCTTCGCCAAGCACCATGGGAGAGGAGGAGGAGGGAGAGGGGCAGGGCTGCACCAACGAGAGATCTAATCGCGTGTTATGGGCAGCCCCTAGGCCTCATATATATAGGGGAAGGGGAGGGCTGCGCCCCCTTTAGGGTTTCCCACCCCCTAGGGGCGGCGGCCAGCCTCCAGATGGCATCTGGTGCGGCGGCCAAGAGGGGGGGGAGGAGTCCATCCTCCCCAAGGCACCTCGGAGGTGCCTTCCCCTTTGAGGACTCTTCCCTCTAGGGTTCCCTAGGCGCATGGGCCTCTTGGGGCTGGTTCCCTTGGCCCATGTAGTCCAAGGCGCACCCCCTACAGCCCATGTGGCCCCCCGGGGCAGGTGGCCCCACCCGGTGGGCCCCCGGGACCCTTCCGGTGGTCCCGGTACAATACCGATGACCCCGAAACTTGTCCCGATGGCCGAAACAGGACTTCCTATATATAAATCTTTACCTCCGGACCATTCCGGAACTCCTCGTGACGTCCGGGATCTCATCCGGGACTCCGAACAACATTCGGTAACCACATACAAGCTTCCTTTATAACCCTAGCGTCATCGAACCTTAAGTGTGTAGACCCTACGGGTTCGGGAGACATGCAGACATGACCGAGACGTTCTCCAGTCAATAACCAACAGCGGGATCTGGATACCCATGTTGGCTCCCACATGTTCCACGATGATCTCATCGGATGAACCACGATGTCAAGGACTCAATCGATCCCGTATACAATTCCCTTTGTCTAGCGGTATTTTACTTGCCCGAGATTCGATCGTCGGTATACCGATACCTTGTTCTATCTCGTTACCGGCAAGTCACTTTACTCGTTCCGTAACACATCATCCCGTGATCAACTCCTTGGTCACATTGCGCATATGATGATGTCCTACCGAGTGGGCCCAGAGATACCTCTCCGTTTACACGGAGTGACAAATCCCAGTCTCGATCCGCATAAAACAATAGATACTTTCGGAGATGCCTGTAGTGCATCTTTATAGTCACCCAGTTACGTTGTGACGTTTGATACACCCAAGGCACTCCTACGGTATCCAGGAGTTACACGATCTCATGGTCAAAGGAAGAGATACTTGACATTGGCAAAGCTCTAGCAAACGAACTACACGATCTTTGTGCTATGCTTAGGATTGGGTCTTGTCCATCACATCATTCTCCTAATGATGTGATCCCGTTATCAACAACATCCAATGTCCATAGCCAGGAAACCATGACTATCTGTTGATCACAACGAGCTAGTCAACTAGAGGCTCACTAGGGACATATTGTGGTCTATGTATTCACACGTGTATTACGATTTCCGGATAATACAGTTATAGCATGAATAAAAGACAATTATCATGAACAAGGAAATATAATAATAATACTTTTATTATTGCCTCTAGGGCATATTTCCAACAGTCTCCCACTTGCACTAGAGTCAATAATCTAGTTCACATCGCCATGTGATTAACACTCACAGGTCACATCGCCATGTGACTAATACCCAAAAGTTTACTAGAGTCAGTAGTCTAGTTCACATCACTATGTGATTAACACTCAATGAGTTTTATGTTTGATCATGTTGCTTGTGAGAGAGGTTTTAGTCAACAGGTCTGAACCTTTCAGATCCGTGTGTGCTTTACAAATCTCTATGTCATCTCCTAGATGCAGCTACCACGCTCTATTTGGAGCTATTCCAAACAACTGTTCTACTTGGAGCTATTCTAAATTATTTCTCCATTATATGTATCCGGTCTCTCTACTCAGAGCTATCCGGATAGGTGTCAAGCTTGCATCGTCGTAACCTTTACGACGAACTCTTTTACCACCTCCATAATCGAGAAAATTCCTTAGTCCACTAGTTACTAAGGATAACTTTGACCGCTGTCCTGTGAGCCATTCTTGGATCACTCTTGTACCCCTTGACTGACTCATGGCAAGGCACACTTCAGGTGCGGTACACAGCATAGCATACTGAAGAGCCTACGTCTTAAGCATAGGGGACGACCCTCGTCCTTTCTCTCTATTCTGCCGTGGTCGAGCTTTAAGTCTTAACTTCATACCTCACAACTCAGGCAAGAACTCCTTCTTTGACTGGTCCATCTTGAACACCTTCAAGATCATGTCAAGGTATGTGCTCATTTGAAAGTATTATTAAGCATTTTGATCTATCCTTATAGATCTTGATGCTCAATGTTCAAGTAGCTTAATCCAGGCTTTCCAATGAAAAACACTTTCAAAATAACCCTATATGCTTTACAGAAATTCTACGTCATTTCTGATCAACAATATGTCAACAACATATACTCATCAGAAATTCTATAGTGCTCCCACTCACTTCTTTGGAAATACAAGTTTCTCATAAACTTTGTACAAACCCAAAATCTTTGATCATCATCAAAGCATACATTCCAACTCCGAGATGCTTACTCCAGTCCTTAGAAGGATCGCAGGAGCTAGCATACCTTTTAGCATCCTCAGGATTGACAAAACTTTTTTGATTGTATTACATACAACCTTTCCTTACGAAAACTAGTAAGGAAGCTTGTCTTGACATCCATCTGCCAGATTTCATAAATGAAGCTAATGCTAACATGATTCCGACGGACTTAAGCATCGCTACGGATGAGAAAATCTCATCGTAGTCAACTCCTTGAACTTGTGAAAAAACTCTTCGCCACAAGTCGAGCTTCATGGATGGTGACATTTCCATCCACGTCCGTCTTCTTCTTAAAAGATCCATTTATCTCAATGGATTGCCGATCATCGGGCAAGTCCATCAAAGTCCATGCTTTGTTCTGATATATGGATACTATCTCGGATTTCATGGCTTCTAACCATTTGTCGGAATTCGGGCCCACCATCGCTTCTCCATAGCTCGTAGGTTCATTGTTGTCTAGCAACATGACCTTCAAGACAGGATCACCTTACCACTCCGAAGTAGTACGTGTCCTTGTCGTTCTACGAGGTTTGGTAGTGACTTGATCCGAAGTTTCATGATCAATATCATAAGCTTCCACTTCAATTGGTGTAGGTGCCACAGGAACAACTTCCTGTGCCCTGCCACACACTAGTTGAAGAGACGGTTCAATAACCTCATCAAGTCTCCACCATCCTCCCACTCAACTCTTTCGAGAGAAACCTTTCCTCGAGAAAGGACCCGATTCAAGAAACAATCCATATTGCTTTCGGATCTGAATTAGGAGGTATACCCAACTGTTTTGGGTGTCCTATGAAGATGCATTTTATCCGCTTTGGGTTCGAGCTTAATCCTGAAACTTTTTCACATAAGCGTCACAGCCCCAAACCTTTAAGAAACGACAACTTAGGTTTCTCCAAACGGTGTCGTCTCATCGGAATTACGTGGTGCCCTATTTAAAGTGAATGTGGTTGTCTCTAATGCCTAACCCATGAACGATAGTGGTAATTCGATAAGAGACATCATGGTACGCACCATATCCAATAGGGTGCAACTATGATGTTCGGACACACCATCACACTATGGTGTTCCAGGCGGTATTAATTGCGAAACAATTTCCACAATGTCTTAATTGTGTGCCAAAACTCGTAACTCAGATATTCATCTCTATGATCATATCATAGACATTTTATCCTCTTGTCACAATGATCTTCTACTTCACTCTGAAATTACTTGAACCATTCAATAATTCAGACTTGTGTTTCATCAAGTAAATATTCTCAACATCTACTCGAATCATCTGTGAAGTAAGATCATAACGATATTCACTGCATGCCTCAGCACTCATTGGATTGGACACATCAAAATGTGTTACTTCCAACAAGTTGCTATCTTGTTCCATCTTACTGAAAACGAGGCTTTTCAGTCATCTTGCCCATGTGGTATGATTTGCATATCTCAAGTGATTCAAAATCAAGTGAGTTCAAACGGTCCATTTGCATGGAGTTTCTTCATGCATATATACCAATAGACATGGTTCGCATGTCTCAAACTTTTCAAAAAATGAGTGAGTCCAAAGATCCATCAACATGGAGCTTCTTCATGCGTTTTGTACCATTATGACTTACATGGCAGTGCCACAAGTAAGTGGTACTATCATTACTATCTTATATCTTTTGGCATGAAAATGTGTATCACTACGATCGAGATTCAATAAACCATTCATTTTAGGTGCAAGAGCACTCATTCAGGTTTAATACTAATCTTGATGGTAGAGGGAGCGTGCGATGTTAGATCACATCAAACTTGGAAACACTTCCAACACATATCGTCAGCTCACCTTTAGCTAGTCTCCGTTTTATTTCGTAGCTTTTATTTCGAGTTACTAACACTTAGCAACCGAACCGGTATCTAATACCCTGGTGCTACTAGGAGTACTAGTAAAGTACACATTGACATAATGTATATCCAATATACTTCTATCGACCTTGCCAGCCTTCTCATCTACCAAGTATCTAGGGTAATGCTGCTCCAGTGGTTGTTCCCCTTATTACAGAAGCACTTAGTCTCGGGTTTGGGTTCAACCTTGGGTTTCTTCACTTGAGCAGCAGCTGAATTGCCGTTTCATGAAGTATCCCTTTGTTCCCTTGCCCTTCTTGAAACTAGTGGTTTCACCAACCATCAACAATTGATGCTCCTTCTTGATTTCTACTTTCGCGGTGTCAAACATCGTGAATACCTCAAGGATCATCTTATTTATCCCTGATATGTTATAGTTCATCACGAAGCTCTAGCAGCTCGGTGGCAATGACTTTGGGGAAACATCACTATCTCATCCGGAAGATCAACTCCCACTTGATTCAAGTGATTGTTGCACTCAGACAATCTGAGCACAAGCTCAACGATTGAGCTTTTCTCCCTTAGTTTGCAGGCTAAGAAAATCGTCGGAGGTCTCATACCTCTTGACGTGGGCACGAGCCTGAAATCCTAATTTCAGCCCTCGAAACATCTCATATGTTCCGCGACGTTTCGAAAACGTCTTTGGTGCCTCTACTTAAACCATTTAACTGAACTATCACGTAGTTATCAAAACGTGTATGTCTGATGTTCGCAACATCGACAAACGACGTTGGGGTTCAGCATACTGAGCGGTGCATTAAGGACATAAGCTTTCTACTGATCACATAATCGCTACTATCAACTTTCAACTATAATTTTCTCTAGGAACATATCTAAACAGTAGAACTATAGCATGAGCTACGACATAATTTGCAAAAGGTCTTTTGACTATGTTCAGGATAATTAAGTTCATCTTATGAACTCCCACTTAGATAGACATCCCTCTAGTCATCTAAGTGATTACATGATCCGAGTCAACTAGGCCGTGTCCGATCATCACGTGAGACGGACTAGTCTTCATCGGTGAACATCTTCATGTTGATCGTATCTACTATACGACTCATGCTCGACCTTTCGGTCTCCGTGTTCCGAGGCCATGTCTGCACATGCTAGGCTCGTCAAGTTAACCCTAAGTGTTTTCGCTGTGTAAAACTGTCTTACACCCGTTGTATGTGAACGTAAGAATCCATCACACCCGATCATCACGTGGTGCTTAGAAGCGACGAACTGTAGCAACGGTGCACAGTTAGGGGAGAACACTTCTTGAAATTTTGTAAGGGATCATCTTATTTACTACCGTCGTCCTAAGTAAACAAGATGCATAAACATGATAAACATCACATGCAATCAAATAGTGACATGATATGGCCAATTATCATTTTGCTCCTTTTGATCTTCATCTTCG
Source organism: Triticum dicoccoides (assembly GCF_002162155.2). Classification (NCBI taxonomy): domain Eukaryota; kingdom Viridiplantae; phylum Streptophyta; class Magnoliopsida; order Poales; family Poaceae; genus Triticum; species Triticum dicoccoides. The sequence goes on from NC_041386.1 coordinate 41,810,536, forward strand.
GGGCTCCATGATCATCTTGTCACCGGCATGACACCATGATCTCCATCATCATGATCTCCATCATCGTGTCTTCATGAAGTTGTCACGCCAATGACTACTTCTACTTCTATGGCTAACGCGTTTAGCAATAAAGTAAAGTAAGTTACATGGCGTTCTTCAATGACATGCAGGTCATACAAAAAATAAAGACAACTCCTATGGCTCCTGCCGGTTGTCATACTCATCGACATGCAAGTCGTGAATCCTATTACAAGAACATGATCAATCTCATACATCACATATCATTCATCACATTCTTCTTGGCCATATCACATCACATAGCATACCCTGCAAAAACAAGTTAGACGTCCTCTAATTGTTGTTGCATGTTTTACGTGGCTGCTATGGGTTCTAGCAAGAACGTTTCTTACCTATGCAAAACCACAACGTGATATGCCAATTGCTATTTACCCTTCATAAGGACCCTTTTCATCGAATCCGTTCCGACTAAAGTGGGAGAGACTGGCACCCGCTAGCCACCTTATGCACCAAGTGCATGTCAATCGGTGGAACCTGTCTCACGTAAGAGTACGTGTAAGGTTGGTCCGGGCCGCTTCATCCCACAATACCGCTGAAACAAGATTGGACTAGTAACGGTAAGCATATTGAACAACATCAACGCCCACAACTACTTTGTGTTCTACTCGTGCAAAGAATCTACGCAATAGACCTAGCTCATGATGCCACTGTTGGGGAACGTAGCAGAAATTCAAAATTTTCCTACGTATCACCAAGATCTATCTATGGAGAGACCAGCAACGAGTAGAAAGGAGAGTGCATCTACATACCCTTGTAGATCGCTAAGCGGAAGCGTTCAAGTGAACGGGGTTGATGGAGTCGTACTCGTCGTGATTCAAATCACCGATGATCAAGTGCCGAACGGACGGCACCTCCGCGTTCAACACACGTACAGCCCGGTGACGTCTCCCACGCCTTGATCCAGTAAGGAGAGAGGGAGAGGTTGAGGAAGACTCCATCCAACAGCAGCACAACGGCGTGGTGGTGGTGGAGGAGCGTGGCAATCCCGCAGGGCTTCGCCAAGCACCATGGGAGATGAGGAGGAGGGAGAGGGGCAGGGCTGCACCAACGAGAGATCTAATCGCGTGTTATGGGCAGCCCCTAGGCCTCATATATATAGGGGAAGGGGAGGGCTGCGCCCCCTTTAGGGTTTCCCACCCCCTAGGGGCGGCGGCCAGCCTCCAGATGGCATCTGGTGCGGCGGCCAAGAGGGGGGAGGAGTCCATCCTCCCCAAGGCACCTCGGAGGTGCCTTCCCCTTTGAGGACTCTTCCCTCTAGGGTTCCCTAGGCACATGGGACTCTTGGGGCTGGTTCCCTTGGCCCATGTAGGCCAAGGCGCACCCCCTACAGCCCATGTGGCCCCCCGGGGCAGGTGGCCCCACCCGGTGGGCCCCCGGGACCCTTCCGGTGGTCCCGGTACAATACCGATGACCCCGAAACTTGTCCCGATGGCCGAAACAGGACTTCCTATATATAAATCTTTACCTCCGGACAATTCCGGAACTCCTCGTGACGTCCGGGATCTCATCCGGGACTCCGAACAACATTCGGTAACCACATACAAGCTTCCTTTATAACCCTAGCGTCATCGAACCTTAAGTGTGTAGACCCTACGGGTTCGGGGGACATGCAGACATGACCGAGACGTTCTGCAGTCAATAACCAACAGTGGGATCTGGATACCCATGTTGGCTCCCACATGTTCCACGATGATCTCATCGGATGAACCACGATGTCAAGGACTCAATCGATCCCGTATACAATTCCCTTTGTCTAGCGGTATTTTACTTGCCCGAGATTCGATCGTCGGTATACCGATACCTTGTTCAATCTCGTTACCGGCAAGTCTCTTTACTCGTTCCGTAACACATCATCCCGTGATCAACTCCTTGGTCACATTGCGCATATGATGATGTCCTACCGAGTGGGCCTAGAGATACCTCTCCGTTTACACGGAGTGACAAATCCCAGTCTCGATCCGCATAAAACAATAGATACTTTCGGAGATACCTGTAGTGCACCTTTATAGTCACCCAGTTACGTTGTGACGTTTGATACACCCAAAGCACTCCTACGGTATCCAGGAGTTACACGATCTCATGGTCAAAGGAAGAGATACTTGACATTGGCAAAGCTCTAGCAAATGAACTACACGATCTTTTGTGCTAGTCTTAGGATTGGGTCTTGTCCATCACATCATTCTCCTAATGATGTGATCCCGTTATCAACGACATCCAATGTCCATAGCCAGGAAACCATGACTATCTGTTGATCACAACGAGCTAGTCAACTAGAGGCTCACTAGGGACATATTGTGGTCTATGTATTCACACGTGTATTACGATTTCCGGATAATACAGTTATAGCATGAATAAAAGACAATTATCATGAACAAGGAAATATAATAATAATACTTTTATTATTGCCTCTAGGGCATATTTCCAACAGTTTTTATATTTTCAGATTACAAAAAGTATTATCTACTATCCATATACCACTTGTATCACCATCTCTTCGCTGAACTAGTGCACCTATACAATTTACCATTGTATTGGGTGTGTTGGGGACACAAGAGACTCTTTGTTATTTGGTTGCAGGGTTGTTTGAGAGAGACCATCTTCATCCTACGCCTCCTACGGATTGATAAACCTTAGGTCATCCACTTGAGGGAAATTTGCTACTGTCCTACAAACCTCTGCACTTGGAGGCCCAACAACGTCTACAAGAAGAAGGTTGTGTAGTAGACATCAAGCACTTTTCTGGCGCCGTTGCCGGGGAGGTTAGCGCTTGAAGGTATATCTTTAGATCTTGCAATCGAGTCTTTTAGTTTCTTGTTTTAGCACTAGTTTAGTTTATAAAAGAAAACTACATAAAAAAATGGAGTTATGTTTGCCTGATACGCTTCATCTTTTTAATATCTTTCGTGAGTATGATGGAAAGGAAAATTGTGCTCAAGTGCTATAAGAAGAATGCATTAGAATGTTTGGAACTAAATATTTGAATGATGAGCATGATTGCAATGTTGTTAGTACGAATTCTTTGAATATCCATGACACTAATGGTGATTGCACTAGTTATGATGAAAATGTCTCCTATAAACAAGTCAATTTTTGTGGAGTGCATTGGGTTTGTAAGTACACACCTAATAGAGAAGATACATATTGCAAGAAGCATAAGTACTTAGAAACTAAATTATTGCAAGAAGAGCTAGATGACTGTGCTGAAAATTTAAATTTTCTTGGCCATACTTGCGAGCTTTGTAATGAACGTGGTCATTTAACTATCTGATGCAAATTGTTTCATGATCTAATCGTGTCCAAAAATTGTGATGACTTGATTTGCCTTGCACATTATAATGAACTTCGTTTGCTTATGCGCTACGAAGAAATGAAACGTATAACTAAGGATATTCCGAAATTTTCCCTTGATAGAGTTCTTCATTTTGATCTAGAGGAAATTTATATGTATTGTGCGGTGAATTGTATTGAAAATCCTTATATTGCCAACTACATAAAGAAAAGAAAACAAATAGAAGATGAAGAGAATACTCACGAAAGGGAAGAGACTTCCCAATATCCTCCTATTATTTCTTATGATGAATCAGGTAGCGATGAGGAGCCTCCTATTCAACCAATCTCATTAATAAGGAGCTCCAAAAAGAGGATTGAACCCACACATTATGTGGTGAACAAGAAGAAAAGAAAAAGGAAGAGAGGTAAAAAGATATCTCTCCCAAATAATGCTACACCTATTACTATTGTTCCTCATGAAAATATAATTGTGGAAGATAATGATACTTCTTATTATCTTGAAAATCTTTTTGTCACTTGCTTGGAAGAATATGATAATTGCTATACTATTGGTGCTACCTATACTATTAATGATGAGAGTGATTATGCTTATGATATGAAAAGGCCCAAGCATGGGGAAGCTATGTTTGATGACGATGATTTTTTTGAGAATATATTTGCTGCAATTAATGTTTGTCCCAAGCTTGGGGATGCTACGCTTAATGAAGATGATATTTTTAGTATCCCAAGTTTTGATATGCAAATTTATAATGATAATAACATGCCTCCTACATATGCTATAAAAAGTAGTGAGGATTATACTTATAAAACTTGTCATGATTATGATTACCCCTTTTCTTAACATTATTCTTTTAATGTGGAAACAATTTATAGTATTCGAGTCTCTTCTGATACTCCCACTATTCACAATGAGAAGAATTTTGCTTATGTGGAGAGTAATAAAATTTCTATGCTTGTAGATCATGAAAAGAATGCTTTAGGTGTTGGTTATATTGTTGAATTCATTCATGACGCTACTGAAAATTATTATGAGGGAGGAATTTATGCTTGTAGGAATTGCAATAATATCAAGTTTCCTCTCTATGTGCTTAAAATTTTGAAGTTATGCTTGTTTTACCTTCCTATGCATGTTGATTCTTGTTCCCACAAGTTGTTTGCTCACAAAATCCCTATGCATAGGAAGTGGGTTAGACTTAAATGTGCTAGTCATATTCTTTATTATGCTCTCTTTATGTTTCAATTCTTATCTTTTATGTGAGCATCATTGAATTCATCATGCCTAGCTAGGGGCGTTAAACGATAGCGCTTGTTGGGAGGCAACCCAACTTTATTTTCAGTTCCTTGCTTTTTGCTCCTGTTTAGTAATAAATAATTAATCTAGCCTCTGTTTAGATGTGGTTTTATGCTTTTAATTAGTGTTTGTGCCAAGTAGAACCGTTGGGAAGACTTGGGGGAAGTCTTTGCGATCATGCTGTAAAAAACAGAAACTTTAGCGCTCATGAGAATTGCTGCCATTTTTATTTGGAGAGTGCTATCTAGTTAATTCTTTTTGAAGATGATTAATAGATAAATTCCTCAGGTCCAGCAATTTATTTGATAATTTTAAGAGTTCCAAAAGTATACGTTTGATCCATATTACTACAGACTGTTCTGTTTTTGACATATTCTGTTTTTCATGTGTTGTTTGCTTATTTTGATGAATCTATGGCTAGTAAAATAGTTTATAAACCATAGAGAAGTTGGAATACAGTAGGTTTAACACCAATATAAATAAATAATGGGTTCATTACAGTACCTTGAAGTGGTGTTTTGTTTTCTTTCGCTAACGGAGCTTACGAGTTTTCTGTTAAGTTTTGTGTTGTGAAGTTTTCAAGTTTTGGGTAAGGATTCGATGGACTATGGAACAAGGAGTGGCAAGAACCTAAGATTGGGGATGCCCATGTAACCCCAAGGTAAAATTCAAGGACAACCAAGAGCCTAAGCTTGGGGATGCCCCGGAAGGCATCCCCTCTTTCGTCTTTGTTCATCGGTAACTTTACTTGGAGCTATATTTTTATTCGCCACATGATATGTGTTTTGCTTGGAGCGTCAATTTATTTTGTTAGGATTTGCTTGATGTTATTTAGAACAATGTTTGCATCTTTTATTTCAATAAAAGTGGCATTGATAGCCTCCACTATGCCTATGTTACAAGTATACATGTTGCTGTTTGAAAACAGAAAGTTTACCGCTGTTGCAGTAATTCCGTAGAAAAGTAAGAATGTGATAAAATGTTGAAACCTTTTGCATACTAAGCTCTGATAAATTTACTACAGTGGGAATTTTCTTTCATAATTTTTGGAGCTAGGGAAGTATGGATGTTGCAGCATTCTTTACAGACTATCCTGTTTAGGCAGATTGTTGTTATGTTTGCATTATTTGTGTAGCGACCCGACCCAAATGGATCAAGTCTCTGTGCTTAAGTGTCATCCCTGGATCGGTATGCTGACACACACAGTACTCGAGGATTTATAACAGAGGTAAATCACATGTATAAGTAACGTAAAATACTATTACCTCAATCTAAATAGCGGAAGTAACAAGGTTGTGGATTCCCATCAACACCAACGGCAAACTTGAGTGTAGAAATCGTAACCCTAACGTATCACTTACTCGTCGTAAGAAATCCTGCAACATGAGACGTTGCAGCCACAAAGGGTCAGTACATTGAATGTACTGGCAAATTCACACCATAGAGAATGATGAATAAAGGCTATCACTACATGCATATTTGGTTGGTGGAAAAGCTCTATGGTTATAGTTTTGCGTAAAGCCAATTTTTCCCTACTGCAAAGGAATAAATTTTATTTCACTACCATGGTGGTCGTTAAACATTGAGAATGGTTGACAGCATTCTCAATCCCAATTAAGCATCATCATTAAAACCCAACCATTTATTTAAGTAACGTGATGAGATCAACAAGATAATCCAAGAACTAGATACTCAGGATGTCCATAACCGGGGACACGGCTAACCATGATTAGTTTATACACTCTGCAGAGGTTTGCGCACTTTTCCCCACAAGACTCGATCGCCTCCGTTTGGTTACTCGCACTACATGGCACTATAAGTAAACCATTAATTAACAAACTCACATCTGTCATGAATACTCTCAAAACCCAATCCACACCTACGAGCATAGCATGGCACTATAAGCATAACGTAATAGTAACTCCCAATGGGTTTGATAATAAACAGGTAATAGGTACTACCTCAACTACTTCCCATCCCACAATTTAATTAGATCCTAATCATGCAATGTTTGAGGATTTGATCTAATGCAATAAAACTGGGTAGTAGAAAAGGTATGATCAAAGTGTGAACTTGCCTGCAATGTTGATGAAGATGATTCGCACTCAAAAATCTTGCTAGATCTACTCGTCACACTCCGGTCAATCTATCGTAAGCAAGCAATAGTAACCATACATAAGCAATCACTCAAAAGATCAGAAAGATCGAAGAAGTCGATTCGGAAAACACCAAAACCAAGCAAATAACTCTTGCAACATAAAACAATTTTTGACAGTACCAAAATTACATGAATTTGGCCTTATCAGAAAGTTTAGGTCAAGAGCTTCGATTTGCAAAAAGAATCAACTGAAATGGAGTTATGGATAAAAAGATATGATCAAAAGAAGTTTGAATATGAATCTAAACAAAATTCGAAATTTGAAAAATTCAAAAAGTTGATGTGACAGGTTCACTGGATAGGTGAAAACAAGACGAAGCTATAGGCACTGGTTTCATCTAATTTGGATAAACATGTGAAAAGTTATGACTATTTGAAAAATCAGGGCCAAGCTGTTTTACGAAAGAAAAAATAGCTACGGCTAAGGTCTAACGTATAAATACATAGACTAATTGATAATCTAATTATTCTATCGTATTAGTCTAAAAATGATAAACTACGGAAGTATATGAAGAAAGAAAAAAAACGAAAGATACCTTTATAAGGTAGAGAAAAGACAACTTTGGAGAGAGGAGACAACTTCCAGAAGTCGCGCCGGAGAGAAGAAAAATATTTTTCTTAAATGGATCTAGTCAAACCAAAATATTGATTTAACCCGAATCGGATGATTTTTGGAGGCTCTATGGGTCTATATTTATTGGTGGAAAAGAGGTTTAGGCGTCAAAGGCTAGGCAATGTGGGACTAAATGTAGACAAAAATATATGAAACAGAGAAGAAAAGAGGTGGATGGGCCTAAAGGCCTTCGGCCGGCCGCGCGCACGCTGCGGTGCAGTTTTTTTGTGTGCAAAATTCGGCCTAAGAAGAAGAAAAAAAAGGCTGGCTGGGCCTGGCCCATATAGGATAAAGAAAAAAAAGGGCGCTCGCTGGTACTATGATGCATACGTAGGTGACAGTTAGTTTCAGGCGCGCGTGCAGTTTTTTTTTAAATAGAATGCGATAAACTGAAAAACGGAAATAAAATAAAACTTTGTATAGGCATATTATATATCATAATTTTCATAAAAAGATTTTCTACAAGATGAACATGTTCCTAGCATTAAATAAAATCCACACAAATTCAGATAATTCAAAGAGTGCTACTGGTCTAATAAAATCCAATAAAAATCATTTTAGAAATATCAAAATGATTTCAAATTTATTTCTCTCCAATTTTCTGTTGTAGGGAATCATGTTACCCTAATTTCCATATATTTTATTTTTGGAGAAAAATAATTTGAATAAAACTCAAATAACTCCAAATTGAAAATAAATTCAAAAGAACTTTGAATTTAATTCTTTGAAACTCCCAACTCATATTTCATATAATTTGAAGAAGTCCTTTTATCTTCTCTCATGAAAATCATTGAGCTGCATGAAGTTTATGAATTGAAATATTTCCAAATGAAATCCAAATATTTTCATTTAATTTAAATGGAAGAAGTCATATCATCTTCGCTCAAGGGTTTTGTATTTGAAAAGAATTTGAATTCATGGAGATCAAAAAGCAAATATGAAAGTTTGGGAAAGTCCTTTTATTCCCTCTCATTTAACTTTCAAAAGTTTTCGAATTCACTCACTTTCAGACAATCAATCAAACAATCAGTCAAATCTATCTATTTATTTGTAACATTCCAAAATTTAGAATTTTGGGATGTTACAAACCTACCACCCTTAAAATGAATCTCGTCCTCGAGATTCGGAGAGGCTAGAAAGAAATAGGTTATGTTCGGGGTCTTCTCAAAATCCATCGATCGTCTCCGGGGTCTCGGGTGCTACCACCCTTAGAAACATTGTTACGGTCCCATCAATACTCATATACTCCATCCCTATTCTTGACAGGGCCGGTCTTCTCAGATCGTAAGGATAATTCCTTCTCTGGCTCTTTCGGTAGTGGCATAACCTTTACCACAATTCTTCTATCCTTTCATCTTGGTAAGGTTATTCCGAGATTGGGTCTTCTTAGCTGACGGGTCTGGCGCCAATGCTAAACAACTACCGATATCTCATGGTGGTCAACAATGTATGGTTTCTCCTGCAGGAAATGGGTCTGGGTTGATTCTCACCGTATAACCTACGGTTGGCAACAACTGCCATGTACAAGGGAAAATAGTTATACCATTCTAAGGCTTATACAAGGTTTTGATCGTCGTCTCTCTACTATAGGTAAGTCACTCAGATTTACCATCACATATATCAAGGCGAACAATAAGAGTAAGTCGGTATGGTGATCAATCCATCCCGCACCCAAATCATTACCTTGTATATGGTTTAGCGAATCTCGCATTCTAACACTCGGTCATCCTCACAAGCATTGCAGAATTTCTCTTGTCGATGAACCAAGTTCGGATAATTCCATAGATTCTGCAAGCCAAACAACCATCTATCGTTCCTGCACAACTCTTAGGTTTTGCGTTACTCCTATAACATCGTCTTATCGATAAAATCATAACTTCGTCCAAGGTTTTTCCTTCAGCAAGAATGTGCTTGCCTCTTGGCAGGTCCTGGGCTTGTGGGTTATGGCCCATCTTATTACCTGTAATCCTTGAACTCATCCTCGGGGCAGCTGATTGTTATTCCAACATCCAACTTCCAGCTTCCAAGCATACTTAAAATCCATCCAATTGTACTATCTTCCTTCCTTCTATTGGCACCAAACTAGGACATGATTACTCAGACTCATCATGGAGTTTCCATTGATCCATATTTCCGACATCATACCTCCTTTATATCCAATAGTAATTCATCTCTTCATCCTCATGGGATATCCCTCATATCAAGATAAAAACTTATACTTATGAAGTCCATATTCCACTTCGTGGAACATCATTATCCTTTCCAGGGTCAAGCATCCTTACAGGGGAATATTGGCCATCTCTGCATGGCACTTCTTCAAATGGGAAACGTGAAACACATCATGAACTCCTGACAGTCCTTCGGGTGACTCCAACTTGTTGGCCACTTCTCCCATACGCTCCAAAACTCGGTATGGTCCTACAAATCTTGGGGCCAACTGTCCCTTAACTCTAAATTGTTTAACTCCTCGCAGAGGGAACACATGAAGACATGCTCTATCTCCAATTTCATAGACTACCTCCTTGCGTTTTTAAGTCTACATAACTCTTCTGTCTAGACTGAGCTACCTTTAGTCTATCTTGAATCAACTTAACATTCTCTTCTGACTCCTTGATCACATTTGGTCCAAACAACTGACGGTCTCCAACTTCATCCCACATACTCTTGGGGTATCACACATATTGAGACAAAATTCATATTCATTTTGTCCGAAATCCACTCAGTGGAGTAGCCTTATCTTTCCCAGGGGTCAAGGGTTCTTAGAAGGTACTACCACCCTTAAAATGCACAAATCTTCCATAGACCATATTTCTCATATCCTCAAAAATGGTCAAAATTCTTCTTCATAGGGTAACAACTCATAAAATCCATATCAGTACCAACGATGCTAACTTTATTCATTCTCAAGTGATTACAATCTCTCTCTTTTCCATTACATGTCTCAACTCAACACCTCAATATAAAAGAAAATTGTTCTCACTTCTACTACTCCATTTCTTTTGTTGCAAACTCAACTATCTAGCACAAGTTTCCTTCTCCTTGGGGCATTCTCTGGCAAAGTGCCCTGCTCCATTACAACTAAAACATATTACTTCTAACAAGTATCGAGGTTTCCTTTTGGGGCAACTGTTGAGGTAGTGCCCTGACTCCTTGCACCTGTAACAGGTGATATGACTCAGGTCCTTCCTGGAATCCAATCTGCTTCTCTTCCTAGACATTTCCATGCCAATCATGGCTTCTATTTCCTGTGGGTCATATTCTACTTCCTTTGTTGGGAATTCTACTAGATCCCCATTCAAACAATTTTGGGAGATGTGTCCTTCTTATGCACATGAATAGCAAGACTTAGTGCAGGGTTTACTCGGGTCCTCTTTAGGTGTGTCCTCCACATCTTCCTTCATCACGGGTTATTCTAAAATTTCCATAAGGGCTCCTTTCTTTACTTCTTTCTTCTACTGTACGGTTCTTCGTACCATGGGGTAAATGTGTTACTGAGTAGGATAGTGGGTAATCCCTTCACATAAGAAACAAGTAATCTGCCTAGTTGGGCATTCTTCAACTGGGTGACTTCCTTCACAATTAGGGCACCCATCCTTGCGTTCTTTATGGGTGTGTCCGATTTCTCCACAAATCTTGTATGCACAAGGTTTCTTCATATCCTTTCCATAAGGCTTCAACTTCTGGGACACAAACCGAGGCTTTGGCATAGTCAACTTAAATTCTCTCCAAGTGGTTACTCCTTGCCATCCATTGATGGTTTGGTACATCCTCCACCAAGTAGCAGCACCTCTTTCAAAGCACTGAAGAGCATGCTGGGTCATATCATTTCAAACTATAGGGTTATTCTCCATGTGATCCTCCATGTTCTGAATCCATCGGTCTGTCTCCAACTGACTCATCAGTCCAGAAAATACAAGCTCATCTTCATTCATCCTCTATTGGGTCCATGGGTTTGGAGTGAGATAAGAGAGATAGAGAGGGATGCACACAATACAAACAAAAGTTTGGAAAAGGCAGATTTTATTTGTGGCTGTCGGGAAAAATATCAAACAAATGACAGCTCACAAACGTCGCATCTAACGTAAGTGTATGACAGGGGTTTGGTCTTCTAAAGGTCAATAAATCTTCAAAGTCATCAAACCCATCAAGTCTTGTTTCATGCCTCCAATGGCTTCTTCCAATCATGCTTGTCCTTTTCTAGTTCTTTTGCCAGATCAACTCTGTTGACGCGAAGTCTCTCATGACGTCCTTTAATATTCTGGAGTTGCGTTCCAAACTTCTGGTTTCAACATCCTTCACATGAACCATGGTCATACTATCCTTCAGTTCCTAACAAATCTCTGGTATCTCGAGGTTGTAGCTCCTCCAGCTTGGCTACTTTCAGCTTTTGGTTCCTGAGTTCTTCACGAAATGCTTCCTTGTCTAATACGGCTTCATGGAGCTCCACCTTAAACTTCTTGATGTACTACTCCAGATCCTGGTGATATACTTAGCTAAGGTTAAAACTTCACCTCCTGCTGATAGATGCTCCATCAGCCTTCTTCCATCAAATCCATTCTGAAGAAAGCATCCTTAACTCAGCACGGTGACAATAGCATCAGCGGGTGATGACATCACGGATAACCGTGTTCTGCTCTTGTCTTTCCCATGAGCTATCATTCCATAGTTGATATCTCCTGCCTTAGGGTTTTCTTTGACAAAACTTTGAGTTCTCATGCTCCTTGTTTCAGTCTTTCTTCGATACACCTTGATCTCGGGTATTGACAACTTCCATAGTCTGCCAAGTTCCATAAGGGTAGCCTTCCTAGGTCATACAAATCTGGGGATTCTTCAGAGCCTTCCAATTCTACTTGTCTTCGGCCTTCAACCGTTGTAGTTTCCATTATTCAGATGCACGGAAAATACTCTTCATTCCGAAGTGGCCTTAGTTGTCCGATATCTCGTACTTCTTGGGGTGGTCTCATCAGTCGAATTTTCGTGTGGTCAAAAGGGGAAATGGTATGGTCTCACTAAAGGGAATTTTTGAATAAGCTCAGAAGAGAAGAGAGGTAAAAGATCTTTTTGAAAGGGAAAGTTGTAGAGAAAAATCTTTGCTATGGGCTTGCCAGTTTCTAGGGTCACGTCCTACAGTCAACATGTGCTCTGATACCATCTTGTAGCAACCCGGCCCGAATGGATCAAGTCTCTGTGCTTAAGTGTCATCCCTGGATCGGTATGCTGACACACACAGTACTCGAGGATTTATAACAGAGGTAAATCACATGTATAAGTAACATAAAATACTATTACCTCAATCCAAATAGCGGAAGTAACAAGGTTGTGGATTCCCATCAACACCAATGGTAAAGTTGAGTGTAGAAATCGTAACCCTAACGTATCACTTACTCGTCGTAAGAAATCCTGCAACATGAGACGTTGCAGCCACAAAGGGTCAGTACATTGAATGTACTAGCAAATTCACACCATAGAGAATGATGAATAAAGGCTATCACTACATGCATATTTGGCTGGTGGAAAATCTCTATGGTTATAGTTTTGCGTAAAGCCAATTTTTCCCTACTGCAAAGGAATAAATTTTATTTCACTACCATGGTGGTTGTTAAACATTGAGAATGGTTGACAACATTCTCAATCCCAATTAAGCATCATCATTAAAACCCAACCATTTATTTAAGTAACGTGATGAGATCAACAAGATAATCCAAGAACTAGATACTCAAGATGTCCATAACCGGGGACACGGCTAACCATGATTAGTTTATACACTCTGCAGAGGTTTGCGCACTTTTCCCCACAAGACTCGATCGCCTCCGTTTGGTTTCTCGCACTACATGGTGTTTGAGAAGACGGATGACCGAGACATAGTCTTTCAGAAGCGCTAGCACCTTACGATCGGGTAGACCGTACCACCTACATCCCCTACATCTGCTAGTCTACCACTGTAAGAGTTCGCACGACTTAGTCAACTATGCTAGAGCCCATAATAGCTTGTGGCTGCACACGGAAGTTTCAAGCATGAATAATCTCATGATCCCTTTGAGCCTGGGTGGCGGTCCAAAAGAAAACAGGCAATCCTGGTCTACCCAGCTGCCTAGACAGGCAATCCTGGAATAAACAGGTACCTCAATCCACCCAGATGTGTGTTTAAGTTGCCACCTTAAGTAAACCATTAATTAACAAACTCACATCTGTCATGAATACTCTCAAAACCCAATCCACGTCTACGAGCATAGCATGGCACTATAAGCATAACGTAATAGTAACTCCCAATGGGTTTGATAATAAACAGGTAATAGGTACTACCTCAACTACTTCCCATCCCATAATTTAATTAGATCCTAATCATGCAATGTTTGAGGATTTGATCTAATGCAATAAAACTGGGTAGTAGAAAAGGTATGATCAAAGTGTGAACTTGCCTGCAATGTTAATGAAGATGATTCGCACTCAAAAATCTTGCTAGATCTACTCGTCACACTCCAGTCAATCTATCGTAAGCAAGCAATAGTAACCATACATAAGCAATCACTCAAAAGATCAGAAAGATCGAAGAAGTCAATTCGGAAAAACACCAAAACCAAGCAAATAACTCTTGCAACATAAAACAATTTTTGACAGTACCAAAATTATATGAATTTGGCCTTATCAGAAAGTTTAGGTCAAGAGCTTTGATTTGCAAAAAGAATCAACTGAAACGGAGTTACGGATAAAAAGATATGATCAAAAGAAGTTTGAATATGAATCTGAACAAAATTCGAAATTTGAAAAATTCAAAAAGTTGATGTGACAGGTTCACTGGATAGGTGAAAACAAGACGAAGCTATAGGCGCTGGTTTCATCTAATTTGGATAAACAAGTGAAAAGTTATGGCTATTTGAAAAATCAGGGCCAAGCTGTTTTACGAAAGAAAAAATAGCTACGGCTAAGGTCTAACGTATAAATACGTAGACTAATTGATAATCTAATTATTCTATCGTATTAGTCTAAAAATAATAAACTACGAAAGTATATGAAGAAAGAAAAAAAGAAAGAAAGATACCTTTATAAGGTAGAGAAAAGACAACTTTGGAGAGAGGAGACAACTTCCAAAAGTCGCGCCGGAGAGAAGAAAAATATTTTTCTTAAATGGATCTAGTCAAATCAAAATATTGATTTAACCCGAATCGGATGATTTTTGGAGGCTCTATGGGTCTATATTTATTGGTGGAAAAGAGGTTTAGGGGTCAAAGGCTAGGCAATGTGGGACTAAATGTAGACGAAAATATATGAAACAGAGAAGAAAAGAGGCGGATGGGCCTAAAGGCCTTCGGCCGGCCGCGCGCACGCTGCGGTGCAGTTTTTTTTTTGCAAAATTCGGCCTAAGAAGAAGAAGAAAAAGGCTGGCTGGGCCTGGGCCATATAGGATAAAGAAAAAAAAGGGCGCTCGCTGGTACTATGATGCATACGTAGGTGACAGTTAGTTTCAGGCGCGCGTGCAGTTTTTTTAAACAGAATGCGATAAACTGAAAAACGGAAATAAAATAAAACTTTATATAGGCATATTATATATCATAATTTTCATAAAAAGATTTTCTACAAGATGAACATTTTCCTAGCATTAAATAAAATTCACACAAATTCAGATAATTCAAAGAGTGCTACTGGTCTAATAAAATCTAATAAAAATCATTTTAGAAATATCAAAATGATTTCAAATTTATTTCTCTCCAATTTTCTGTTGTAGGGAATCATGTTACCCTAATTTCCATATATTTTATTTTTGGAGAAAAATAATTTGAATAAAACTCAAATAACTCCAAATTGAAAATAAATTCAAAAGAACTTTGAATTTAATTCTTTGAAACTCCCAACTCATATTTCATATAATTTGAAGAAGTCCTTTTATCTTCTCCCATGAAAATCATTGAGCTGCATGAAGTTTATGAATTGAAATATTTCCAAATGAAATCCAATTATTTTCAAATACCCTTTCATTTAATTTAAATGGAAGAAGTCATATCATCTTCGCTCAAGGGTTTTGTATTTGAAAAGAATTTGAATTCATGGAGATCAGAAAGCAAATATGAAAGTTTGGGAAAGTCCTTTTATTCCCTCTCATTTAACTTTCAAAAAGTTTCGAATTCACTCACTTTCAGACAATCAATCAAACAATCAGTCAAATCTATCTATTTATTTGTAACATTCCAAAATTTAGAATTTTGGGATGTTACAGTTTGCATATGTTTGCTTCTTTAATGATTCTATTTGAGGGTAGGACTATTGAATATGCAGAGGCATTTAGTATGCAATGTTGAATAATAATTTTAGTGATTTGCTACAGTAGAGTATGATAAGGTTTTTGTAATGGTTTATACTAACTTATCTCACGAGTCCTTGTTGAGTTTTGTGTGGATGAAGCTTTTGAGATTTAGGGAGACCGTGATATGAGAGGAATTAAGGAGACACAAAATCTCAAGCTTGGGGATGCCCAAGGCATCCCAAGATAATATTTCAAGAAGTCTCAAGCATCTAAGCTTGGGGATGCCCCAGTGGGCATCCCACCTTTCTTCTTCAACAACTATCGGTTAGTATCGGTTGATCCTAAGTTTTTGCTTCTTCACATGATGTTTGCTATTCTTAGATGTCATTTTATTTAGTTTTGCTTGCTGTTTGAATAAAATACCAAGATCTGAAATTATTAAATGTTAGAGAGTCTTCACATAGTTGCATAATTATTCGACAACTCATTGATCTTCACTTATATCTTTTGGAGTAGTTTGTTGTTTGCTCTAGTACTTCACTTATATCTTTTTAGAGCATGGTGGTAGTTTTATTTTGTAGAAATAGATGATCTCTCATGCTTCACTTATATTATTTTGAGAGTATTAATAGCATGGTAATTTTCTTAATAATAACATGCTTGGTATTCAAGATTTGTGAAACTTTCTTTTGAGTGTGTTGAATACTAAGAAAAGTTGGATGCTTGATAATTGTTTTGAGATATGGAGGTGGTAATATCAAAGTCATGCTAGTAGAGTAATTGTGAATTTTAGAAGTGTTTGAGTTAAAGTTTGCAAGTCCCGTAGCATGCACGTATGGTAAACGTTATGCAACAAATTTGAAACATGAGGTGTTATTTGATTGTCCTCCTTATGAGTAGCGGTCGGGGACGAGCGATGGTCTTTTCCTACCAATCTATCCCCCTAGGAGCATGCGCGTAATACTTTGGTTTTTGATGGCTTGTAGATTTTTGCAATAAGTATATGAGTTTTTTATGACTAATGTTGAGTCCATGGATTATACACACTCTCACCCTTCCATCATTGCTAGCCTCTATGGTACCGTGCATTGCCCTTTCTAACATCGAGAGTTGGTGCAAACTTCGCCGGTGCATCCAAACCCTGTGATATGATACGCTCTTTCACACATAAACCTCCTTATATCTTCCTCAAAACAGCCACCATACCTACCTATTATGACATTTCCATAGCCATTCCGAGATATATTGCCATGCAACTTTCTACCATCCAGTTTATCATGACACATTCATCATTGTCATATTGCTTAGCATGATCATGTAGTTGACATAAGTATTTGTGGCAAAGCCACCATTCTTAATTTTTTTCATACTTGTCACTCTTGATTCATTGCATATCCCGGTACACCGCCGGAGGCATCCATATAGAGTCATACTTTGTTCTAGTATCGAGTTGTAATCATTGAGTTGTAAGTAAATAGAAGTGTGATGATCATCATTCAATAGAGCATTGTCCCAAAAAAAGGCCAAAGAAAAAAAAAGAAGGCCCAAAAAAAGGGGCAATGCTACTATCCTTTTTTCCACACTTGTGCTTCAAAGTAGCACCATGTTCTTCATATAGAGAGTCTCTTGAGTTATCACTTTCATATACTAGTGGGAACTTTCATTATAGAACTTGGCTTGTATATTCCAACAATGGGCCTCCTCAAGTGCCCTAGGTCTTCGTGAGCAAGCAAGTTGGATGCACACCCACTTAGTTTCTTTTGTTGAGCTTTCATACATTTATAGCTCTAGTGCATCTGTTGCATGGCAATCCCTACTCCTTGCATTAACATCAATCGATGGGCATCTCCATAGCCCATTGATTAGCCTTGTTGATGTGAGACTTTCTCCTTTTTTGTCTTCTCCACATAACCCCCTCATTATATTCTATTCCACCCATAGTGCTATGTCCATGGCTCGCGCTCATGTATTGCGTGGAAGTTTATAGGTTTGAGATTACTAAAGTATGAAACAATTGCTTGGCTTGTCATCGGGGTTGTGCACGATGAGAGCATTCTTGTGTGACGAAAATGAAACATGACTAAACTATATGATTTGTAGGGATGAACTTTCTTTGGCCATGTTATTTTGAGAAGACATAATTGCTTGGTTAGTATGCTTGAAGTATTATCATTTTTATGTCGATATGAACTTTTGTCTTAAATCTTATGGATCTGAATATTCATACCACAATTAAGAAGAATCACATTGAAATTATGCCAATTAGCACTCCGCATCAAAAATTCTGTTTTTATCATTTACCTACTCGAGGACGAGCAGGAATTAAGCTTGGGGATGCTGATACGTCTCCAACGTATCTATAATTTTTTATTGCTCCATGCTATATTATTTGCTGTTTTGAATGTTTATGGGCTTTATTATACACTTTTATATCATTTTTGGGACTAACCTATTAACCTAGAGCCCAGTGCCAGTTTCTGTTTTTACCCTGTTTTAGGGTTTCGAAGAAAAGGAAAATCAAATGGAGTCCAATTGACCTGAAACTTCACGGAACTCATTTTTGGAAGGAAAGAAGCCCAGAAGACTTGGAGTGCACATCGGGGGACCTGCGAGGAGGCCATGAGGCAGGGGGCGCGCCCACCCCCTGGGCGCGCCCACCCCCTGGGCGCGCCCTCCACCCTCGTGGGCCCCTCGTGGCCCCCCTGACGTACTTCTTTCGCCTATATATCTCCATATACCCTAAAAACATCAGAGAACACAATAGATCGGGAGCTTCGCCGCCAGAAGCCTTCGTAGCCACCAAAAACCAATCTAGACCCGTTCCGGCACCCTGCCGGAGGGGGCAATCTTTCTCTGACGGCCATCTTCATCATCCCGGTGCTCTCCATGACGAGGAGGGAGTAGTTCTCCCTCGGGGCTGAGGGTATGTACCCGTAGCTATGTGTTTGATCTCTCTCTCTCTCTTTCGTGTTCTTGAGGTGGTACGATCTTGATGTATCGCGAGCTTTGCTATTATAGTTGGATCTTATGTTTCTCCTCCCCCTCTACTCTCTTGTAATGAATTGAGTTTCCCCTTTGGAGTTATCTTATCGGATTGAGTCTTTAAAGATTTGAGAACACTTGATGTATGTCCTGCCGTGGATATCTGTGGTGACAATGGGGTATCACGTGATTCACTTGATGTATGTTTTGGTGATCAACTTGCGAGTTCCTCCCATGAACCTATGCATAGGGGTTGGCACATGTTTTCGTCATGATTCTCCGGTAGGAACTTTGGGGTACTCTTTGAGGTCCTTTGTGTTGGTTGAAAAGATGAATCTGAGATTGTGTGATGCATATCGTATAATCATACCCACGGATACTTGAGGTGACATTGGAGTATCTAGGTGACATTAGGGTTTTGGTTGATTTGTGTCTTAAGGTGTTATTCTAGTACGAACTCTAGGGCTGTTTGTGACACTTATAGGAATAGCCCAACGGATTGATTGGAAAGAATAACTTTGAGGTGGTTTCAGACCCTACCATAATCTCTTCGTTCGTTCACCGCTATTAGTGACTTTTGAGTGACTCTTTGTTGCATGTTGAAGGTTAGTTATGTGATCCAATTATGTTATTATTGTTGAGAGGACTTGCACTAGTGAAAGTATGAACCCTTGGCCTTGTTTCCACACATTGCAATACCGTTTACGCTCACTTTTATCATTAGTTACCTTGCTGTTTTTATATTTTCAGATTACAAAAACTATTATCTACTATCCATATACCACTTGTATCTCCATCTCTTCGCCGAACTAGTGCACCTATTCAATTTACCATTGTATTGGGTGTGTTGGGGACACAAGAGAGTCTTTGTTATTTGGTTGTAGGGTTGTTTGAGAGAGACCATCTTCATCCTTCGCCTCCTATGGATTGATAAACCTTAGGTCATCCACTTGAGGAAAATTTGCTACTATCCTACAAACCTCTGCACTTGGAGGCCCAACAACATATACAAGAAGAAGGTTGTGTAGTAGACATCAGTGCACTAGTTCGGTGAAGAGATGGTGATACAAGTGTTATGTGGATAGTAGATATTGATTTTTGTAATAGGAACAATAAAAAACAGCAAGGTAGCAAGTAACAAAAGTGAGCACAAACGGTATTGAAATGCTTGAAAATGAGGCCTAGGGTTCATACTTTCGCTAGTGCAATCTCTCAACAATGATAATATAATTGGATCATATAACCTTCCCTTAACGTGCAATGAAGAATCACTCCAAAGTTCCTATCTAGCGGAGAACATAAGAAGAAATCGTTTGTAGGGTATGAAACCACCTCGAAGCTATTCTTTCTGATCGATCTATCCAAGAGTTCATACTAAAATAACACCAAATAATTTCAGGTTCATAATACTCAATCCAACACAAAGAACCTCAAAGAGTGCCCCAAGATTTCTATCGGAGAAACAAAGACAAGAACGTGCATCAACCCCTATGCGTAGATTACCCCAATGTCACCTCGGGAATCCGTGAGTTGAGTGCCAAAACATATATAAAGTGAATCAAAATAATACCCCATTGTCACCACAGGTATTCATATGCAAGACATATATCAAGTGCTCTCAAATACATAAAAGTATTCAATCCGATAAAACAAATCTCAGAGGGAAAACTCAATTCATCACAATAAGATAGAGAGGGCAAAACACGATATGATCCAACTATATTAACAAAGCCTGCCATACATCAAGATCGTGACATCTGAAGAACACGGAGAGAGAGAGATTGAACACATAGCTACTGGTACAAACCCTCAGCCCCAAGGGTGGACTACTCCCTCCTCATCATGGTGGCTACCGGGATGATGAAGATGGCCATCGGTGATGATTCCCCCCTCCGGCGGAGTGCCGGAATGAGGTCTAGATAGGTTTCTCGTGGCTACAGAGGATTGCAGCGGCGGAACTTCTGATCTAGGGTTACCTCGAGGGTTTTTGGAATATTTGACAATTTATTGGGCGAAGCGGGAGTACGGGAGGCCACCGAGGTGGGCACAACCCACCTGGGCGCGCCTGGGCCCCCAGGCGTGCCCTGGTGGGTTGTGCCCCCCTCGGGGCACCCCCAGGTGCTGCTCTGGCCCATTGGATGTCTTCTGGTCCATAAAAAATCCATAAAAAGTTTTGCGGTGTTTGGACTCCGTTTGATATTGATTTCCTGCGATGTAAAAACAAGCAAAAAACAAAACCGGCACTGGGCACTGGGTCAATAGGTTAGACCCAACAAATGATATAAAGTTGCTATAAAATGATTGTAAAACGTCCAAGAATGATAATATAACAACAGGAATACTTCATAAATTATAGATACGTTGGAGACGTATCAGCATCCCCAAGCTTAATTCCTATTCGTCCTCGAGTAGGTAAATGATAAAAGAAATAATTTATGAAGTGGGAATGCTAGCAAAGTGCACAAGTTTGATCAATGATAATTTCAATAACTTTCCCTAGCATCATAACAGCAACTCTTTCTCATAAAACTCATCATGAGAAAGTAGCAACCAATTCACATGTTAAGGTTCAAACTATGAATTCTCTTGAAACTCAACAACCTATATTCTTAGCCACCAAACAATTGCAATTCAACTTATTCCACAGAATCTAAGTAAGATCTCCACATACTCAACCATCATATAGTTTTGTATGATTGCGAACACCTCACCACATGCACATGAGCAAAATGTTTCAACTGGACACATAGAAAGATAGGGGCTTATAATTTTGCCTCCCAACGTATTCACCTCAAGGGTGATGTCAACAATAATAACCAATGCTACCCATATCCAACTGGATATATGTGCCTAGATCTTTCCTCACCACATGATGCTTGCCAAAAGATAAATAAAAAGGAATAGAGAGAAAAACCTTGACTCTTGCATGAAAGTAAATACATAAAAGTAAAAGGTAGGCCCTTCGCAGAGGGAAGCAGAGGTTTCCATGCGCTTTTTGTTTGTATGCTCAATCCCTTAGTGCAAAGGAACATCACATTATATTGCCCCTTATGATAGCAACCTTTATTATGTAGCCTGTCTCCTTTATTCTTTGCCATCACAAGTTCGTACAACGCTCAATTTTCTCTAACACTAAATGATCTAACACTTTTAGAAGCAATTTTTATTGCCTTATTGCACCGATGAAAACTTACTTGAAGGATCTTATTCAATCCTTAGGTAGGTATAGTGGACTCTTCAAAATAAGATTTGGGTTTAAGAGTTTTTGGAAGCACAAGATGGGGGGAAAGCACCACATGTTGAAGGATCTATGACAATATAACTTCTATGTGAATATGAACAAACATAAATCATTACATTGTCTTCCTTGTCCAACGTCAACAATTTTGGCATATAATATTTTGATGGGGGCTCACAATCACAAAAGGATTTCCAAGATAGTGTATTCGCATGTGAAAGTTCTCTTTCTTCTACTAATCATTCATGAATTGATTGTATGACCAATATTGTGATTGTTAAGCTTCAAAAGATTTCACTTTCTAAACCCAATGTGAAGCTACCACTAGGCATGATATGAACCTATAATTCTAGCTTCATTATATTCAATTTATTCAACAATTTACTCATAGTATATGAGTGAAGCACAAGAGTAAATGACAAGCTACTCCAAAAAGATATAAGTGAAGATCAAACAAGTAGTTAAATAAATGGGTAGCTAATTGAGGACTCTCTCTTATTTAAAAACTTTCAGATCTAAGTATTTTATTAAAACAACAAGCAAAACAAGACAAAATGACATTCCAAGAATAGCACACATCATGTGAACAAGCAAAAAACTTTGGATCAACCAATACTAACCGATAATTGTTGATGAAGAAAGGTGGGATGCCTACCGGGGCATCCCTAATCTTAGATGCTTGAGACTTCTTGAAATATTATCTTGGGGTACCTTGGGCATCCCCAAGATAGAGAGGGGAAAACACCATATGATCCAACTATATTAACAAAGCCCGCGACCAGAACACAAGAGAGAAAGATTAAACACATAGCTACTGGTACAAACCCTCAGCCCCAAGGGTGGACTACTCCCTCCTCATCATGGTGGCCGTCGGGATGATGAAGATGGCCACCGGTGATGGTTTCCCCCTCCGGTGGAGTGCCGAAATGGGGTCTAGATTGGTTTCTCGTGGCTACAGAGGCTTGCGACGGTGGAATTTCTGATCTAGGGTTACCCCGAGGGTTTTTGAAATATTTTACAATTTATAGGACGAAGAGGGGGTACGGGAGGCCACCGAGGTGGGCACAACCCACCTGGGCGCGCATGGGCCCTCGGGCATGCCCTGGTGGGTTGTGCCCCCCTCGAGGCACCCCCAGGTGGTGCTCTAGCCCATTGGATGTCTTCTGGTCCATAAAAAATCCACAAAAAGTTTCGCGGTGTTTGGACTCCGTTTGATATTGATTTCCTGCGATGTAAAAAACAAGCAAAAAACAGCAACTGGCACTGGGCACTGGGTCAATAGGTTAGTCACAAAAATGATATAAAGTTGCTACAAAATGATTGTCAAACATCCAAGAATGATAATATAATAGCATGAATACTTCATAAATTATAGATAAGTTGGAGACGTATCATGCAACACCTCCGCAAGGTAGGGATTGAAGACCTTCTCGAAAAACTTGTCCTTGGGGGCGCTTGGAGACGTCATGGTGATCTAGATCTGTTAGAAAAAACAGCTCAAAACAAGAACAGAGGATTTTGTCGTGGTGCGGTGGTCAAACCCTTCGGGAGATTTATAGTGAATTTTTACCGGCCAGAAGAAGTATTGTGCAAGAAAACAGAGTTCGGAGGGTGCACGAGGTGGTCACAAGGGTGGGGGCGCGCCCTCCTGCCTTGTTGCCTCCTTGTGTGCTCTTCGGACTACTTCTAATTTCCCTATTTTTCTAAATATTCCAAAATGGAGAAAAATTGTCATTGGAAATGTTTTGGAGTCAGTTTACTTACCGTACCACATACCTATTCCTTTTCGGAGTCTAAAACGTTCTAGAAAGTATCCCTTATGTACTCCTCCAGTATTATGGTATTAATTATGTTTGTCTCAACATTTATGGGACTATCTAAAATATAATGTTTGATTCTTTGACCATTTACCACCTTCGGGTTAGTGCCTTCAGCGTTGTTGATTTTGTTGGCACCAGAATGATAGACCTCCTCAATAATGTAAGGACCTTCCCATTTAGAGAGAAGCTTTCCTGCAAAAAATCTTAAACGAGAGTTGTATAACAAAACATGATCACCTATATTAAACTCACGCTTTTGTATCCTTCTATCATGTCACCTTTTAACCTTTTCTTTAAACAACTTGGCATTCTCATAATCTTGGGTTCTCCATTCATCAAGCAATCTTATGTCAAATAACCTCTTCTCACCTGCAAGTTTAAAATCATAGTAGAGCTCTTTGATTTCCCAATAAGCTTTATGCTCTAGTTCAAGGGGTAAGTGACATGCCTTTCCATAAACCATTTTATACGGAGACATACCCATAGGGTTCTTACAAGCAGTTCTATAAGCCCATAATGCATCATCAAGTTTCTTAGACCAATTCTTTCTAGATCTATTAATAGCCTTTTGCAAGATCAATTTAAATTCTCTATTGCTCAATTCTACTTGACCACTAGACTGAGGATGATAAGGAGATCCAATTCTATGATTAACATCATACATAGCAAGCAATTTACTGATAGCACCATGAATAAAATGTGAAGCACCATCAGTCATCAAATATCTAGGGCCTGCAAAACTTGGAAAAATAACTTCTTTAAGCATCTTAATAGAAGTGTTATGATCAGCACTACTAGTTGGAATAGCTTCTACCCACTTAGTAACGTAATCAACAACAACTAAAATATGTGTATACCCATTATAGGAAGGAAAAGGCCCCATATAATCAAAGCCCCAAACATTAAATGGTTCAATAACAAGCGAATAATTCATAGGCATTTCCTGACGTCTACTAATATTACCAATTCTTTGACATTCATCACAAGACAAGACATACTTACGAGCATCCTTGAAGAGAGTAGGCCAATAAAAACTAGATTGCAATACCTTGTGTGCAGTTCTATCTCCAGCATGGTGTCCTCCGTAGGCCTCGGAGTGACACTTGCGTAGGATCTGTTCCTGTTCATACTCAGGTACACAACGTCTAATAACACCATATACACCTTATTTATAAAGGTGTGGTTCATCCCAAAAGTAATGTATTTAATCATATAAAAACCTTTTTTTTGCTGGTATGTGAAACTAGGTGGTATTAATTTAGCAACAATATAATTAGCATAATCAACATACCATGGAGTATTACGAGAAGCATTTATGACAACTAATTGCACATCAGGAAAACTATCATCTATAGGCAGTGGGTCATCAAGAACATTTTCTAACCTAGACAAGTTGTCTGTAACGGGGTTCTCAGCTCCTTTTCTATCAATAATATGCTAATCAAATTCTTGTAACAAGAGAACCCATCTAATAAGTCTAGGTTTAGCATCTTTCTTTTTCATAAGATATTTAATAGAAGCATGATCAGTGTGAACAGTTACTTTAGAATCAACAATATAAGATCTGAACTTATCACAAGCAAAAACAACTTCTAAGAATTCTTTTTCATGGTAACATAATTTCTCTAGGCACTGTCTAGAGTATTACTAGCATAATGAATAACATTCAATTTTTTATCAACTCTTTGTCCTAGAACAATACCTACAGCATAATCACTAGCATATCACAAATAATTTCAAAAGGTAAATTCTAATCAGGTGGTTGAACAGTAGGTGCAGAAATCAAGGCTTTCTGAAGTATTTCAAATGCTTCTACACAATCATCATCAAAAACAAAAGGAACATCCTTTTGCAAGAGATTAGTGCGAGGCCTAGAAATTTTAGAGAAGTCTTTAATAAACCTCCTATGGAAACAAGCATGACCAAGGAAACTTCTTATACCTTTGATATCTTTAGGACACGACATCTTTTCAATAGCATCTACTTTAGCTTTATCAACTTCAATACCTGTTTCAGAAATTTTATGCCCCAAGACAATACCTTCATTAACCATAAAGTGACACTTCTCCCAATTCAAGAAAAGATTAGTTTCATCACATCTCTGCAAAACTCGATCAAGGTTGCTTAAGCAATCATCAAAAGAAGTTCCGTAAACGGAAAAATCATCCATGAAAACCTCAACAATCTTTTCACAAAATTCAGAGAATATAGCAGTCATACATCTTTGAAAGGTAGTAGGTGCATTGCATAAACCAAAAGGCATACGTCTATAAGCAAAAGTACCGAAAGGGCAAGGAAAAGTGGTCTTTTCTTGATCCTATTTTGACACAGGTATTTGAGAGAAACCAGAATAACCATCTAAAAAGCAAAATGTGTATGTTTGGACAATCTTTCTAGCATTTTATCAATAAAAGGTAGATGGTATGACCTTTTCTAGTATCTTTGTTCAACTTGCGAAAATCAATTACCATTCTATAACCTGTAACAATTCTTTGTGGGCTCAATTCATTCTTATCATTAGGAACGACAGTAATACCCCCCTTCTTAGGGACACAATGGACGTGACTTACCCATCTACTATCAACAATAGAATAAATTATACTTGCCTCCAGAAGCTTTAGTATTTCATTTCTTACCACTTCTTTCATTTTTGGATATAACCGTCGTTGATGATTAACAACCAGTTTAGCATCAGGCTCCATATTAATTTTATGCTGACATAGAGCGGGACTAATGCCCTTAAGATCATCAAGAGTATATCCTATAGCGGCACGGTGCTTCTTAAGAGTTTTCAATAATCCCCTTTCTTCATGCTCTGAAAGGTTAGCACTAATAATAATAGGATATATCTTCTTTTCATCAAGATGATCATATTTCAAAATATCAGGTAATTGTTTAAGCTCAAACACGGGATCACCATTTGTCGCGGGAAACCACGACCACCTATGGGAACAAAGGTCCCTTGCTAGTTCGGCGGGGGGATGGCACATTGCGCAAAGAGCAGAGGAGCGTGGGGCAGCACGGTAGGGATCACAAATGCAGTTTTTACCCAGGTTCAGGCCGCCGCAAGGCGTAAAACCCTACTCCTGCTTTGGTGGAAAAATGGTGGTGGTCATAGCCCGTTTGCCCGGCAGGATTGCCTCATGGCTAAACAACTATGTGCACATGAAATGTGAGGGGGTGGATTTGCTAATCTAGTGTCCAACCCTTTCTAAGGTTGCCTCGGGACTCCTTTCATAGGTTAAGGGGTCACCACAGTGGCAAATCAGTCACTATGCACCTATAAGATAGCAAACAGTGCTATCATACCTAACTCATAGGTTAAGGGGTCACCACAGTGGCAAACCATTTCATTTCTTACCACTTCTTTCATTTTTGGATATAACCGTCGTTGATGATTAACAACCAGTTTAGCATCAGGCTCCATATTAATTTTATGCTGACATAGAGTGGGACTAATGCCCTTAAGATCATCAAGAGTATATCCTATAGCGGCACGGTGCTTCTTAAGAGTTTTCAATAATCCCCTTTCTTCATGCTCTGAAAGGTTAGCACTAATAATAACATGATATATCTTCTTTTCATCAAGATAAGCATATTTCAAAATATCAGGTAATTGTTTAAGCTCAAACACGGGATCACCGTTTGTCGCGGGAAACCACGACCACCTATGGGACCAAAGGTCCCTTGCTAGTTCGGCGAGGGGATGGCACGTTGCACAAAGAGCAGAGGAGCATGGGGCAGCACGGTAGGGATCACACAGGCAGTTTTTACCCAGGTTCAGGCCGCCGCAAGGCGTAAAGCCCTACTCCTGCTTTGGTGGAAAAATGGTGGTGGTCATAGCCCGTTTGCCCGGCAGGATTGCCTCATGGCTAAACAGCTATGTGCATATGAAATGTAAGGGGGTGGATTTGCTAATCTAGTGTCCAACCCTTTCTAAGGTCGCCTCGGGACTCCTTTCATAGGTTAAGGGGTCACCACAGTGGCAAATCAGTCACTATGCACCTATAAGATAGCAAACAGTGCTATCATACCTAACTCTGCAGGCTGACAGAGCGCATTAAATGCTCCGCTCGACGTCACATCGTCACTTGCCAGACAAGCCTTGCCGGACAGTTTTGCCAGCTTCGCGCCTGCTCGCTTGACACATCATAGGACGGGTGTCGTCCGTAGGTATTCCCTATAGAAAGAGGCTACCATGAGGCAGATGGCTGCCACTTAGTCACTTTGTGGCTTGAGACCACACTGATGGATGATGTGCGTCGTGGTGTAGTGGTTTAGTGAGGTGGCTCCATCTCCGTGAGTCCGGTAGGCTCTTCCAGGGTTTCTTGGAGATCTTCTTCCGGCGGTAACCCCATCCTTGCCGGGCTTGCCTTCCCGGCAAGGGTGGCTTTTCTCCTCATGGTTTCTTACTTCTCTGGCTTGGCCTTGGTCCCCTTGATCTGCATGTTGGCCTTATGAAAATCTTGATTTCTTGTACTCGCGCATGTGTCTTCACTATACATGCACGAGTCAGGGGAAAATATATGCCCCTGTTTGTTTTCCCCAACATAAGCCCCCGGGCTTGAGCCATACGTGTAGCGTGACATCATGGGTTAGGCCCCAAACAGTGCACGGACACGTGGGATGAGAAGGCTGCTTATGCCGGTTTTGTCGTGATGACTAGTCAATCCAACGTCCACTTCGCGTAATTATTGCGAGTCATGGGGACGTGGGACCATTGCAGTTAAGGTAAAACGGTAACTTTCCGAAGTGTCGCGTCTCCCCTTAAAGATAGGAAAGCGCGGAGCGGGCCGGTTCACCTGTCGCCTATTTCCATTATCTTCCTCTGCAAGCCATACCACCGCTCCTCCTCCCACTTTCTCTTGCCCGCCGCCACCCTTCTCACTGGATTCCTTCCCCCATTCGCATCGCCGCTAGCGGGAATGGCGATGAATCCCCACAGAAAAAGGGAAGCAGATGGCCGCGGCGCAGGAGGCGGTCGCCGAGGGGAGCAAAAGGGCGGCGGAGTTGAACAAGAAGCAAAGGGGAGACATCGTCTTCCTTCTATCGAATCTGGACGGTCCAGTTCTTTAAGAGAGGTATGGGTATCTATGGGGGGGGCCTGTCCCGAAAGGGCATGGAGCACCCAAAGTTTTGGCAGAGGGGAAAGAAGATCCGCCAGACTCGTACCGATTCTTCTGTGCTTATTTCATCTGTGGCGTTTGTCCCCCTTTCTACGAATTCTTTAAGGTGATCATGACTATTTAAGGATTCCACCTCCTTGACTTCACACCAAATGCAATGGCGACCATGGCCATTTTTGCCCACTTATGCGAGAATTTCGTCGGAGTCGCCCCCAATGTGGATCTGTTCCGGCATTACTTTGTTCCACGGGTGGAGAACAATGGTCATCGCTCCAGGGACATCAGCTGGATGCCACAGGTAGCGAGGAAGCTCTGTTATTATATATGTGGTAGGCAGCGCGAGAAGTGGGATGAGTGGAGAGGGGATTGGTGCCAGATTCAAGATGAGGAAGCCCCAGATTTTTGCGAAGCACAGATGGAATGTGTCGAGCACGACAAGGAATGGAGTGCTCTTGGCCTCACCAATGATAGGTTGCGCCCGGCAATAAACAGGATTACCCGTTTGAAGGTTGCCGGGCTAACCACTGAGCATGTGGGGGCAGATCTCCTTCTTCGCCGCATCTCGCCGCTACACAGGAGGGGCAGACCCGCCTGGTTGTATGGTGATGCTAGGGACATGATGAGGTTGCTCCCAGGGTTGGCCAATAACTTGTCAGTTTATGGCCACACATGGCTGTCTGACCAGTTGTTTGGCCGCTTTGAGATGTTCAAACTCCCGGCAACAGTTATCCCTCTGAATATCAATTCAGCCCGGGACCAGATACTGAAATGGATGTCAGACTGCAATGCTCATGGAGTGGCAAGCGATTGGCGGCTGCCCACTCTTGACGAAGAGCTCGCGTGGTCAAGTGCCTTGGTGGAGAAGGCCACCAGGGTTGATACTGGAATGTACAAGCGCACCTCCTCTGTGGAGGTGGCGTACATCATGAGGAGGGTTGAGGAGGACAAAGATGTCCATCTTGCAGAGATGGCAAGGTCCGTGAAGGCCGGGAAGAGCAAGGGGAAAATTGAGGATGGGAGCTCTTCTCACGGCGGTAGCTAGGCACGGGCCATGGAAGGGGTTGCTGGGGATGTTCCTGCTGGGAACTAATTAGCCGGGCTTGATGCCCTAACCACAGCAGCAATGGAGCTCCAAGAGGAGAAGGAGATCGGCGCGGTGGCGGAGCTCGAGGCAGACTGGCTTGCGGCCAGGTTGCAATCCCCCGAGTTGGTTCTGGATCAACGCCCCTGTAGGCGTGCTGCCAACCGAGGGGCGGTAGCTCCCAACCCAGTGCTTGCCTCCAAGAGAGTGAAGAAGACCACATCTAAGGTTGCCAAGACTGATGTGGCATGCCACCAATCCCCTCGCCTGGCTAGGATCAAGGCTTCCCCCGCCAAGCAATCTGCGGATGTGGAAGTTGATTCCAGCCCCCACTCTGGCTCGATCTCTTCACAGAGCTCACCTCCACCAGAGCCCCCTGCACCTCGTCTGGCGTCAGAGCCGTCAGAGAGCTCTGCCCCTCCACCTCCGAAGAGAGGAAGGGAGCCCTCGCCCCCCATGGAGTTCAACTTGAACTCCATGATCATTGAGGAAGAGTAAGGAAGACTTCCCCCTTGTAAATAGCTTTGGTATATCTGATTACCTTTGCCGACTGACCTTTTGTCTCGTTGTCACTGGCAAGGAGGTGGAGGAGGAGGCGGAATCCCTCATATACCGGCCACGAAAGAGGCTGTGGCGCGTCAGGTCGCCGAAGACTGCAGAGGACCCGGCCTCGGCAGGAAATGACATGGATGATTCTGTGTCGAGCCCCCAGCCTAGTTTACGGCCCGGGAGTGGGGGACTGGCCTCTCCCGCTGGAGGTGATGGGGATGGCCTTCCTGCTCCATTGGCCGGAGGGGACAGAGAGCCGACACAGAGCGAGACCCCCCTAGAGGGGCATGTCCTCTCCGCCGACTGAGTCGAAGGACCTCCAACGGGGCTCTTTGCGGACGAGACCGTGCAGGGAGCTGCTGACGGTGTCCTGGACTAGGGGGTACTCACCACATCGTCTCCCGACCAGGTGGATCGGGTTGAGGACCCCCATGGTGGTTTAGTCATGGGCCACTTCGGGCAGCCATGTCACATTCAAGGAATATTCCACAGGACTTGATGATCAAGACAAGGACTCCTCTCCACCAACGTATTCAACTAGGACTCTTGTTCTCCTAGGCCTCCGGTACATTATATAAGTCGAGGCCAGGCTAGTTGATAGATCATTATGTCATTATCATCATACCCTCAGGTTTTATACCACAACATATGATCTCGAGGTAGATCAACTCTGTACTTGATACTTCATATATATAAACAAGAGCAGGACGTAGGGTTTTACCTCCATCAAGAGGGCCCGAACCTGGGTAAAACATAGTCTCCTTCATTCCTGTTACCATTGATCCGAGAATCCATAGCCCGGGACCCCTACCCCAAGATCTGCCGGTTTTGACACGGATAATGGTGCTTTCATTGAGAGTTCCGCTGTGAGATCAATGAAGGATCGATGGCTCGGCTGTAGATTAATTGCGACGTCAGCATCTTCGTCACCGGCTCGACTGGTCACCTTGGAGTCTAAAACAATCACCACCTCCTCGAGCCAGTGACGAAGATGCCGACGTCGCAATTAATCAATGGTCATGGAGGAATCATCCATGGAGCTCGGGGGCTCAACGTCAACATTGCCCTCGGGCGACCGTGCTGTTTTTTCCGAACAGCGAACTTGTATCCGCTACCACCACCTCCTCGAGCATCGCTTTGATGATTCCTTTGGTGGAATTGTGCGAAATTGAGTCTAAAACAACACTGTAAAATTTCATCGAGTTCCAATGGAGGAATCTCCGGCAATCTATGATATACCGGAGCCCTGTCAACTCTGGACGGGAATTTGGACGAGTTTAGGCATGGTCTCTAGAGCCTAGATCGGTGGTTATTTCAAAGATCGAACAGTTCAACTTCTACGGAATTTCCATATCTACCACCTCTCAAAATTTCAGCTCGATCCGACCGTTCAAACTCTTGGAACCTTCCGATCAGTGCATCACTTTTCGGATCTGTTTTCTGCACAAATACGAATCCGACCTGAGTTCACCTTTCTTCATGAACGGGATATTGGACAACCTTTTTGGAAGAATCTATTTCTAGGGTATTGTGTTTTGTTTCCGAACACATGCTCACAAATTTCTCTCCTTTTTGGAGGTAATCTTCACTATCGCGCCAGTGTCAAACTAGCCCTTGCTCCATGTCTGCCGACCTACGCTAGACAGATCGTCGCTTCATCGAGCCGAGCCTAACCTTACCGGATCATCAGCTAGGCAAGCCGAACAAGAGTTCAACATCGTGAAGGCTAAATCATCACCAACACCATCGCCCCACGGATTGCACGGGTCAGGCGCGCCGACATCGCCGCTCGGTCACTTCATCAATCCGGCATTGACCGCGTCACAAGTTATGGCCAGCGTCGGCATGGCCGCACTGTTGCTTCTTCAAGCCGATGTCCATCATGCCTAACTGCTTCAAACACCTCGGCTGACATGGCAGCTGCAACATCTCCTTACCGACCCGCTCCGTCACCTTGGCTAGACCGGGGGCTTCGCCATCTCTTCATCAACCTACTCCGAAGACTTCGACGTCACCAGCCGACCAGCTTTGTCGCGTTAGCTGGACCAAGGGCTTTGCCTCGGCGAGCCAACCTTTGCCAGCATCACCATGCCGTCGCTTCGTCGCCCATCAGGCAATGGCTGTGCGGATCAAGCCCCAATTTTGGGAGTAACCTTTCTTCAGATTGCTACAATAGATAAACCAGGTGCTATTAATCCGGGTATTTTTTTATTGCTTGGGTTTACTTTTTCCGAGGAATTATTACTCTCGTTTGTTCCATCATCTATACACATGTCTGTCAAATGATGGCCGCATCATCGATAGTTGCGTGGTGGTCTGGTCAGTTTCTGTATACAGTTCGGTGAATGCCGAATCCGGAACTCGGACCAGCATGTGAATTCAGGCTTTGCCACGCCTTCACCGTGTCACGCCGTCGCCCTGCGTCAACATTGACTTCGGCGCCAGGCCACATCTCTTTAAATAAATTATTTTTGCGAAAACCAATTATGCAAGGATTTTATATATATATATATATATATATTATTCTTTTTGGACCGCACTATTTTATGTGTGTAGGTGATCGACTTCGACTGCGTCACGCGGTCACTTCGGCAAGCCAACGTCGTCATCCCAATTGGCGTAAATCGGCTCGCATGATCACCTTGTTGAATGAATTGCCATACCAACATGTTCGGTTGCCTCGGGGACTTCGGCATCATCAAGAGGGTCCTACCTCATCGGGTGTTCGGCGATGGGCCATATTTCTTTTATTACTCACTTTCCATAAATTATTAATCATGCAACTTTTCCTAAATTTTTTATTATTACTATTATCTCCGGCTTGCACTATCTTCTGTGCACACGTAAATGATCCGGATTGGGCAGCGCTGTCACCTTGGCATATTGACATACCACGTCATCTCGGCTGGACCCGGGGCTTTGTCATCACTTCTTAACCCACGCCAGGTACTTCGGCGTCACACTGCCGGCCTGTATCGGCTGTGCTATGTTGCCACTTCGGAGCATCACGCTCTTCGCTCTGCCACCTCGGGACCGGCTTGGGGGCTGGGACCTTGTCCCTCCGTAAGCTTGGACCGCGTCATCAATGCCGAACACATTAACTAGCTAGTCGCTTTTATGCTCAAAGATTTAAATTTTTAATCTGTGTTCGGTTCGACCATGCTCACATACATTATTTGTTAAAAACACTTCTCTTACCCAAGTTTAGTGGGGGATGTTAAATTTATATGAGCCGTTTTATAGTAAATGTGTTTTCTTCCTAGTCGTTGCAAAATCCTTTTCTATCACTCCTTTTTCGGCGCGAGTGTGTGGTCAATAGCCGGATAGCCCATTTTCTCTCTAATGACCACTCGAGTTTAGTTTGCTAAACTGGCCTAACGAGAAGTACTCCGCCTTCGGGATAGGAGGTTGAAGCCGAAGGCTGACCCACTCGACGTCTTGAGATCAGATGTGTCATGTTAAAGCACGATGGAAGCACAAACTAATTTTAAGACCAATTTTCGGATTGGCACAAAAAATTGATTTAGTTCGGACGTAGAGTTTCCACATAAGTTTTTTTGTTTTTAAGCTTATGGCACGTTTTGATCTATTTGTGTGCTTTTTTATGAGGTGGGACATCCTCTTGACCGAGGTACCCTGCATAATAATCTAGCTTGGGAAATCTTTTTCGACCCATAGTTCGACATTTTTTCTGCCGACCTGCACGTCGGTGTTGGGTCCGAGCATAAATCCCGTAGTACACTGCCGGGCACTTTTTAAGTATCGACAATATCAACAGGGGGCTGTGACTTGAGCCGAACCCACCAAAGGCCAAGGTACTCCAAGGAGTCCTCGGCAAAATGTTCTCGGATATTGCTTTATATGCATCAGTTTCGAATTGTGTCTTCGATCAATAGTTGGGTTGCCCGACTATTGTGCTTGCCTCCTACGTTCCACTTTTTTCGGCTACATGCGCAAAGAGAGAACCATTGTGATTGTGCTTCCAGCTAGCATGGTTAAGCGCCTTAGTGGAGAAAGCCAAAAACTAACTGTCACAATAAGCATAAACTGGTCAGCGATCCGATGACTGTATTAAACTATAAGATCGATAGAGGTCACCCCGTGTTAAATGACGGCGTTCATAACATTGGCCGAAGTGTTTATGACTTGACCTCGACTGTCGCCAAACACTAACCAGGGGCGAGTTACTAGCCTCCCAACTTTAAGGGGGTGTTTGGTTCAGAAGTCCTAGGACTTTTTCTAGTCCCAGGGACTAATCAAAAAAGACTCTCTAGTAGAGTCTTTTTCTAGTCCCTGTAGAAAAAGTCCCTCCCGTTTGGTTCCTAGGGACTTTTTAGGGACTTCTTCTAGTCTCTGGGACTAAAAAGTCCCTGAACCAAACACCCCTAAGCTCCTATGACTAAGTGAAAGTTATAAAGCCCACATATCTGATTGCCTCATTTCCGCCAACACAACCGCGCACCTTCGGGCATCGAGACATCAGCTAAGGGTTGTTTTGTTATCACGAAAGCACCCTGCGTAGCATCTACCAGGGGGTGGAAGCCGACGATGGGCCACTTTCAGCTGATAAACGGTCGCAATGGAGTCAAAATAAACATATCATCGGCGTTTTTATTTAATATACGAGGGCTGCCTTCCGCATTCATTGTTATAAAGCCATAAATATGCATCAATTTGACTTAAGATTTTGGCCAAGCTGGGTTGCCTGGCTCCTGTGCTTACCCCTACGTTCCCGATTGATTCGGCTAGGCGGTAAAGGGAGCACCTCTGTGATTGTTACTACCGAGTCATCCGAGTTAGTACCTCAGACTGGGTGAAGCCGAAAGCTAGCGATCTTAAAGGATATAATTGGTCGGCAACACGCTCCAGCAGGCGCTGGACGTCGCCCCGCCGCCTCATCTTATCACAGACCAAGACCGTGCGAAGCACGATGAGCGGCAGCGCCGCCTCCTCATCGCTGAGGAGGACGAGCGGGCCATGGCGAAGTGGCGCCGGCGCCACCCGGAGGACGTCACCGACGAGCAATCCTACTAGGCGGAGCAGACGGGAAAGCGCCACGCGGAACGGTTGAACAGGCATCGGCGGAAGGCCCTGGCGTTATCGCAGTGCGAGATCGTTGAAAATAGTGGGCAGTCGATCTTTTCGTCTAATGATCCTCGTTGGGACGACATGTGGCTCGATACCTCGGACCAGACTAGCGAGGATGATGATGATGATGATGATGATGACGATTGGGAGTAGGTTGTAGTTGCATTGCACTATCTAGTAGTTTTTTTATGTCGTTGGACCGTAGTTTTACTATGCTGTGAAACTATGTAAAATATCTATGTATCATTTTTATCTATGAATTTTTATTTAGTATCATTTTTATTTAAAAATATGTATGCGATGTTCGGCTGATGGAGCTATGCGCGCGCGCTGCATTTTAGCACGGCTGCTGGAGCTACGCGCATGCGCTAAATTTTAGCGCGGCTGCTGGAGCCAGCGCTGCCCGACGCGCTTTTTAGGCGATGGGTGTGCTGCAAACTGCTTTTTAGTGCCCCACGTGTTAGGTGGCTGTTGGAGATGCTCATAGTCCCTATATATCTTCTGGATGCTTGCCGGTATCATATTGCCGCCATTGTCGTAAGGGTCTGGCCCTTAGCATTCATCTTGGCGTGGATGTGTCTCGGCAAGTTTTTCCTAGGTAGCTCTTGACGCAGCCTCTTGTTCAGCGAGTGTCGGTTCTATATCCGGCATATCTCGTAGTAGGAGTCCTAAGCTAGGCGTTTTGGAGCGATGGTAACATGGACACGGGATTTTATCCAGGTTCGGACCCTCTTGATGGAGGTAAAACCTTACGTCCTACTTTTGATTGTATTCATATGGGGTGTAGTACAAAGTACATGTATCTACCACGAGATTGTAATAATGAATATGAGACCTTCTATTGACTAGCCCGGCCTTGGTTTATATATGCACCATAGGCCTAGGCTTTAGAGGAGTCCCTGTCTTGTGCGCCAAGTCATTGTGGAATCCTCCTTGTACGCGGCATGGGCTGCCTGAAGTGGCCCATAAGTGAACCGCCATGGGGCTCCTTGGCCCGATCCAGCTGGTCGGGAGGCAACATGGTGAGTACCCCCTAGTCCAGGACACCGTCAGTAGCCCCCTGATCCGGTCTTCAAGTTGGGGACGCCCCTTGGTTCTTCTGAACTATTCTTCATTTTCGGTCATCGGTCTTGAAAACTGGTTCAACAAATCTGCCCATCTTCGATCTTGAGGATTGCCGAGCTAAATCCGAAGAGTTCACACGTCGGGCATCCGAGGTGACCTTCAAGTTTTCGGCCTTTATCAATGCCTTGTAATTTTTTACGCCACACCTTGGGTTTGAAGTTGTTCTCGTGCGACAGTGTCCTCTTGCGTCCGAGCTCCAACGTCGGACTGCATTCGAGGCATCTTTTGCAGCCGAGCACCAATGACGGACCACTTCCGAGCTCCAACACCGGACTGTATCTGAGCTCCAACACTGGACTGTATCCGAAGAGTCTTTTTATAGCCGAGCTCCAACGCCGGAGAGTATCTGGACTCCAGCGCCGGACTATATCTGAGGCGTCATAGATCACCTTGGCTCAAAAAAGTTGAAGGAGTTTAGCTGAGCTTAATGCCGGAAATGCCCTCTATGGAGCCAGCCACTTGCATCCGAGCTATACCCCGAAATGCTTTCGAGGTGGTTCAGCACCTCGGTCATGGGCTGATTGTTTGCGGATTTAATTTCCGATGTGTGTAACTTTATTTGCTGATGAGATGTATTGCCAGTAGCCCTCATGGTGTTTGTCGGCCTAAAGTCTGAGATGCACCTGAAGGAAAATATGGAACCGCTGATCCTAGTAGCTCCTGAGACCCAGGTCGTGAAATTGGCCTGAGTATCAACTCCTAACTCGGCAGCATACATAGGAATAGACTAGGAAATATGCCTGTGCGTTGCAACGGGAGAACACAACGCACAATCCTGGAGAACCAAGCTATGCAGATGTGTTCAACATCTTGAGCGTGAACATTAGTTGTCTTGTCTTCCAATGCGATGTGCTCTCGCAACTTCAGATTCCCTCATGCATCCAGGTGATGAAATTATTGGTTGGTTTGAAGATTATGCGAAAATCGCCAATGAGGTTGTGTCTGTGATCCATCGCACGAACATATCCTAGAATGAGATAAAGACTTATAAAAGGCCATTTGGAAAACCAAAATGTGACCGCTATCACATCTTAATTTTCTAAGAGACACTCCGAAGTATTCTTCGGGCAAATAGTGTATGTTGTCATGAGTAACATTTTTATTCAAAACGAAACAGTACCAGAATGCAAAAAAAGGAAATCTAGCACAACATAAAAATAGAACTGTTTCCTGGATTTATTTTACATGCAGGACTTGATGTGAAAAATCATTGTATCTATTCCGCAAAAAAAGGTCATTGTATCTTATGTACTGCACTGAATAACCCTCATGGCCATTGATAAAGACATAAGGAACATGTAACATGCAGGATCATGGCCTGGAGGAAGGCACTTCTAGTTTTTTTTCCAGCTAACCACATATGCACCGCATTGATGATGAGGCCACGCGTGAGATTCGTCGGTGAACATACTCAAGAATGAGATAAGAATTTTTAAAAGGCCATTTGGAAATTCGAAGACCAGCCAACGTTATTCTAAGGCACCACTCTGAAACTACTTTGGCCAGGCATGTCACTGCATCTTGCCTAGACCTAGGACCAGGAAAACAATATAATAAATTGTTAAACCGGACCAGATAAAACTATGAACTGAGGCAAATTGGACCTTTAGTCCTTTTTCTTAATTTGTGCTCAATGGAAAATGCCCGAAGTTTAGATTTAATAACATAAAAGTAGAGTGATTATGTGTGCACAAAATGCTAATTACATTTTAGTTTGCTATAAATAATTGCAACGCTTGTATGCTTGGACTTTTGATGCCAGTCCAAAATATGATACGCTTGCGTGAGCGCCTATTTTTCCAGTATGCAAAAAAGACCAAACATTCTCGTGTAGCCTATTTTTTCACATGTCAAAATGAAAAATTTCGATTTCCAAACTCCAGTTTCAAGCAGTCTCACATCCCACATAAATAGCTTTGATTTCAATCCTATTCTCATGCATTTTATTTTATCGAGACATAAGGCTAATAGATTTATGCACAGCACAAGAAAATAGAAGAGACTAAACCAAAGAAAATTTGAGACTCGCTAGTAGTGGCTACCCTCCACCATTTAGTTTGTGCAGAAGTTCAGAAGTAGCCAAGATGAACACTTTAGCCGTAATTCAGTTGAAAGATGATTGTACAAAAATGGGCACATAAGTCGAAGCTGTCATGTATAGATTGCATATTATATCTAAGAAATACACATGAACACATCACTATACATAACTTACAGTTTCCTTTCTTACATGTTGTGTGCACTACCAGATTATGCAGAAATTAGCTATTTTACATGGGAATAAAGTATTAGGAGATCAAGGATTTATATGCCAAGACCAAGAGTATGCACATACTACAAACTTTCATTGAGCCATTTTTCTGTTTGTATCTATTTCGATCCTGAAATTCAGGAAGATGCATCTCGATTTCGATCCCTGGAATTGGAGAAACTTGATATGAAGATGGATTACTTTTAGTCGCCCTTCACGGCCACCTATTGAACACACTGCAATGCATCTTCGACGCATCTGGCATGTATGTAAACTACCAATAATATAGTTTGAAGCTTATGCCATGTAAAGAGTAATCATCTACAACAGGCTCAGACTATATTAAAATCATCAAGTGCCTTATGCCATGTAACGAGTAATCATCAAGTACCAAGTAAAGAATATTACCGAGAATCATGCCTAGATTTCTACCCAACTTGAAGGTTTCATCCCCCCTGTCTGGGTATGTAGGCAGAACCAAAATTGTACTACTTGGAATTCAGCGAGATGCATTGCGTCCTTCAATCAAGGAACAGCCGATGCCATCCCATCTGCATACAGAAAATGGCCACCAATCCAGTTTTTTCCTGAAAAACAGAGCAGGGACGAACAAAGTGGATATATATAACAGGAGACACCCATGAAGGCTGGATTCCTTCAGTTTTCGTATGACTATCCAACAAACAGCCGATGGGTTCAGCACATATGTCATGTGTGAGTGAATACTAATTGACGACCGCGGTCCTTCAGATCCTCTAAATTTCAGAACGTCACAAAAACAAAAATACTAACAGTCACACTGATCCTCGACAGGTCAATGACTCTGAAAATTGCCGCGGCACTGTGCTCGTGCATAGCATTCTGCCTGACGAGAGGCGTCGCTGTCAGTGCTCGAGGGCGTTGATGGCCATGCTCGCAGCCACGGTCCCACATATCTACCATGCCATAGGCCCCGAAATCACCATGCTCAGGGTGTTCGACACCATGCAGCGACACAGAACTATACTCATAACAGTTACATTATTCAGAATATTTGTAGAAGCATTGAACCTTCAGGAAGTTTTTCATGGGTTTTAGGAACTGCATACCCCATGGCCGTTGTCAGTGATACTAACTGAATTGTGATCACGAAGACATTAATCGGAGTAGCATAGCTTGCTTGACCTTCATCAACAACATTATCTACTACTTTCGTAAACATAGGACATATCAAAACAAATGATGGTCAGGTAAGAAATGAAATGTAACACCAAGTAACATGGAAAAAATAAAAGCATAATCCATTGAGATATACCAAAATGCAATCCCACCTGGTCCTGGTATGTGCTTACAGATTACCTCTAATGCTTCTATGACCTGCAAATTAGCTGCCATAAATAAATATCAAGCAAATGAACACAGTTTGTTGACTCTTCACAGGATAATAAAGGCCTCTCTTAGCCGCTAGGATGAAGCAGTGCAGAAAAGCATATTGTTCATTTTTCCTTTCTTTCAGCTCAAAACACCAACAAGCTTTATACTACAGTCAATAGATAATTCTTAGGAAAAGAGTAGGAAGACAGCCTACATGTAGCAGATTCTGAAGATAACTTATGTATACTATCGAGATGTGGGGTTCCGGCAAACCCTTAAGGTTCGAACACTGGGGTGCACGCGAAGTCTTTCCCTACAACCGATCTACGCTCTAGCTCGCTAGGATCTTGCGGACGAACTCGACGAACTCACAACACAAAAAGACACGGGGTTTATACTGGTTCGGGCCACCGTTGTGGTGTAATACCCTACTCCAGTATGGTGGTGGATTGCCTCTTGGGCTGATGAACAATACAAGGGAAGAACAACCTCCTGAGGTTGAGGTGTTCTTGAGCTCGGTGAGCTTGTGTGTGTCGGGGTGGTCTCCCTCTAGCTGAGATTGGGATCCCCTACACTGTGGTGGCTAGTCCTATTTATAGAGGCCCTGGTCCTCTTCCCAAATATTGAGCGGGAAGGGAGCCAACAATGGCAGGCTAATATGAAGGGGGACAACTAGTACAAACTATCCTAACAAAGGTAGTCTTCGCCTGCACAACGTTCTAGTGGTGACGCTGTTCTGGGCTCCATGATGACCTCCGTCTTGCAGTCCATGGTATTGGTCTTGTTGCACCGAAATGGCAACCTTTGCCCGAGGCCTCGGTACTCCGCGGCTGCGCTTGCCCCCTTTGCACCAAAGAGGAAACAAGGACGCTGCGCGCGCTGGCGCCCGCCTGGTGTCGATCGTCACGGCTCACGTCACGAGAGCCTCGTGAGGTTCGCCTCGCCTTGATATCTCCGCTCCTTGCGAGCCTGCCTAGCTAGGCCACTCCGGAGGAGGTCCTGCGTCGTCTGCCTCGTGAGGCTTGGCCCCTCGCGAGGGTCTTGGGCGCTTTATTGGTGAAGATGGGACGTACGGCCTGCTGGCTCAGCCACGCCGCGGGCCGCAGGCAGGCAAGTCTGGGGACCCCCGTTCCCAGGACGCCGACAGTAGCCCCCAGGCGCAAGGTGCGCTCGGGCTTGGCTTCGCGGCGAAGCCAAGGGTCAAGTTCGGAGCACCGCAGGCCCCAAAGGCCTGCGGCCTCAGTTGACGCGTGGCGGTTGATTGGACGTGGGCGTCTCCGCTTCCCCATGTTGCCTCGACGACTGCACGACTTGACAAGTCCTTGCTGTTGGGGAACGTAGCATAAATTCAAAATTTTCCTACATGTCACTAAGATCTATCTATGGAGTCATCTAGCAATGAGGGAGGAGTGGATCTACATACCCTTGTAGATCGCGCGCGGAAGCGTTCAAGAGAACGGGGTTGATGGAGTCGTACTCGTCGTGATCCAAATCATCGATGATCCTAGCGCCGAATGGACGGCACCTCCGCGTTCAACACACGTACGGAGCAGCGACGTCTCCTCCTTCTTGATCCAGCAAGGGGGGAGGAGAGGTTGATGGAGATCCAGCAGCACGACGGCGTGGTGGTGGAAGTAGCGGGATTCCAACAGGGCTTCGCCAAGCGCTGTGGGAGGAGGAAGATGTGTCATGGGAGGGAGAGGGAGGCGCCAGGGCTCAGGTATGATTGCCCTCCCTTCCCCCCACTATATATAGGGCCAAGGGAGAGGGGAAGGGCGCAGCCTTGCCCCTTCCTCCAAGGAAGGGTGCGGCCAAGGGGGGGGGGGAGGAGTCCATCCTCCCCAAGGCACCTCGGAGGTGCCTTCCCCTTTTAGGACTCTCCCCTTTCCCTCTCTCTTGGTGCATGGGCCTCTTGGGGCTGGTGCCCTTGGCCCATATAGGCCAAGGCGCACCCCCTACAGCCCATGTGGCCCCCGGGGTAGGTGGCCCCACCCGGTGGACCCCCGGGACCCTTCCGGTGGTCCCGGTACAATACCGGTGACCCCGAAACTTGTCCCGATGGCCGAAATAGCACTTCCTGTATATAATTCTTTACCTCCGGACCATTCCGGAACTCCTCGTGACGTCCGGGATATCATCCGAGACTCCGAACAACTTTCGGGTTACCGCATACTAATATCTCTATAACCCTAGCGTCACCGAACCTTAAGTGTGTAGACCCTACGGGTTCGGGAGACATGCAGACATGACCGAGATGACTCTCCGGTCAATAACCAACAGCGGGATCTGGATACCCATGTTGGCTCCCACATGTTCCACGATGATCTCATTGGATGAACCATGATGTCAAGGACTTAATCAATCCCGTATACAATTCCCTTTGTCTAGCGGTATTGTACTTGCCCGAGATTCGATCGTCGGTATCCCTATACCTTGTTCAATCTCGTTACCGGCAAGTCTCTTTACTCGTTCCGTAACACATCATCCCGTGATCAACTCCTTGATCACATTGTGCACATTATGATGATGTCCTACCGAGTGGGCCCAGAGATACCTCTCCGCTTACACGGAGTGACAAATCCCAGTCTCGATTCGTGCCAACCCAACAGACACTTTCGGAGATACCTGTAGTGTACCTTTATAGCCACCCAGTTACGTTGTGATGTTTGGCACACCCAAAGCATTCCTACGGTATCCGGGAGTTGCACAATCTCATGGTCTAAGGAAATGATACTTGACATTAGAAAAGCTTTAGCATACGAACTACACGATCTTGTGCTATGCTTAGGATTGGGTCTTGTACATCACATCATTCTCCTAATGATGTGATCCCGTTATCAATG
Organism: Triticum dicoccoides; assembly: GCF_002162155.2. Classification (NCBI taxonomy): domain Eukaryota; kingdom Viridiplantae; phylum Streptophyta; class Magnoliopsida; order Poales; family Poaceae; genus Triticum; species Triticum dicoccoides. The sequence goes on from NC_041386.1 coordinate 41,853,662, forward strand.
ACATCCAATGTCCATGGTCAGGAAACCGTAACCATCTATTGATCAATGAGCTAGTCAACTAGAGGCTTACTAGGGACATGGTGTTGTCTATGTATCCACACATGTATCTGAGTTTCCTATCAATACAATTATAGCATGGATAATAAACGATTATCATGAACAAGGAAATATAATAATAACTTATTTATTATTGCCTCTAGGGCATATTTCCAACACTTGCAACATGCAAGGGAAACCATCATTACCTGCGATCATGGGAGATGCCGGTTGGCCTTCTCTTGCTATAAATGGGGAGGGGGGCGGAGCCCCCGCTTCCCATCTCTTCCTTGCTTGCTTTCTCCTTCTTGCTCCACTGCTTGCTCCAATGGCGCCCATCAGAAGGTTCTCTGTCGAGGAGAAGGGGAAAGCCCCCTGGGATGCCCCGGATCCACTCCCGCCAAAGAAGAGGTCGATCCATCACCGTGATGAAGTGACGTTGCAGGTGGTGGCGAGGCCTCTGTGCGAGCGGCCTCCACCGGGGTACCCACTACCCCTGTACGGCCAAGCCATCGGCTCAGGAGGACGAAGTGGCGAGCAGCGTCACCCACGCTGCACCTGGGGTCGCCGCGCCATGGTGACGCGGGCCGTCCATGCCGCGGACTCCTCGCGCGAGCTGGTGCTGTGGGCGCCGATGCCTCCGAGCTCCTGCATCCGCTTCCCACGGTTCTTCTCCGATGTGATGCCGCCGAGGGGGCCTCTTGAGCTCTGGCTGCAGCATGCCGATTGTGGCGCTCTGGCGATCAGAGCGAAGATCGAAGCGGTCCCCATCGGCAAGATCTTCATGACTTGCAGCTGGGGCGAGATCGTATGGATCTGTCATGCGAGGGGCACCCTCGTGATCCACTTCGAGTACGACGGCGCCTCCACACTTCTCTTCAAGGTCTTCAACACCGAGGGCCGCTGCCTGGAGTGCTGGTCTGGAGAGGAGCGCGAGGCTGATGCGCGCTTTGCCCATGACTACTCCAGGAGCAGCAGCCCTTGGGAGCCTAGCAGCTCTCCCGAGCTCTGCGAGACTCCGGAGACAGGCGACGACAGCTGCGTCCCCCCGAGCTCTCGCCGTGCTCAAAGCAGGGCTGCGGCGTCCAGCCGCCGCCGCCTCTCATCTGGACGGGGTTGGCGCCAGCCTCCCGTGGCCCACTGTTGATGATGGCGTCTGCCACGGGAGGATGTAGATAGGATCCCCCCTTAGCATTAGCTTTTGTTCCCTGCGAAGAATCATGAGTCACCCCGTGGGGGCATGTAAGGATCTGCAATGCCTTTGTACTTATTTTCCTTGTTATGAAGATTTGATGGACGCGCGTCCCGTTAAGGCTCGGCCTCCCCTTTCTTTCCTCGTGATAGCTTGTTGCTCTACGCTGACGGGTCTCGGTACCAAGGCGGCTACAGCCGTCGCTGGTATGCCAGGTCGCGATGCCGTGGTCAAGGCCAGGAGGTGCGCGGCTCGAGGTCCAGTAAGAGCCCCTGAGGCGCGATGCTCAGGAGGTCCCCCTTAGCGCCCAAGCGGCCATGGTGAGGAAAGAAAGGAAGACGGCTTGGCCGCAACGGGGTTGTGGCATGGTGCGAGCGGCTATCAAGCCCAAATATTTAGCCGATCCGAGGGCGAGACTTATCTTGATGACTTCGCGGTGATTCCTGATGTTGCACTAGGGCTGTGCGCCAACTTATAGCTGGGCCGGCCCGTACAAGTTTTCCTTCTCCCGAGCTCTTCTTAATGCTCTACGTCCTCAGGTCCCATCCCTCGAGCGAACTCAGCCACCGCTGGTATGACAGGTCGTGATGCCATGGTCAAGGCCATGGGGTGAGGGCTGGAGAGCCAGTAAGAGCTCCTGAGTCGCGATGCTCAGGATCCCCCCTTTTAACGCGCAAGTGAATCGCACTAGAGGAAAGGAGGCTCGCGGTGCCGCCTGCTATCCTTCCCGCAGGGTTCCTGTGGATAGGCACAAGAAGAAACATGGTTTTCCATCACTGCCGCCTGCCTGCCACTGGTTGGTTCGGATGAAGTGAAGGCACTGAGGGCCTGATAAGGTGACATGCACAGCGCGTGCCACGAGCCAGAGCTCGACCACTCAGATTTGTCGGTCGTGGCAGGGACGGACCCATGCACCAGCGCCATGCCCGTGTAGGGGCCCCGAGGGAGGTGATGACCGAGCAGGTGATAGCAGTTGGCAGGTTAGGCATAAAGAGCAGATTGTCTGGGATAAATGCAGGAAGGTACATGCCACTAGGTCTGGCCCGAGCGGCGTGGGGATGATGCAGCCCGAGGGGCGCCCCCAACGAGGTAAGCTAGAAACATAAGCAGAAGGGATACATGCCACAGGGACGGACCCACATGGCCTGGGAATAGTGCAGCCCGAGGGGCGCTCCCAGCTTAAATGAACTTGGAAGATGTCACCTGGGTCTGTAGACGAAGTAGAGCTGGTGCAGTTGAAGCCACGTGTTGAAGGAATGACTCCTCATGAGCCACCGGGACCCTGAGCCTCGTGAGGCTCTGGGAGCTCAGAAGGTTTCCTGAAGACCGTCGCCATCTCCTCCAGAACGGCGTGGGGCCTGGCTTCCTGAGCCGCCAGGACTTGTCGCACACTGCGCTGATGAGCCGACGCCACGCTCAGCAAGCCGAAGGGCATGCGAACGAAGCTGTGTGGCGGACCCTCATAGCGGCCCGCGCTTGATGGCCAGAAGCGTTCCTGAGAGGCGGCCCTGTTGAGCCCTGGGATGTCGACGCAGGCGCGTGATACGTCCATTTTGCATCATGCTTTTATATCAATATTTATTGCATTATGGGATGTTATTTCACATTATGTCACAATACTTATGGCTATTCTCTCTTATTTTACAAGGTTTACATAAGGAGGGAGAATGCCGGGAGCTGGAATTCTGGGCTGGAAAAGGAGCAAATATTAGAGATCTATTCTGCAAAACTCCAAAAGCCCTGAAACTCCACAGAACACCTTATAATAAATAATGAAAAATCCTCGCCAAAGATGAAGACCAGGGGGCCCACACCCTTCTCACGAGGGTGGGGGGCGCCCCCCCCCCCTAGGGCGCGCCCCCTACCTCGTGGGCCCCCTGGTGGCTCTCCGATGACCATCTTCTCCTATATGAAGTCTTTCGTCAAGAAAAAAAATAAGAAGCAACCTTCCGGGACGAAACTCCGCCGCCACGAGGCAGAACCTTGGTGGATCCAATCTAGAGCTCCGACAGAGCTGTTCTGCCGGGGAAACTTCCCTCCCGGAGGGGGAAATCATCGCCATCGTCATGACCAACGCTCCTCTCATCGGGAGAGGCAATCTCCATCAACATCTTCATCAGCACCATCTCATCTCAAAACCCTAGTTCATCTCTTGTATCCAATTCTTGTCTCCAAGTCCGGGATTGGTGCTAGTAGGTTGCTAGTAGTGTTAGTTGCTCCTTGTAGTTGATGCTAGTTGGTTTAATTGGTGGAAAATCATATGTTCAGATCCTTTATGCATATTATTACCCCTCTGATTATGAACATGAATATGCTTTGTGAGTAGTTACGTTTGTTCCCGAGGACAAGGGAGAAGTCTTGCTATTAGTAGTCATGTGAATTTGGTATTCGTTCGATATTTTGATATGATGTATGTTGTCTAGCCTCTAGTGGTGTTATGTGAACATCGACTACATAACACTTCACCATTATTTGGGCCTAGAGGAAGGCATTGGGAAGTAATAAGTAGATGATGGGTTGCTAGAGTGACAGAAGCTTAAACCCTAGTTTATGCGTTGCTTCGTAAGGGGCTGATTTGGATCCATATGTTTCATGCTATGGTTAGGTTTACCTTAATACTTTTGTTGTAGTTGTGGATGCTTGCTATAGAGGTTAATCATAAGTGGGATGCTTGTTCAAGTAAGAACATCACCCAAGCACTGGTCCACCCACATATCAAATTATCAAAGTACCGAACGTGAATCATATGAACGTGATGAAAACTAGCTTGACGATATTCCCATGTGTCCTCGGGAGCGCTTTTCCTTATATAAGAGTTTGTTCAAGTTTGTCCTTTGCTACAAAAAGGATTGGGCCACCTTGATGCACTTTATTTACTTTTGTTACTTGTTGCTCATTACAAATTATCTCTTCACAAAACTATCTGTTACCACTTATTTCAGTACTTGCAGAGAATACCTTGTTGAAAACCGTTTATCATTTCCTTCTGCTCCTCATTGGGTTCGACACTCTTACTTATCGAAAGGACTACGAAAGATCCCCTATACTTGTGGGTCATCAAGACTCTTTTCTGGTGCCGTTGCCGGGGAGTGAAGCGCCTTTGGTAGGTGGAATTTGGTAAGGAAAAATTTATATAGTGTGCTGAAATTTACTGTCACTTGTTACTATGGAAAGTAATCCTCTGAGGGGCTTGTTCGGGGTATCTTCACCCCGACCACTAGAGCAAAGAGTTGGTCCTCAACCTACTAAACCTACTGAAAATGAAAATGAAAATGGAATTCCTTATGAGTATCCTTCGGGTATGATAGAAAAACTGCTTGCTAATCCTTTTACAGGAGATGGAACAAAGCATCCTGATGAACACCTAATATATGTGGATGAAGTTTGTGGATTATTTAAGCTTGCAGGTATACCCGATGATGTTGCTAAGAAGAAGGTCTTCCCTTTATCTTTGAAGGGATACGCATTGGTATGGTATAGGCTATGTGATGATACGAGATCATGGAATTATAGAAGATTCAAATTGGAATTTCATCAAAAGTATTACCCTATGCATCTTGTTCATCGTGATCGTAATTATATATATAATTTTTGGCCTAGCGAAGGAGAAAGCATCGCTCAAGCTTGGGGGAGGCTTAAATCAATGTTATATTCATGCCCCAATCATGAGCTTCCAAGAGAAACAATTCTTCAAAAAATTTATGCTCGGCTTTCTGAAAATAATCGCACCATGCTCGATACTTCTTGTGCTGGCTCTTTTATGATGAAGACTATTGGATTTAGATGGGATTTATTGGATAGAATTAAACACAACTCTGAAGATTGGGACCTCGACAATGGTAAGGAGCCAGGTATGACACCTAAGTTTGATTGTGTTAAATCTTTTATGGATACCGATATTTTCCGTAAGTTTAGCACTAAATATGGACTTGATTCTGAGATAGTAGCTTCTTTCTGTGAATCTTTTGCAACTTATGTTGATCTCCCTAAGGAGAAGTAGTTTAAATATCATCCTCCCATAGAAGTAAAAATAGCTTCACCAATTAAAGTTGAAGAAAAGACTGTCACTTATAATGATCCTATTGTTCCTACTTCTTATGTTGAGAAACCACCTTTCCCTATTAGGGTAAAGGATCATGCTAAAGCTTCAACTGTGGTTCGTAAAAGCAATATTAAGACATATACACCTCCTGAGCAAGTTAAAGTAGAACCTAATATTGCTATTGTTAAAGATCTCTTGTCTGATAATATTGATGGGCATGTTATTTACTTCTGTAATGAAACTGCTAGAATTGCTAAACCCCGTGATACAGATAAACCTAGACCTGTGGTAGGCATGCCTGTTATTTCTGTTAAAATAGGAGATCATTGTTATCATGGCTTATGTGATATGGGTGCTAGTGCTAGTGCAATATCTATTGACTTATACAAAGAAATTATGCATGACATTGCACCGGTTGAGTTAGAAGAAATTGATGTTACTATTAAACTTGTTAATAGAGATACTATTTCACCAATGGGAATTGTTAGAGATGTTGAAGTCTTGTGTGGGAAAACTAAATATCCTGATGATTTTCTTGTTCTTGGTTCCCCAAAAGATAGCTTTTGCCCCATTATATTTGGTATACCCTTCTTAAATACTGTTAATGCTGCCATAGATTGCACAAGGGATGTTGTTACTATCGGCTTAGATGATATGACTCATGAGTTTAATTTCTCTAAATTTAGTAAACAACACCGTGAAGAAGAATTGCCTAGTAAGGATGAAATTATTGGTCTTGCTTCTATTGCCGTACCTCCTAATGATCCTTTAGAACAATATTTGCTAGACCATGAGAATGATATGTTTATGAATGAAAGAAGGGAAATAGATGAAGTATTCTTTAAACAGGAACCTATGCTGAAACACAATTTGCCTGTTAAAACCCTAGGGGATCCCCCTCCACCTAAGGGTGATCCCGTGTTTGAGCTTAAACCGTTGCCTGATAATCTTAAATATGCTTATCTTGATGAAAACAAGATATATCCTATTATTATTAGTGCTAAACTTTCAGAGCATGAAGATGAAAGATTATTGAAAACTCTGAAGAAGCACCATGCTGCTATTGGATATACTCTCGATGACCTTAAGGGCATTAGTCCCACTCTATGTCAACATAAAATAAATTTGGAAGCAGATGCCAAACCAGTTCGTGATCCTCAACGACGTCTGAATCCTAAAATGAAAGAAGTGGTAAGAAAAGAAATACTAAAGCTTCTGTAGGCAGGTATAATTTATCCCGTTGCTGATAGTCAGTGGGTAAGTCATGTTCATTGTGTCCCTAAAAAGGGAGGTATTACTGTTGTTCCTAATGATAAAGATGAATTGATTCCACAAAGAATTATTACAGGTTATAGGATGGTAATTGATTTCCGCAAATTAAATAAGGCTACTAAGGAAGATCATTACCCCTTACCTTTTATCGATCAAATGCTAGAAAGATTATGCAAACATACACATTACTGCTTTCTAGATGGTTATTCTGGTTTCTCTCAAATACCTGTGTCGGCTAAAGATCAATCAAAGACTACTTTTACATGCCCTTTTGGTACTTTTTCTTATAGACGTATGCCTTTTGGTTTATGTAATGCACCTGCTACCTTTCAAAGATGCATGATGCCTATATTCTCTGACTTTTGTGAAAAGATTTGTGAGGTTTTCATGGACGACTTTTCCGTCTATGGATCTTCTTTTGATGATTGCTTGAGCAATCTTGATCGAGTTTTGCAGAGATGTGAAGAAACTAATCTTGTCTTGAATTGGGAAAAGTGCCACTTTATGGTTAATGAAGGTATTGTCTTGGGGCATAAAGTTTCTGAAAGAGGTATTAAAGTTGATAAAGCCAAGGTTGATGCTATTGAAAAGATGCCATGTCCCAAGGACATCAAAGGTATAAGAAGTTTCCTTGGTCACGCCGGATTTTATAGGAGGTTCATTAAGGACTTCTCAAAAATTTCTCGGCCTCTGAATAATTTATTACAAAAAGATATACCATTTTTCTCTGATGATGATTGTGTAGAAGCATTTGAAATACTTAAGAAAGCATTAGTCACTGCACCTATTGTTCAGCCACCTAATTGGAATTTACCCTTTGAAATTATGTGTGATGCTAGCGATTATGTTGTAGGTGCTGTTCTACGGCAAAGAGTTGATAAGAAATTAAATGTTATCCATTACGCTAGTAAGACTCTAGACAATGCTCAAAGAAATTATGCTACTACTAAAAAAGAACTTTTAGCAGTTGTATTTGCTTGTGATAAGTTCAAACCTTATATTGTTGATTCCAAAGTAACTATCCACACTGATCATGCTGCTATTAAATATCTTATGGAGAAGAAAGATGCTAAACCTAGACTTATTAGATGGGTTCTCTTGCTACAAGAATTTGATTTGCATATTGTTGATAGAAAAGGAGCTGAGAACCCCGTTGCAAACAACTTATCTAGGTTAGAGAATGTTCTTGATGACCCACTACCTATTGATGATAGCTTTCCTGATGAACAATTAAATGTCATAAGTACTTCTCGTAGTACCCCTTGGTATGCTGATTATGCTAATTACATAGTTGCTAAATTTATACCACCTAGCTTCACATACCAACAAAAGAAAAGGTTCTTCTATGATTTGAGACATTACTTTTGGGATGACCCACATCTTTATAAAGAAGGAGTGTTTGGTGTTATTAGACGTTGTGTACCTGAGCATGAACAGGAACAGATCCTACGCAAGTGCCACTCCAAAACTTATGGAGGACACCACGCGGGAGATAGAACTGCACATAAGGTATTGCAATCCAGTTTTTATTGGCCTACTCTCTTTAAGGATGCCCGTAAGTTTGTCCTATCTTGTGATGAATGTCAAAGAATTGGTAATATTAGTAGACGTCAAGAATGCCTATGAATTATTCACTTGTTATTGAACCGTTTGATGTTTGGGGCTTTGATTTTATGGGACCTTTTCCTGCCTCTAATGGATATACACACATTTTAGCTGCTGTTGATTACGTTAGTAAGTGGGTAGAAGCTATTCCAACTAGTAGTGCTGATCACAACACTTCTATTAAAATGCTTAAAGAAGTTATTTTTCCGAGGTTTGGAGTCCTTAGATATTTAATGACTGATGGTGGTTCACATTTTATTCATGGTGCTTTCCGTAAAATGCTTGCTAAATATGACGTCAATCATAGAATTGCATCTCCATATCACCCACAATCTAGTGGTCAAGTAGAATTGAGTAATAGATAACTCAAATTAATTTTGCAAAAGACTGTCAATAGGTCTAGAAAGAATTGGTCCAAGAAACTTTATGATGCATTATGGGCCTATAGAACTGCATATAAAAATCCTATGGGTATGTCTCCGTATAAAATGGTATATGGAAAAGCATGTCACTTACCTCTCGAACTAGAACATAAGGCATATTGGGCTATTAAAGAGCTCTACTATGATTTTAAACTTGCCGGTGAAAAGAGGTTATTTGATATTAACTCACTTGATGAATGGAGAACCCAAGCTTATGAAAATGCCAAGTTGTTTAAAGAAAAGGTTAAAAGATGGCATGACAAAAGGATACAAAAGCGTGAGTTTAATGTAGGTGATCATGTATTGCTATACAACTCTCATTTAAGATTTTTTGCAGGTAAACTTATCTCTAAATGGGAAGGTCGCTATGTTATCGAGGAGGTGTATCATTCTGGTGCCATAAAAATCAACAACTTCGAAGGCACAAATCCGAAGGTCGTAAACGGTCAAAGAATCAAACATTATATCTCCGGTAATCCCATAAATGCTGAAACCAATATTATTGAAACCGTAACCCCGGAGGAATACATAAGGGACACTTTCCAGAACATTTCAGACTCCGAAAAGGAATAGGTATGTGGTACGGTAAGTAAACCGACTCCAAAACAATTTTAAGGAAATATTTCTTCATTTTGGAATATTTAGAAAAATAGAAAATTAAGTGACAGTCCGGGAAGGACACGAGGGCCCCACGAGGGTGGAGGGCGCGCCCCCCTAACTCGTGAGCTCCTCGTGTGCCTTCCGGACTCCGTTTTCTTGCACGATACGTATTTTGGTGGGTAAAAATTCATTATATAATCTCTCAAAGGTTTTGACTCCCGTATCACGCAAATATCTTTTGTTTTTGTTTCGAGTTGTTGCTGCTGCACATTAGAGCAAGATGTCTTCTCAAGAGTCAGTCGGGGAGAGCCGGGTATCTAATCCGGCACCGGAACCAAGGGCAAACAGCGACCCTGACCACTTTGGTACAGCAACGGAGGAAGAGACGGAGGATGACTTAATGAGGGTAGATGCCATGGAGGATCAAGAAGTCACCTCTCGCTTCCGAGCTGGGTTCACGATGGGGGAACTACAGAGCTCAGCTATTCCAAACTCGGTCCCTTCCAATGTTAGATTTCTTTCTTATGAAAATATGAAGAGGAGTGTCACTTGTTCTCCCATAGCTATGAAACACCCTTGGGTGCAAGGAGCTTTAGTCGTCACAGGAAAGCTTCGTAAGGAAACAATGGACCTCAAGCAGCAAGTCAACAAGCTCGACGAGGAGAATCGTATCCTGAGAGGAATCATCGCCAAGAATATTTCACCAACAACAAAGAAGGAGACATAATCACATGGGTATAGCACTCCCCTTGGCAACCGCCAAGCTTGGGGGAGGTGCCCCGGTATCGTATCACAATCACAACTCCTATCTTTACTGTTTTCTTTAATTCGACCCTATTATTAGTAGTATTTTGATCTAGTAGAATAAAGTTTATGGCATGATCTAGTTTTAAGTTTTGCTTTATTATCCTTCTATGTAATCGAGTTCGTGAGCTATATAATAAAGATTAGTGTTGAGTCAAGGGCTTGATTTTCTTGCTATGATCTTGGGTGAATAAAAGAAAAGAGAAAAAAGAATAAAAAAGAAACAAAAGTTCATATTGATCTTATTGATAGTAATGACTTCACATAGAAAGAGTGTGATGATTAAAAGTTGTTGGGAGTTGGCAGACATAGCTTTGGTCATTGTTGCAATTAATAGGAAGTAATAAGGAAAGAGAGGTTTCACATATAAATATATTATCATTGACATCTTTTATGATTGGGAGCACTCATCAAAATATGACATGCTAAAGAGTTGATGTTGGACAAGGAAGACAACGTAATGGGTTATGTTTTCTTATATCTAAGATAAAGTATGTTGTCATGGATCATCCAACATGTTGAGCTTGCCTTTCCCCCTCATGCTAGCCAAATTCTCAGCACCAAGTAGAGATACTACTTGTGCTTCCAAATACCCTTAAACCAGTTTTGCCATGAGAGTCCACCATATCTACCTATGGATTGAGTAAGATCCTTCAAGTAAGTTGTCATCGGTGCAAAGCAATAAAAATTGCTCTAAATATGTATGATTAGTGTGGGAGAAATAAGCTTTATACGATCTTGTGATGTGGAAGTAATAAAAGCGACGGGCTGCATAATAAAGGTTCATATCACAAGGGGCAATATAAAGTGACATTCTTTCGCATTAAGATTTTGTACATCCAACCATAAAAGCGCATGGCAACCTCTGCTTCCCTCTGCGAAGGGCCTATCTTTTATTATTATCTTCTACCTTATGCAAGAGTCATGGTGATCTTCACCTTTCCTTTTACATTTTATCCTTTGGCAAGCCCAGCATGTTGGAAAGAACCTGATAAATATATCTAATTAGATGTAGGGGGGCATGAGTTATTATTGTTGACATTACCCTTGAGGTAAAAGGTTGTGGGGCGAAACTATAAGCCCCTATCTTTCTCCGTGTCCGATTAAAACTCCGTAACCACAAGTATTGCGCGAGTGTTAGCAATTATGAAGGACTAGATGATAGTCGAGTATGTGGACTTGCTATTTAGCTCTGACATAGACTCTTTCTGATGTTATGATAAATTGCAATTGCTTCAATGACTGGGGTTATAGTTTGTTGGTTCTCAATAAGGTTTCTGATTCATACTTTTGCATTGTGAATAGATCATCACTTGAACATAAGTAATCATATGACAATATCTATGTATGTTGCTGTTATGAGAATAATCATGATGCCCTCATGTCCGTATTTTATTTTTATCGACGCCTCTACCTCTAAACATGGGGACATATTTATTGTTATCGGCTTTCTCTTGAGGACAAGCGAGGTCTAAGCTTGGGGGAGTTGATACGTCCATTTTGCATCATGCTTTTATATCGATATTTATAGCATTATGGGCTATTATTTCACATTATGTCACAATACTTATGGCTATTCTCTCTTATTTTACAAGGTTTACATAAGGAGGGAGAATGCCGGCAGCTGGAATTCTGGGCTGGAAAAGGAGCAAATATTAGACACCTATTCTGCACAACTCCAAAAGCCCTGAAACTCCACGGAATACCTTATAATAAATAATGAAAAATCCTCGCTAAAGATGAAGACCAGGGGGCCCACACCCGTCTCATGAGGGTGGGGGGCGCCTCTCCTAGGGCGTGCCCCCTACCTCGTGGGCCCCCTGGTGGCTCTCCTATGACCATCTTCTCCTATATGAAGTCTTTCGTCGAGAAAAAAATAAGAAGCAACCTTTCGGGACGAAACTCCGCCGCCACGAGCCGGAACCTTGGCGGATCCAATCTAGAGCTTCGGCAGAGCTGTTATGCCGGGGAAACTTCCCTCCCAGAGGGGGAAATCATCGCCATCATCATCACCAACGCTCCTCTCATCGGGAGAGGGCAATCTCCATCAACATCTTCATCAGCACCATCTCATCTCAAAGCCTAGTTCATCTCTTGTATCCAATTCTTGTCTCCAAGTTCGGGATTGGTGCTAGTAGGTTGCTAGTAGTGTTAATTACTCCTTGTAGTTGATGCTAGTTGGTTTAATTGGTGGAAGATCATATGTTCAGATCCTTTATGCATATTATTACCCCTCTGATTATGAACATGAATATGCTTTGTGAGTAGTTACGTTTGTTCCTGAGGACAAGGGAGAAGTCTTGCTATTAGTAGTCATGTGAATTTGGTATTCGTTCGATATTTTGATGAGATGTATGGTGTCTAGCCTCTAGTGGTGTTATGTGAACGTCGACTACATAACACTTCACCATTATTTGGGCCTAGAGGAAGGCATTGGGAAGTAATAAGTAGATGATGGGTTGCTAGAGTGACAGAAGCTTAAACCCTAGTTTATGCGTTGCTTCGTAAGGGGCTGATTTGGATCCATATGTTTCATGCTATGGTTAGGTTTACCTTAATACTTTTGTTGTAGTTGCGGATGCTTGCAATAGAGGTTAATCATAAGTGGGATGCTTGTTCAAGTAAGAACAACACCCAAGCACCAGTACACCCACATATCAAATTATCAAAGTACCGAATGCGAATCATATGAACGTGATGAAAACTAGCTTGACGATATTCCCATGTGTCCTCCAAAGCGCTTTTCCTTATATAAGAGTTTGTCTAGGCTTGTCCTTTGCTACAAAAAGGATTGGGCCACCTTGCTGCACTTTATTTACTTTTGTTACTTGTTGCTCGTTACAAATTATCTCATCACAAAACTATCTGTTACCACTTATTTCAGTACTTGCAGAGAATACCTTGCTGAAAACTGTTTATCATTTCCTTCTGCTCCTCGTTGGGTTCGACACTCTTACTTATCAAAAGGACTACGATAGATCCCCTATACTTGTGGGTCATTAGCGCGCAGCTTAGCACCCTCACCTGGGTGGTGAGCCACACTCTGTGAGCGGCTGTCACCGCGCATGGCTCTTGCGTCTTGTAGCTCTTGGGTGGTCTTGGTGATGAACTCCTGGGTGGTGGGAATTCCTTGCCCCATGCTCTCCTGAGGAACGAGCCATGAAGCACGCTTCCAAGTGGTGCCCAAGCGCCTCCCTCGTGAGATTGGAAAGGTCTAAGGCCCTCCAGAAGAGAGCCCCCGAGCCTTGCCTGAGGAGGGCGCCGGGCGCACTTTCCTATGCGGTGGAGGGAGGCGCCCCTGGAGCGGGCGCTGATCCTGACGAGGCTCCTGATGTGACGCCATCTTCTTGGGGTCCTGCACGGCGCGGTAGCTTCTTCTTGGGGATGGTCTCCGGAGGGCCTTCACTTCTGCTATTAGGGTTGTCGATTGCCACGGCTTGGAAGGCGCGCACAAGGGAGCACACCGCATCCCTTTCTTCACATGGGACCGTGATGGTCCCCCCCCCCCCCGCTTCCTGGCATCTTGAGAATGTTGTAGCCGTGGTGAGTGACTGTCATGAACTTGGCCAGGGCTGGGTACCCGAGGATGGCATTGTACAGCAGGCGGATGTGCGCTACGTCGAAGTTGATGAGCTTGGTGCGGTAATTCTTGCGCTCCCCGAAGGTGACAGGCAGGCGGACTTGCCCTATTGGTGTGGTGGAACTGTCAGTCACTCCTGAGAAAGGCTTGGTTGGCTGGAGCTGCTCATAGGGCACTTGGAGGTTGTCGAATGTGTCGGTGGATAGGACATTGAGCCCTGCACCGCCGTCGATGAGAGTCTTGGTGACTTGCACATTGCTGATGACTGGGGAGCACATCATAGGGAGTGTGCCAGCGGTGGCTGCGCACTTGAGCTGGTCGGCCGAGCTGAAGGTGATGGCACATTGGGACCACCGGAGCGGGCGCTTGGCTTCAAGCTTGGGGAGCGCCGCGTTCACCTCGCGAGCGAACTGTTTGAAGATCCGTTGAGAGGCTGGGGCCTGAGCGCCGCCCAAAATGTAAGCGACTGTGCGCGGCTCCTGGAAGCCCCAGCCCCCTCCTCCTGGTGGTGGTCGTTGTTCCTCCTTTGCGGCGGCAATGGGGGAAGACCAATGTTGCCCTGGGGGCGATCCTCACGAGGCGGGTCCCTCTAGGCACCCTTGCGAGGTTGGTCCTGCTAGCAGTCCTCACGAGGCCGGTCACGCCACTCCTAGCGCGGGCCTCGGTCATCCCAGCGTCCGCCTCCGCGTCCTCCTCCGCGGCCATAGCCCCGATCGTTGTGCTCGGGGCGTCGGCCGAAGCATCCTTCCCGAATGGCTCTGAGCTCCTGACAGTCGCTGGTGTTGTGGTTGTTTAGGTTGTGGAAGGCGCAGTATGGGCGGCCGTTCTTGGATGACTCGGGATGATCTCTACCTCGCTTGGTGTCGGGCTCTACTGCGAGCACTACTGCCTCCTTGCGCTTCATGTCCTTAGCCTTGGCCTTCTTTTCCTCCACTCCTGCAGCTGGCAGCTCAAGGAGAGAGAGGCGCCCCTCCTTAGCTCTTGCGCACCTCGTCGCCAGGTTGAACAGCTCCTGAGATGTGCAAATCTCCTCATGGATAGCCAACTCTTCCTTCATCTTGACGTCGCGGACGCTGTCAAAAAATGCGGAGATGATGGCCTCATCCGTGACCTTGGGGATCTTGAGGCGGGTGCTGTTGAAGCGCTGGATGTACTTCTGGGGGGTCTCTCTTGGCTGTTGCTTGATGCGGCGTAGGTCTCCCGTGACCGGTGGGAGGTCACGAGTGCCCTGGAAGTTGGCGATGAAGCAATCGCGCATCTCGTCCCAGGAGGAGATCAAGCCGTGCTGCAGGTTCAGGAGCCAGGAGCGGGCCCCATCCTTGAGAGCCATGGGAAACCAGTTTGCCATGAATTTTTCATCGTCGTTGGCCCCTTCGATGCTCAACTCATAGAGCTGCAGGAACTCTGCGGGGTCGGCGGTGCCGTCGTACCAAGGAGGCAGATCTGGCTTGAACTTGCCTGTCCAGGCAATGCTACACAGCTCAAGGGTGAAGGCGCGGCAGCCTGCCGTGGTTGCCGGGGCCCACTTTGGAGGTGGAGCTTGGTCTTGGCGAGGTCCGTGCTGCGCCACTACAAGTGGCATGCGGTCTTGACGAGGTGGCGCGGGGAGCGCTGGTGCAACTTCTCGCGGTCGCGGGATTTCTTGGCAGCTCCTTTCTTCACGCGCGGGCGTCGGGCGCGGCGGATCATGCCGCGGAGGCGCGCGTCTTGGCGCCAAGGCACCGTCTTGGGGTCGAGGCGGTGGAGGCATGCCATGAGCCCCGTCGCCTTCGGCCTACTGAGGGGAGGCAGAGAGTGGGACGGCGCCAGAGAGCCCCCCGCGGCACGGACGATCTCGGCGACGCGGTCGAGCCACTCCTCATAGACGTCGCCGACGAGGCGGTAACGCAGGAGCTCGTTCGCCGCGATGAGCGCGGACCGTGCCTCCATGGGAGCATGATGCGCGTGAGACGAAGAACCAGCAGGGGTGAGTGATGGAGTAGCGGTGCGGCTGTCCTGCCGCACCGAAGGATGTTGCGAGGACGCCTGCTGCTCATTTCCCACCGGGCCGGTGGCAGCGTTGGCGGCGGGGGACGGAGAACGACGAGGTGGCCCGCCGACGGGAGCCGTCTGAGCAACGCGGGTGGCGAGGGCGGCCCGACGCTCAGCTCGAGTGCGGCGAGCGTCCGACATGGAGACGAAGAAGCGACGGAGCGACAAGATGACAGAAGGGAAGCTACGGCGCACCCCTACCTGGCGTGCCAAATGTCGGGATGTGGGGTTCCGGCAAACCCTTAAGGTTCAAACACTGGGGTGCGTGCGAAGTCTTTCCCTCCAACCGATCTACACTCTATCTCGCTAGGATCTTGCGGACGAACTCGACAAACTCACAACACAAAAAGACACGGGGTTTATACTAGTTCGGGCCACCGTTGTGGTGTAATACCCTACTCCAGTGTGGTGGTGGATTGCCTCTTGGGCTGATGAACAATACAAGGGAAGAATAGCCTCCTGAGGTTGAGGTGTTCTTGAGCTCGGTGAGCTTGTGTGTGTCGGGGTGGTCTCCCTCTAGCTGAGATTGGGATCCCCTCCACTGTGGTGGCTAGTCCTATTTATAGAGGCCCTAGTCCTCTTCCCAAATATTGAGCGGGCAGGGAGCCAACAATGGCGGGCGAATTTGAAGGGCGGCAGCTAGTACAAGCTATACTGACAAAAGTAGTCTTCGCCTGCACAAAGTTCTGGTGGTGACGCTGTTCATGACCTCCGTCTTGCAGTCCATGGTCTTGGTCTTGTTGCACCGAAATGGCAACCTTTGCCTGAGGCCTCGGTACTCCGCGGCTGCGCTTGCCCCCTTTGCACCAAAGAGGAAACAAGGACGCTGCGCGCGCTGGCGCCCGCCTGGTGTTGATCGTCACGGCTCACGTCACGAGAGCCTCGTGAGGTTCGCCTCGCCTTGATATCTCCGCTCCTCGTGAGCCTGCCTAGCTAGGCCACTCCGGAGGAGGTCCTGCGCCGTCCGCCTCGTGAGGCTTGGCCCCTCGCGAGGGTCTTGGCCACTTTGTTGGTGAAGATGGGCCATACGGCCTGCTGGCCCAGCCACGCCGCGGGCCGCAGGCAGGCAAGTCTGGGGACTCCCGTTCCTAGGACGCCGACATATACGATTGCAAAGCTGCTTGAACCGGATCAACGCTGCTATTGTTGTGTCTACCTCTTAATCGCATCGAAAGGTACCTCACCGTGGTCAGGAGAATAACCTGGACGTTTGATGTGGTCTACATCGGCCATCTACTTCTCCTGGGTATCTCGCCGTCGGTTGGACGGAGCTTGTCGGCGTTGCCGGAGATGGACGGCGACCAGAGTCAGGGAGAAAATGACACCTACGCGTGAGCGCACCAGAGAATCCAACGCCCTAGATCCGGGGTGGCCGTGGAAGGCGCTGCTCCTGTGAGCCACTACATCCCCTCGCGCCGAGCACCGTATCCAGCCTTCCGGTCGGCGTGCCTGTTATCTCCGTCGTGCCTCCCTTGACCTACACTTGGCGGCGAGTGCGTCAGGCAAGGCCAAGCCTCACGCACAATGTTCATCAGGGAACTTGCTTCACCCAAAACTTGTAGGATCGCGATGCCCCGACGCCTCCACTCCTTCCAGCATAGCTAACCATCGGGCAGTGCATAGAGAAGGGGATCAAGAGCAGCAGATGGAGGAGAGGATGGATGGGGGGTGCGACGCGATTTGACTGAGATTTTGGTCGAAGGCTTCTTGGTTAAGGGCTTCCCACCAAAGTCCCTGTGAAATCTAGATCGGGACATCGGGTACCCCATGGATTCATGTTGAAGAAGTTGTCCTGCTAGAAGGGCTCCGATCAGTAAGAGGTTGGAGATCGTGGAAGCTTGGGATGGCGCTGGAAAAGATTGGAGGCGGATGGGGAGAAGGAGAACAAGACGGTGGCAGTGCTAGAGGTAAACCGGAGATGAAGAACGACCTTCAGTACATCCGTGGAGATGAAGAATGGCCGCGGCAACGAGGAGACGGTGCTTGTGTGTTTTCCTTTTCTCTGTTGCCGCTGTAGGAGTTGTACACATTGAAGGAACGGGCATACTTGGGCAACTGGACAAAAGTTTGGTGATGGAAAGAGAACTATCTTTTTATTAAATCTCAGCCATCAATCTTTATGATTAATATAAAATCAACGGATATAAAAGTGTGACGCATGGAGAACTATGAAAGTCTTCATCCTTTAATATTAGGTATAGAAACGCAGTATAATATATTAGAGGTAATAATGATCGATGGACGGGCCCCTGAGAGAGGGCCGTGAGAAGTCACCGTGATATATTAGCTTGACGCCGGATAAGTCCCAGATGGTACTTATTATTGTCTGAAGACGCGCTTGTCCATAGTTCGGTCATGCCGAACACTGAGCACTTTGAATTTTCTGCATTGAATAGGCAATGCCGTAGCCCCCGAGCCACTAGTTGGGTGGCAACACCAGATCAGGGGATCGATGTGACCCTTTAATATTTATAAATAATGAGCACGAAGCCCAGTATCCCCCGAGCCTTAATGTGGGCACGGGTGGCCGAATTAAGGATTGATATCCGGAGTAAAGTCACAAAATATGTGTAATGATTCTATGTATCCAAGTACTTGACATCATTAATGCTCAGATTCGCATTGTAGAAAACTTTATTGACCGACCATCGGCTTCAACCTCCTCGTCCAGTAGATGGGGAGTATTTGTCCTACTTTATTAAGCCTTTATAAGGGCAAAGATTTACGACAAACAAGGCAATCCGGTCATACGGTTTTATAAACAAAGGTACACGGAGAGATATGTGATATTACTTTTTAATGTAAGAAACATCTTCCAAGAAAAATAGTCCCGCTATCGGTTCCTTTCCTTGGGTTATCATGCTGACCATGATCATGAAACCTCACCTCCAATCAATGTGGGAGGAAAATATTGAGGATTTAGTTCGGGGAAAGTTTCCGAACTCTTTGGTCTAAATGAACCAAAATTTTCACTTCCGTCATTGCCGACCAATTATATTCTTTAATATGGCTAGCTTTCGGCTTCACTCAGTCTAAGGTACTAACCCGGATTACCTGGTAGTAACAATCACAGAGGTGCTCCCTTTACCGCCTAGCCGAACAATCGGGAACGTAGGGTTAAGCACAGGAGCCAGGCAACCCGGCTTGGCCAAAATCTTAAGTCAAATTGATGCATATTTATGGCTTTATAACGATGATTATGGAAGGCAAGCCTCGTATATTAAATACAAATGATGATGATATGTTTATTTTGACTCTGTTGCGACCGTTTATCAGTTGAAAGTGGCCCATCATCAGCTTGCACCCCCTTGTCGATGCTACGCAGGGTGTCTCCGCAATAACAAACAACCCTTAGCCGACGTCTCGATGCCCGAAGGCGGTTGTGTTAGTGGAAATGAGGCAATCAGATATGCGGGCTTTATAACTTTCACTTAGTCATAGGAGCTTAAAGTTGGGAGGCCAAATATTAGGCCCCGGTTAGTGTTCGGTGATAGCCAAGGTCAAGCCGTTAACACTTCGGCAAAAGTTATGAACGGCATGTCGCCTAACACGGTGTGACCTCCATCGATCTTATAATTTAACACAATTATCGGATCGCTGACCAGTTTACGCTTATTGTGACAGTCAATTTTCGGCTTTCTCCACTGAGGCGCTTAACCATCCGAGCTGGAAGCACAATCGTAGTGGTTCTCCCTTTGCACACCTAGCCGAACAAAGTGGAACGTAGGAGGCAAGCACAGGAGCCAGGCAACCCAACTATTGATCGAAGACACAAGTCGAAACCGATGCATATATATAGCAATATCCGAGATTGTTTTTGCCGAATCTCTAAAGGTGTCCGACGTAGCACTGCGAGACTAATACTGGAAACACACAAATAGTTTAAAAGTTCCATAGGCTCGAAAAGCCAAAAAAACTTATTCAAAAGTTTAATGTCTGAACTAGATCAAGTGTTTGGTGCCAATCCAAAAATTGGTCCTAGAAAAAGAAAATTGTGCTTCTGTCGTGCTTTAACATGACACATCCTATCTGAAGACTTCAAGCGGGTCAGCCTACGGCTTCAACCTCCTATCCAGAAGGTGGAGTACTTCTCGTTAGGCCGGTTTGGCAAACTAAACTCTAGCAGCTTTGAGAGAGAAATTAGGCTCCTTGGCTATTGACCACACACTCGTGTCGAAAAAAGGAGTGATAGAAAAAGACTTTGCAACGACTAATAAGAAGAACACTTATCTTGTGTCGGTTCTATATCCAGCATATCTTGTAGTAGGGATCCTAAGCTAGGCGTCTTGGAGCGATGGTAACATGGACACGGGATTTTATCCAGGTTCGGGCCCTCTTGATGGAGGTAAAACCTTACGTCCTGCTTTTGATTGTATTCATATGGGGTGTAGTGCAGAGTACATGTATCTACCACGAGATTGTAATAATGTATATGAGATATTCTATTGACTAGCCTGGCCTTGGTTTATATATGCATCGTAGGCCTAGGGTTTAGAGGAGTCCCTGTCTTATGCGCCAAGTCTTTGTGGAATCCTCCTTGTATGCGGCATGGGCAGCCCGGAGTGGCCCATAAGTGAACCGCCATGGGGGTCCTCGGCCCGATCCGGCTGGTCGGGAGGCGACGTGGTGAGTACCCCCTAGTCCAGGACACCGTCAGCGAGCATGGCCCGAGACAGAATGATGGTGCAGACAAAGAAACTAGCCAAGGTTCCATCACATGAGGGTTCTCAGAATACGAACACTTACTGAAGCTAAGGGATAAACGATCACAAAAATCTAGGAAGCATTAACAAGAAAACGATAGTGCAGACTTAGCTTTTGTTTTTGCTACTTTTCATCCCTCTGGGCCACGTGTGTCGGGTGCGCCCGCGATGTCCGGAAGGAGGGGAATCAAATGAATGATTCTCTGGTTCCTGGCAGGGGCCAATACACATCGTGTGTGTTTGGCGGGCGGTGAGATATGGTGACGGGCTTCTTCTGGTGCCTCTCCCGTCCCCCCACTCCTTTCTAGCATCTTGGCGACAGCTGTCGCATGGACCACGCCAATGCAGACGGCCTTGTCGGAGCGCGCTTGTCGGGGCATCGACCTATGGATTCATACCAGCACTCCACTCAGGATTTCCCAAAATGGGGTAAATGCTGAACCGAGTAACGCGCAGTAGTCATCGACATTGGTGACGCCAGGGTCAAAACGGCTTGGCTACTGACAAAGGTGAGGGATGGAAAAGAGGAACCTCACGCCGGTGTGCCTTGTCCCTTTTTGGATGGCGCCCGAGCAGCAGTCACGACACATGGGTCGCCGGGAGGAGCAAATTACCGCCGGCACGATCCCCGCCATAGTCGCGGCCACGATAGAACATGGTGATGGATGAAGCAGGCGTGGGGGCGGCCCTGCCTGGTCTTCGTATCTTCACAGCCACCACCGAGGCCAAAAGCTTCGGGTGGACTACCATAGATATGGTGTGCTACTCATGCTTTCAGGTTCACACAAGTGATCCCCCTACCTGGCGTGCCAAACATGTCGCGGAAACCACGACCACCTATGGGACCAAAGCTCCGTTGCTGGTTCGGCGGGGGGATGGTACATCGCCCAAAGAGCAGAGGAGTGTGGGGCAGCACGGCAGGGATCACACATGCAGTTTTTACCCAGGTTCGGGCCACCGCGAGGTGTAAAACCCTACTCCCGTTTGCCCGGCAGGGTTGCCTCAGGGATAAACGGCTACGTGCGTATGAAATGTGAGGGGAGTGGATTTGCTAATCCAGTGTCCAACCCTTTCTAAGGTTGCCTCGGGCCTCCTTTTATAGGTTAAGGGGTCACCAAAGTGGCAATTCAGTCATTATGCACTGATAAGATAGCAAGCAGTGCTATCATACCTAACTCTGCAGGCTGACAGGGTGCACTAAATACGCCACTGGACATCACATCGTAGCTTGCCCGGCAAGCCTTGCTGGGCAGTTTTGCCAGCTTCGCGCCTGCTCGCTTGACACATCGTAGGACGGGTGTCGTCTGTAGGTGTTCCCTATAGAAAGAGGCTGCCATGTGGCAGATGGCTGCCACTTAGTCACTTTGCGGCTTGACACCACACTTATCGACAATGTGCATCATGGTGAAGTGGTTTAGTGAGGTGGCTCCGTCTCCGTGAGTTCGGTAGGCTCTGCCGAGGCTTCTTGGAGATCTTCTTCCGGGGGTAACACCGTCCTTGCCGGGCTTGCCTGCCCGGCAAGGGAGGCTTTTCTCCTGGTGGTTTCTTACTTCTCTGGCTTGGCCTTGGTCCTCTTGTTTTGCATGTTGGCCTTCTGAGAATCTTGATTTCTTGTACTCGCGCATGTGTCTTCACTGTTCGAGCACGAGTCAGGGGAAAATATATGCCCCTGTTTGTTTTCCCCGACACCCTTGGGTGGAGGAGGATCTCCAAGGATTTCAACAGGCAAATTGTGTTTCAAAACAGGCCCTTCATTAAATAATATTTCATCTAATTCCTTTCTTTCATTCATAAATATATCATTCTCATGGTCTAGCAAATATTGTTCTAAAGGATCAGTAGGAGGCACGGAAATAGAAGCAAGACCAATAATTTCATCCTTACTAGGCAATTCTTTATTGTGGGGTTGTCTATGAAATTTAGAGAAATTAAAATCATGAGACATATCCCCTAAACCGATGGTAACAATATCTTTCTCGCAATCTATCTTAGCATTAGTAGTATTCAAGAAAGGTCCACCAAATATAATGGGACAAAAATCATCTTGTGGGGAACCAAGAACAAGAAAATCGGTAGGGTATTTTATTTTCCCACACAAGACTTCAACATCTCTAACAATCCCAATTGGTGATATAGTATCTCTATTGGCAAGCTTAATAGTAACATCAATATCTTCTATCTCAGCAGGTGCAATATCATTCATAATTTCTTGATATAAAGTAAAAGGAATTGCACTCACACTCGCACCCACATCACATAAGCCATGATAATAATGATATCCTATTTTAACAGAAACAACAGGAATGCCAACAACATGTCTATGCTTATCTTTATCATCGGGTTTGGCCATTCTAGCAGCTTCATCATAGAAATAAATAACATACCCATCAATATTATCAACCAAGAGATCCTTAACCATAGCAATACTAGGTTCAACTTTAATTTGTTCAAGGGGTGTAGGTGCTCTAGTATAACTCTTACGAACCACAGTTGAAGCTTTAGCATGATCCTTTATCCTAACAGGAAAAGGTGGTTTCTCAATATAAGCAGTAGGAACAACATGATCAACATTATAAGTAATAGTTTCTTTCTCAACTTTAATAGGTTCTACTACTTTTACTTCAATGGGATGATGATATTTAAACCACTTCTCCTTAGGGAGATCAACATGAGTAGCAAATGATTCACAAAAGGAAGCTACTATCTCAGAGTCAAGTCCATATTTAGTGCTAAAATAATGAAAAACATCGGTATCCATAAAAGATATAACATAATCAAACTTAAGGTTTATACCTGAATCCTTACCTTCGTTGAGTTCCCAATCTTTAGAGTTGTGTTTAATTCTTTATAATAAATCCCATTTGAATTCAATTGTCTTCTTCATAAAAGAACCAGTACAAGAAGTATCGAGTATGGATTGATCATTACGAGAAAGCCGAGCATAAAAGTTCTGAATAATAATTTCTCTTGAGAACTCATGATTGGGGCATGAATATAACATTGACTTAAGCCTCCCCCAAGCTTGAGTGATACTTTCTACTTCATGAGGCCAAAAATTATATATGTAATTCCGATCATGATGAACTAGATGCATAGGATAAAACTTCTGATGAAATTACAATTTCAATCGATTTTAGTTCCAAGTCCCAATATCATTGCATACCCTATACCATGTCAATGCCTTCTCCTTCAAAGATAAAGGGAAGACCTTCTTCTTGACTTCATCCTCGAGCAAACCTGCAAGCTTAAATAATCCACAAACTTCATCCACATAGATTAGATGCATATCATGATGTAATGTTCCATCTCCTGTATAAGGATTAGCTAGCAGTTTCTCTATCACACCCGAAGGAATTTCATAATAAATATTTTCAGTAGGTGCAGCAGATTGAGGGGCAACTCTTTGCTCTTCCGGTCGAGGTGAAGATACCCCGAACAATCCCCTCAAAGGATTATTTTCCATAGTAACAAGTGATAGTAAATTTCAGCACACTATATAAATGTTTCCTTACCAAATTTCACTTACCAAAGGCGCTTCACTTCCCGGCAATGGAGCCAGAAAAGAGTCTTGATGACCCACTAGTATAGGGGATATATCATAGTCCTTTCGATAAGTAAGAGTGTCGAACCCAATGAGGAGAAGAAGGAAATGACAAGCGGTTTTCAGCAAGGTATTCTCTGCAAGCATTGAAATTATCGGTAACAGATAGTTGTGTGATAAGATGATTCATAACGAGTAACAAGTAACAAAAGCAACTAAGGTGCAGCAAGGTGGCACAATCCTTTTTGTATCAAAGGACAAGCCTGGACGAACTCTTATATAAATCAAAGTGCTACCGAGGACACATGGGAATTATGGTCAAGCTAGTTTTCATCATGCTCATATGATTCACGTTCGTTACTTTTATAATTTGATATGTGGGTGGACCGGTGCTTGGGTGTTGTCCTTCCTTGGACAATCCTCTCACTTATGATTAACCCCTCTCGCAAGCATCTGCAACTACGAAAGAAGAATTAAGATAAATCTAACCATAGCATGAAACATATGGATCCAAATCAGCCCCTTACGAAGCAACGCATAAACAAGGGTTTAAGCTTCTGTCACTCTAGCAACCCGTCATCTACTTATTACATCGCAATGCCTTCCCCTAGGCCCAAATCATGGTGAAGTGTCATGTAGTCGATGTTCACATAACACCACTAGAGGAGAGACAACATACATCTCATCAAAATATCGAACGAACACCAAATTCACATGATTACTTACAAGACTTCTCCCATGTCCACAGGAACAGACGTAACTACTCACAAAGCATATTCATGTTCGTAATCAGAGGATTATTAATTATCATTAAGGATCTGAACATATGATATTCCACCCAATAAACCAACTAGCATCAACTACAAGGAGTAATCAACACTACTAGCAACCCACAGGTACCAATCTGACGTTTTGAGACAAAGATCGGATACAAGAGATGAACTAGGGTTTGAGAGGAGATGGTGCTGGTGAAGATGTTGATGGAGATTGACCCCCTCTCAATGAGGGGATCGTTGGTGATGACGATGACGATGATTTCCCCCTCCGAAAGGGAAGTTTCCCCGGTAGAATAGCTCCGTCGGAGCCCTAGATTGGTTCTGCCCAAGTTCCGCCTCGAGACGGCGGTGCTTCATCCCGAAAGCTTTCTCTTTATTTTTTTTCTAGGTAAAAACCCTTCATATAGCAAAAGATGGGTGCCGGAGGCCTGCCAGGTAGGCGGCAAGGCAGGGGCACGCCCAGGGAAGTAGGGCGCGTCCCCCACCCTTGTGACTGGCTGGTGGGTCCCCTCAGGTGCTTTCTTCTGCCAATATTTTTTATATATTCCAAAATTATTCTCCGTGAAGTTTCAGGATTTTTGGAGTTGTGCAGAATAGGTCTCTTAGATTTGCTCCTTTTCCAGTCCAGAATTTCAGCTGTCGGCATTCTCCCTCTTCATGTAAACTTTGTGAAATAAGATATAAAAGGCATAAGTATTATGTTATAATGTGTAATAACAGCCCATAATGCAATAAATAGCAATATAAAAGCATGATGAAAAATGGATGTATCAAGATAGAACTGCTCACAAGGTAGTGCAATCTGGTTTTTATTGGCCTACTCTCTTCAAGGATGCCCATAAGTTTGTTTTATCTTGTGATGAATGTCAAAGGATAGGTAGTATTGGTAAGCATCAGGAAATGCCTATGAATTATTCACTTGTTGTTGAACCATTTGACGTTTGGGTTATACACATATTTTGGTTGTTGTTGATTATGTTACTAAGTGGGTAGAAGCTATTCCAACTAGTGTTGATCATAACACTTCCATTAAATGCTTAAATAAGTTATTTTCCCAAGGTTTGGAGTCCTTAGATATTTGATGACTGATGGTGGTTCACACTTTATTCATGGTGCTTTCCATCAAATGCTTGCGAAATATGATGTTGACCATAGAATTGCTTCACTCACTATTGCAGGATGCTGCTAACGCGACACAGCGATCACAAACCCTTTGACGAAACTGCGTGTGATGCATTAATTGCAAATGGTGATGTAAAATAACCGTCAAAAAAGATGCAAAATGTTTGTGATGGAGGAGCCATCAAACACGGTTCTGATTTTAGTTGTGTGTGCGATGCGGGGCATATGGTTCAGTTCAATTAACTATTTGTGATGAGGAAGAAGAATAGAAACGGGCAACCAAATGAAGGCGTGTGCGATATACGGCATACAGTTCACTTGGATTAACTGTTTGTGATGAGGCGAAACAACAGAAATGGCAGCTAGATAAAGGTGTGTGCGATTGAGGGCATACACTTCACAAGGATTAACTGCTTGCGATTACGCAACAGAACAGAAATGGTCAGCCAGATCAAAGTGTCTGCGATTGAAGGCATACACTTCACACAGATGAACTATGTGTGATTAGCCACAACAAACAGAAACAGTTAGACAGATCAACGTGTGTGCGCTAGATGGGCACACATTCTAATTAAAAGAAGTGTGCGCTGTGGTAATAACGAGCGCGCATGGTTGTTGGAACAAGACGTGTGCTAACATGGCCTATTGCGGTCCACCCTATGGTGCAAACGCCACGTACGCGGCCGAGAAAGCATGCCCACGTTACACCGTTCGGTGATAGTTCTGCACTAAGAAATTATAGAACAGCCAATAAATTTTGAGCCTGCGTCCCGTCACATTCCAAATTACTACCATGCTATATTTACTTGCAAACTTGTTCACACGGATCAAAACCTAAACGGTTTCCCACTTAGGAGTGTATTAGTACTCGGTTATAAATACTACTACTCCAAGATGACTGCACATTCCTCCTCGACTCCTCATCCACAAAAACAAACAAGTCATTCATCATTGTTCCCTTGTGTCTGCCATGGCAGCGTGAGTTCTGGGTCAAGAGATTACCACCAGGGAGAGGCGAGCATGGAAGCGGCAACATGAGAGATGTCCCATCTCACCGCGAAATCTACCGACATGTCCCGCCGCACGACCTTAGCAGCACAGAGGTCCCACCGCACCGCCGAAGTAGCACGGGGGTCCCGTCGCACTATCGATGCAGCAGACTGGTCCGGCCGCGCTGCGGAAGCAGCAAAGATGTCCCACCGCGCCGCGATTGCAGCAGAGATGTCCTCCTGCGCCTCGGCGGCCTAGGAAAATGTCTCGCGGGAAGGCAAGGACTCTTACAGGCGCATGAATGCGATCGTCCATAGCCAGATGGATCAGATCTCTGGCTGGGCGAGGTTATAGGATGACATGAAAGCCTCATTTAAATAGGCTACTGGCGTCATCCGGCAACTAAGTGAGGGCAATGCGAAGCTCCAGGCCGAGCATGACCTGCTGAGGGCGAAGATCGTCGGAAGTGCGGAGCAGCAGGAGGAGACCACTGCCTTGTTGAAGAAGACCGGGTCATCATCAAGAAACTTATGGACGAGAATGACATGCTCCGCATCGAGCGCCAAAGGCTGGCGGAGGAATCTGCGGATGCTCTCAAACAGCGTCTTGAGGACACGAAAGAGCTCATCATGCTCGTCGTGGAGAATAGTTCCCGCGGCCAGCAGCAACGCATCAAGAAAGTAGAGATCAGCGAGCCAGATTTTTGTCTTCCTTCTTCTTTTGCCCTAGTGTATTTCTTGCGTTGCCGTGTGTGGACTTTTTAATTATCTTCCTAAATATGTAAGACAATTATTATCCACTGTCATCGTCCTTATATTCATCAGTCTTGTTATAAGTCGCAGTCAATGCCATATAGGTATGTCGGATCTTACATCAAGATCCATGCAAAACTTTCTTTTCAGATTTTCATTTTTCTCTCTTAAATCCCAGTCAATTGAGACATGGCCACGCCATGAAGCAGGGGCTCGGGCGCCATTAATGGAGACATTGGGAGGGA
This sequence comes from Triticum dicoccoides, assembly GCF_002162155.2. Taxonomy (NCBI): domain Eukaryota; kingdom Viridiplantae; phylum Streptophyta; class Magnoliopsida; order Poales; family Poaceae; genus Triticum; species Triticum dicoccoides. The sequence goes on from NC_041386.1 coordinate 41,881,375, forward strand.
GGTGGGCGGCGAATAGAGGTCAAAGGGCTCGCCTCCCAATGAGCACGTGCAGGGGTCTGATCGCACGCCTCCCGTACTCAAATAGCTACCCCACATGGCACCTCCTAGCCAATAAAAAGGGATGCGTGGCAGCACGTAATTGGTAAGTAGAACGCCCACGGTTTTAATAATACTTGTGTTTCCGATATGTAATGTGACAACACTTGTTCCAAAATGACTTTGTTGTTTTTTAATGTGTGCGCCTTCACAAATCGGACAAAAAAATTACCACAACATGTTGGTGCCATGTCATGACACCATGCCAAGTTTCATGATTTTTAGGCGAGTTTTGGATTTACGAGAATTTTAAAACCAAGTTTCTCAATGTTTCTGTCCGAGCCAAGACGCCCAGATGTTTGAATTCCACTCCCACTTCTTCCATGGGACCTAGAAGTTCTCCCAAGTACACATAAATGAATTTTCAACTAACTTTTGCGCACTGGAGCATGCACTTGTACTTCAAATTTGAATTATGTGCATTAAATGCCTGGAAAATCAATTAATGTATAAAAAAGCCAGACGAACACGGAATAATTCCAAAATTTAGCACGAAACTCCTATTTTGGTCTAAGTTGCCTGTGTAGAAAAATCAAGGCGGGAGAAGGGAGTGTATATCATTTCACACACGGAGGTGACACGTTCCCTCTCGAAACCATGAGCCTTCTTGAGAGAAGCTCCGGTTTGCAAGAAGCTTATACCAAAGCTTGTCCCAATTCGGCCGAAAAAATTACCATAGCATGTTGGTGCCATATTATGACACCGTGCCAAGTTTCATGATTTTCAGGCGTGTTTTGGATTTACAGAAGTTAAAAAACCAAGTTTCTCAATATTTCCAGCTGAGGCACGACGCCTAGATGTTTGAATTCCATTCCCATTTCTTGCATGGGACCTAGAAATTCACCCAAGGACACACATGCGATTTTTCAACCAACTTTGGTGCACTGGAGCATGTGCTTGTAGTTCAAATTTGAATTATGCACATTAAATGCCCAGAAATTCAATTAATGTATAAAAAGGCCAAACAAACCCGGAATAATTCCAAAATTTAGCACAATACTTCTATTTGGTCTAATCTGCCTGTGTAAAAAAATTAAGGCGGGAGAAGGCAGTGTATGTCGTTTTGCACACAGAGGTGACACGTTCCCTCTCGGAACCACGAGCCTTCTTGAGAGAAGCTTCGGTTTGCAAGAAGCTTATACCAAAGTTTGTCCCAATTCGGCCAAAAAAAACCACAACATGCTGGTACCATGTCATGACACCATGCCAAGTTTCATGATTTTAGGCATGTTTTGCATTTAATGACTTAAAAACCCAAGTTTCTCAATATTTTCGGCCGAGCCATGATGCCCAAATGTTTGAATTTCATTCCCATTTCTTGCATGGGACCTAGAAATTCACCCAAGGACACACATGTGATTTTTTCAACCAACTTTGATGCACTCGAGCATGTGCTTTGTAGTTCAAATTTGAATTATGCACATTAAATGACCAGAAATTCAATTAATGTATAAAAAGGTCCAAATGAACCCGGAATAATTCCAATTTCCAGTTGAGCCACGACACCGAGATGTTTGAATTCCATTCCCATTTCTTGCATGGGACCTATAAATTCACCCAAAGACAAACATGTGATTTTTTTAACAAACTTTAGTGCACTAGAGCATGTGCTTGTAGTTAAAATTTGAATTATGCACATTAAATGCCTAGAAACTCAATTAATGCATAAAAATGCCAAACAAACCTAGAATAATTCCAAATTTAAACATGACACTCATGTAGTTGCATGTTCACTGTACATAAATGTTCTAGCAATTCAAACACCATCCTTTCCCTCCGTAACACCATTTTGTCTTTCAAAACATAATGAAAAAATCAGGTATACCACAAATAGTTTACTAGAAAGAATCGTGTGGGATGCGATATAAAATATCTTGGCGCACCGTCTTGTCTGGCTTACGCAGGAAGCTTCGTCATCTATAGTCCACCGCCCGCGCTTGGACCGCACATGCATACCAGTTTCTCGCGGCACCGAGTGAAATTTGTTTGCCACTGCAGAATATTTATATCCCGCCCCCTCCCTCCCACCAAAAGCCAAATTTACATTAGTCCTCCTTGCTTTGCAAGTTCAAACCTTCACTGCTGCTTATTGGCAGCTCAACCTCCTCACCGGTGACCCTTCTTCTTGCAGCGCCGCCGCCTCACAAGCGACCCTTCTTCTTGCAGTGTCGCCTCCTCGACGGCGACCCTTCTTCTTGCTACGCAGCCTCCTCGCCAACAACCCTTCTTCATGTTGCGCGGCCTCCTCGATATGGTCAGGTAATCTGCACCCCACCAACACCATCCTCCTCCTTCCTCATCCCACATGCCCCAACCGACGGCATGACACCTTCCGGTGAAATCATTGTCCCCGTCCTCTAATTAAGCGCCGCCCACAGCCATTTCGCAAGCAGTATAAATGGAGCTCGGTAACATCTGGCAGTGGAGAAGCAAATTGCGGCCGCACGCGCATGAGGTCACTATGGCTGCCATGTGTGCTGACCGCCAGATCTTGGAGGAGCACCTCGTCTTCGAGGCCACCGTCGACACCGCCACGAGGTTGTCTACTTTGAAATACAGTTCGTGATGTTTTCTCGAGGACACCGCCAGTGCCTTCTAGTGATTTGTCCACTGTAATGTTAATATGCAATCTGATGTTCAGTTAACAGTTTGGTCCCCTGAAATGTAATGTTTAGTTAACAGTTTGGTCCTCTGGAATGTAATGTTCAGTTAATAGTTCGGTCCAACAATTGCTACATTTTGTAGTATTGTTCTCAAGCATTCTTTGTTTTGTTAACTGTCTTATCTTCTAGTACATGTTTCTATTCTGCAATGTCGTGCTCAGTTAACTGTTTTGGTTCATTTGGTCTATTGTCCATTTAGTTGTTTAATTCAGTTCTGCAATTTGATTTTCATTTGTTGTGGGTACAATTTTGTATTGTGCATGTGAGAAATAAATCGAATTTGGCTGTACTCAATACATATTGTACTGATAGTATGGCAACTCTCAGTTAACCTGATCAAGATCTTCCTTATGTGTGTTGCAGGAAACAATGGGAGACACTGCGGTTTACCAACAAGGTTTGCTCATGCACGGTCCTTTCGCTAATAGCACATTATTGTGCAGTTGCAGGAATCATTCTAATATTTAGGTTTCTTACAATTTGGTCTTGCACATGTAGGTCCTGTTGTCAGAGGCTTAGATCCATTGTTTGACCCATTTTGCATATGAGCAAATGAGATGTCCATCAATATCAGTCAAGTCAAGAAACTCAGAAAGATTGTTAGGATGAACTTGCGACGAATAATAGCAAGATCTTTGTTTGCACAATGAAGAAGACATCAGTCAACTATAGGATGGTACTAACTCTTTTACCTTGTTTTTACCCCTTGCGCCATTTCAAAATTTATAACAACTATTTATGCATATCTTTGTTTTCAGTACTTTTCAAAGAAGATCACCGATGATTACCTCTCAAACCACCTGCATGGTCAAGAGGCGAGGAAGGTATTCATTGAACACCCACGGTACAATATTGAAGTCTTCTTGAAGAGGACGAAGGTTGGTCAGGCAATTGTCCATAGCCACTGGCCTAAAGTTGCAAGGACATTCAACATCACTAAAGGCTCAATATTTGCCTTCCGCTTCTGCAGTTCCCAGATGAGATTCATCTGTATATTTACCGTGTATGATGCTACTTTCCAAAGGTTTTAGATGTTGCATGTGAAACTTGGTGCTGTTGTGTAATGGTGTAACTAAGTGCCAAACTTATCTAATTTAATTCGATTATGAAATCCTGGTTGTCGTTATACAGATATGAAATATCTAGTGTGTTTTATAAGAAATATCAATTTGATTACTACATGGATTATCAATAATATGCTAATTACCCTGCTTATTGGGGTTTTCTATTGCAGACGGTTACTCGGACAACACCGTGGGTGATGAACTCAAACAACCCACATGGTTTTTAGAAAGTCGGTGTGTTTAATCAACTAACAATCACACACGGCTTCCGGTAGAGAACTATTTGCATTAGGCCACCTTGCACAAACGTTTCCACACAAAAACTATGTGTGATATTGCTACCTCTTGAGCATGCGTTGGTTTTCCCTTGAAGAGGAAAGGGTGATGCAACAAAGTAGCGTAAGTATTTCCCTCAGTTTTTGAGAACCAAGGTATTAATCCAGTAGGAGACTGCACGCAAATCGCCTAGTACCTGCACAAACAAATAAGAACCTTGCAACCAAGGCGATAAAGGGGTTGTGAATCCCTTCACGCCCACTTGCAAAAGTGAGATCTGATAAAGATAATAAGATAAATATTTTTGGTATTTTTGTTGTATAGATTGGAAAATAAAGATTGCAAAATAAATAGTAAACTATAATTATAGATCAGAAACTTATATGATGTAAAGTAGACCCGGGGGCCATAGCATTCACTATTGGCTTCTCTCAAAATAGCATATCTTACGGTGGGTGAACAAATTACTGCCGAGCAATTGATAGAAAAGCTCATAGTTATGAGAATATGTAGGCATGATCATAAACATAGGCATCATGTTCGTGTCAAGTAGGCCGAAATGATTCTGCATCTACTACTATTACTCCACACATCGACCGCTATCCAACATGCATCTAGAGTATTAAGTTCATAAGAACATAGTAACACATTAGGCAAGATGACATGATGTAGAGGGATAAACTCAAGCAATATGATATAAACCCCATCTTTTTATAGTCGATGGCAACAATACTATATGTTTCGGTTCCCTTTCTGTCACTGGGATCGAGCACCGCAAGATTGGACCCAAAGCTAAGCACTTCTCCCATTGCAAGAAAGATCAATCTAGTAGGACAAACCAAACTGATAATTCGAAGAGACTTGCAAAGATATCAAATCATGCATATAAGAATTCAGAGAAGAATCAAATATTGTTCATAGATAAACTTGATCATAAACCCACAATTCATTGGATCTCGACAAACACACCGCGAAAAGTATTACATCTAATAGATCTCCAAGAACATCAAGGAGAACTTTGTATTGAAGATCAAAGAGAGAGAAGAAGCCATCTAGATAATAACTATGGACCCGAAGGTCCATGGTAAATTACTCACACATCATCGGAGAGGCTCTGGTATTGATGTAGAAGCCCTCCGTGATCGAAGCCCCCTCCGGCAGATCGCCGGAAAAGGTCCCCAGATGGGATCTCACGGGTACATAAGGTTGCGGCGGTGGAAAAGTGGTTTCGTGGCTCTCCTGGATGTTTTCTGGGTACAATAATATATATAGGCGAAAGAAGTAGGTCGGTGGAGCTACGAGGTGCCGACAAGGGTGGGGGCGCGCATGCCCCCTGTGCGCGCCGCCCTAACTTGTGCCCGTCTCGTTGCTTCCTTGACCTCCACTCCAAGTCTCCTAGATTGCATTTGTTCCAAAAAGATCCTCACGAAGGTTTCATTCCGTTTGATATTCCTTTTCTGTGAAACACTGAAATAGGCAAAAAAAACAACAAATTGCACTTGGCCTTCGGTTAATAGGTTAGTCCCAAAAATAATATAAAAGTGCATAATAAAGCCCATTAAACATCCAAAATAGATAATATAATAGCATGGAACAATCAAAAATTATAGATACATTGGAGACGTATCAAGCATCCCCAAGCTTAATTCCCGCTCGTCCTCGAGTAGGTAAATGATAAAAACAGAATTTTTGATGTGGAATGCTACCTAACATAATTTTCAATGTAATTTTATTTATTGTGGCATAAATATTCAGATCTGAAATATTCAAGACAAAAGTTTAATATTGACATAAAAACAATAATAGTTCAAGCATACTAACTAAGCAATTGTGTCTTCTCAAAATAACATGGCCAAAGAAAGCTATCCCTACAAAATCATATAGTCTGGCTATGCTCTATCTTCATCACACAAAATATTTAAATCATGCACAACCCCGATGACAAGCCAAGCAATTGTTTCATACTTTTGATGTTCTCAAACTTTTTCAATCTTCACGCAATACATGAGCGTGAGCCATGGATATAGCACTATAGGTGGAATATAATGGTGGTTGTGGAGAAGACAAAAAGGAGAAGATAGTCTCACATCAACTAGGCATATCAACCGGCTATGGAGATGCCCATTAATAAATATTAATGTGAGTGAGTAGGGATTGCCATGCAACGGATGCACTAGAGCTATAAGTATATGAAAGCTCGACAAAAGAAACTAAGTGGGTGTGCATCCAACTTGCTTGCTCACGAAGACCAAGGGCATTTTGAGGAAGCCCATCATTGGAATATAGAAGCCAAGTTCTATGATGAAAAATTCCCACTAGTATATGAAAGTGACAACATAAGAGACTCTCTAACATGAAGATCATGGTACTACTTTGAAGCACAAGTGTGGAAAAAGGATCGTAGCATTGCCCCTTCTCTCTTTTTCTCTCATTTTTTTATTTGGGCCTTTTCTCCCTTTTTATGGCCTCTTTTTTTCTTTCTTTTTTTTCGTCCAGAGTCTCATACCGACTTGTGGGGGAATCATAGTCTCCATCATCCTTTCCTCACTCGGACAATGCTCTAATAATGATGATCATCACTTTTATTTACTTACAACTCAAGAATTATAACTTGATACTTAGAACAAAATATGACTCTATGTGAATGACTCCGGTAGTGTACCGGGATGTGCAATGAATCAAGAGTGACATGTATGAAAAATAATGAATGGTGGCTTTGCCACAAATACGAAGTCAACTACATGATCATGCAAAGCAATATGACAATGATGGAGCGTGTCATAATAAACAGAACGGTGGAAAGTTGCATGGCAATATATCTCGGAATGGCTATGGAAATGCCATAATAGGTAGGTATGGTGGGTTTATGGTACCGGCTAAAGTTGCGCGGTACTAGAGAGGCTAGCAATGGTAGAAGGGTGAGAGTGCATATAATACATGGACTCAACATTAGCCATAAAGAACTCACATACTTATTGCAAAAAATCTATTAGTTATCGAAACAAAGTATTACACGCATGATCCTAGGGGGGTAGATTGGTAGGAAAATATCATCGCTCGTCCTCGACCGCCACTCATAAGGAAGACAATCAAAAAATAAATCATGCTCCAACTTCATCACATAACGGTTCACCATACGTGCATGCTACGGGAATCACAAACTTTAACATTAGTATCTCTCAAATTCACAACTACTCAACTAGCATGACTCTAATATCACCATCTTCATATCTCAAAACAATCATCAAGTATCAAACTTCTCATAGTATTCAGTGCACTCTATATGAAAGTTTTTATTATATCCATCTTGGATGCCTATCATATTAGGACTAAATTCTTAACCAAAGCAAATTACCATGTTGTTCTAAAAGACTCTCAAAATAATATAAGTGAATCATGAGAGATCAATAATTTCTATAAAATAAAACCACCACCGTGCTCTAAAAAGGTATAAGTGAAGCACCAGAGCAAAATTATCTAGCTAAAAAGATATAAGTGAAGCACATAGAGTATTCTAATAAATTCCGATTCAAGTGTGTCTCTCCAAAAAGGTGTGTACAGAAAGGATGATTGTGGTAAACAAAAAAGCAAAGACTCGAATCATACAAGATGCTCCAAGCAAAACACATATCATGTGGTGAATAAAAATATAGCCTCAAGTAACGTTACCGATAGACAAAGACAAAAGAGGGGATGCCTTCCGGGGCATCCCCAATCTTAGGCTTTTGGCTGACCTTGAATTTTACCTTGGGGTGCCTTGGGAATCCCCAAGCTTAGGCTCTTGCCACTCCTTGTTCCAAAATCAATCAAATCTTTACCCAAAAACTTGAAAACTTCACAACACAAAACTCAACAGAAAATCTCATGAGCTCCGTTAGTATAAGAAAACAAACCATCACTTGAAGGTACTGTAATGAACTCATTCTTTATTTATATTTGTGTTAAACCTAATGTATTCCAACTTCTCTATGGTTCATACCCCCGATACTAGCTATAGATTCATCAAAATAAGCAAACAACACACGAAAAATAGAATCTGTCAAAAACAGATCAGTCTGTAGTAATCTGTAGGTTTCGAATACTTCTGTAACTCCAAAAATCCTGAGAAATTAGGAAATCCTAAATAATTTGTATATTGATCTACTTCAGTTGGAATAAGTATTTTATCGCTCCCTGGTAAAAAAGTAAAATTATTCTCATGAGCGCATACTTTCTGTTTTTTCAGCATGATCAAACAACAATCACCCAAAAAGATCTTAATGGCTTTACTTGGCACAAACACTAACTAAAATATAAAAAACACAATCATAACAGAGGATAGATGATTTATTTATTACTAAACAGGAACAAAAAGCAAGGAACAAAAATAAAATTGGGTTGCCTCCCAACAAGCGCTATCGTTTAACGCCCCTAGCTAGGAATAAAAACAAGAATAGATCTAGGTATTGCCATATTTGGTATGCAATCCATATGTGGCTCTCATAATAGATTTGTAAGGTAATTTAATTTTCTCTCTAGGAAAGTGTTCCATGCCTTTACTTAATGGAAATTTGAATCTAATGTTTCCTTCTTTCATATCAATAATTGCACCAATCGTTCTAAGGAAAGGTCTACCAAGAATAATAGGACATGTAGGATTGTAATCTATATCAAGAACAATGAAATATATGGGCACATAATTCCAATTTTCAACAATAAGAACATTATTAATTCTTCCCATAGGTTTCTTAGTGGTGGAATCCGCAAGATGCAAATTTAAAGAACAATCATCAAATTCATGGAAACCTAACACATCACACAAAGTTTTTGGAATCGTGGAAACACTAGCACCCAAATCACATAAAGCATAGCATTCATGATCTTTAATCTTAATTTTAATAGTAGGTTCCCACTCATCATAAAGTTTTCTAGGGATAGGAACTTCCAATTCAAGCTTTTCTTCATGGGATTGCATTAAAGCATCAACGATATGTTTGGTAAAAGCCTTGTTTTGATCATAAACATGAGGGCATGGATTGCAACAAGGAAATACAATCTATCAAAGAGAAATTATCATAATTAAATTCCTTTAAATCCAAAATAGTGGGTTCATTGCTATGTAAAGTTTTGACCTCCTCAATCCCACTTTTACCAATTTTTGAATCAAGATCTAAAAACTCCGAATCATTGGGACGCCTTCTAACTAAAGTTGACTCATCTCCAGTCGCATCTTTATAAAGATTCATATTGGCAAAAAAAGACTTAATAGGAGACACACCAATCACTTTTAGATCTTCGTCATTATTATCATGAAAACTAGAAGAACACACTTTCACAAAGCAATCTTTTTTAGCACGCATCCTAGTTGTTCTTTCTTTGCACTCATCAATGGAAATTCTCATGGCTTAGAGAGACTCATTGATATCATGCTTAGGTGGAATAGATCTAAGTTTCAAAGAATCAACACCAAGAGAAATTCTATCCACTATCCTAGCCAACTCATCAATCTTAAGCAATTTTCTTCAAGCAAGGCATTGAAATTCTTTTGTGAATTCATAAATTCTTCAACACTAGTCTGAAAATCAGAGGGCATCTTATTAAAATTTCCATAAGAGTTGTTGTAGGAATTACCATAATTATTAAAGGAATTACTAAGGAACGGCCTAGAATTAAAATTTCCTTTATACGCGTTGTTACCAAAATTGTTCCTACCAACAAAATTCACATCCATAGATTCATTATTATTCGCAATCAAAGTGGACAAATGCATATCATTAGGATCAGAAGAAGCACTCTTATTAGCAAACAAATTTCATAAGTTCATCCATCTTTCCACTCAAAATATTAACCTCTCCAATAGCATGAACCTTTTTACTAGTGGATCTTTCGGTATGCCATTGAGAATAATTAACCATAATATTGTCCAGGAGTTTAGTAGCTTCTCCTAAAGTGATTTCCATAAAAGTGCCTCCCGAGGCCGAATCTAAAAGGTTTCTAAAATCAAAATTCAACCCAACATAATTTTTTTGTATAATCATACATATATTCAAACCATGTGTAGGGCAATTACGTATCATTAATTTCGTCCTCTCCCGAGCTTGTGCAACATGCTCATGATCAAGTTGCTTAAAATTCATAATATCATTTCTAAGAGAGATGATCTTAGCGGGAGGAAATACTTAGAGATAAATGCATCTTTGCACTTATTCCATGAATCAATAATATTTTTAGGCAAAGAAGAGAACCAAGTTTTAGCACGATCTCTAAGCGAAAACGGAAATAGATTCAATTTAACCATATTATTATCCACATATTTCTTCTTTTTGCATATCACACAAATCAACAAAGTTGTTTAGATGGGTAAGGGCATCTTCACTAGGAAGGCCAGAAAATTGATCTTTCATAACAAGATTCAACAAAGCAGTATTGATTTCACAAGATTCGGCATCAGTAGTAGGAGCAATCAGAGTGCTAATAAAATCATTATTGTTGGTATTGGAAAAGTCACACAATTTAGTGTTATCTTGAGCCATCGTGACAAACAATCAATCCAACACACAAGCAAACAAGAGGCAAGCGAAAAGAGATGAACGGAAAAAGGGCGAATAAAACGGCAAAGGTGAAGTGGGGGTGAGGAAAACGAGAGGTAAATGGCAAATAATGTAATGCGAGGGATAAGAGTTTGTGATGGGTACTTGGTATTGACGGTGTCCTGGACCAGGGGGTATCCACCACGTCGTTTGCCGACCAGCTGAATCGGGCCGAGGACCCCATGGCGGTTCACTCATGGCCACTTCGGGCAGCCCATGCCGCACACGGGGAAGATTCCACAAGACTTGATGATCAAGACAAGGACTCCTCTCCACCAACATATTCGATTAGGACTCTTGTTATCCTAGGCCTCTGGTACATTATATAAGATGAGGCTAGGCTAGTCGCTAGATTATTATGGCATTATTCATCATACCCTCAGGTTTGAGACTACAACATATGATCTCGCGGTAGATCAACTATGTACTTGATACTCCATCAATATAAAGAAGAGCAGGACGTAGGGTTTTACCTCCATCAAGAGGGCCCGAACCTGGGTAAAACATCGTCTCCTTCGTTCCTGTTACCTTTGATCCGAGAATCCACAGCTCGGACCCCCTACCCCGAGATCTGCCAGTTTTTACACCGACATTGGTGCTTTCATTGAGAGTTCCACTATGAGATCGACAAAGGATCAATGGCTCGCCTGCAGATCAATTGCGACGTCGGCGTCTTCGTCGCTGGCTCGACTGGTCACCTTGGCTTGACAAAGGACTGTGCCCCGCCTCCAATCTTCATGTTTGGACGAGGGCCTTCATAAAACATCAACTCCGATCTCTATCATGATCATGGAGGAATCATCCTTGGAGCTTGGGGGCTCAACGTGAACATTGCCCTCAGGCGACCGTGCTGTTCTTCTAGATAGCAAACTTGTATCCGTTTCCTTCACCTCCTTGAGCATCAGTTTGACGATTTCTTCGGTGGAACTGTGAGGAATTGAGTCTACAACAACCTTGTAAAATTTCGTCGCGTTCCGATGGAGCAATCTCCGTCGATCTCTGATATACCGGAGCCATGTCGAGTCTAGACAAGAATCAGGACGAGTTTAGGGTGTGGTCACTAGAGCCCAACTTAGAGGTTATTTGGAAGATCGAACCGTTCATCCGCTGGAGAATTTCCATATCTACCACCTCTCAAAATTTCAGCTCGATCTGACCATTCAAACTCCGGGAACCTTCCGGTTAGTGCATCACTTTTCGAATCTATTTTCTGCGCGAATACGAATCCGGCCTGAGATCATCTCTCTTCATGAACGAGATATTGGACAACCTTTTTGGAAGAATCTATTTCTAGGGTATTGTGTTTTGTTTCTGAACACATGCTCACGAATTTTGCTCCTTTTCAAAGGTAATCTTCAGTGTCATGCTGGTGTCAAACCAGTCCTGCAATATTGCTTCACGGCTGCCGACCTGCACTAGACATGTCATCGCTTTGTTGAGTCGAGTTCAACTTCTTTGGATCATCATCTCGGCGAGCTGAACAAAGAGTTCGGAATTGCAAAGGATAAATCATCACCAACATCGCCACCCTATGGATCACACGGAGCGGGCACACCGGCATCGCTGCATGGTCACTTCATCAAGCCGGCATTGACCGCGTCACAAGTTACGACCTGCGTCGGCATGGTCGCACTGTTGCTTCTTCAAGTCGATGTCCATCATGTCGAACTGCTACAACACCTCGGTTGACACGGCAGCTGCAACGTCACCTTACCGACCCGCTTCGTCATCTCGGCTAGACCGGGGGCTTCACCATATCTTCATCAAACCTACTCCGATGACTTCAGCGTCACCAGCCGACCTGCTTCGACTCATCGGCTGACACGGAGGCTTCGACACCTCGGCTGGATCAGGGACTTTGCTATTTCTTCATCAACATAATCCGGTTACTCTGTCATCACCAGCTGACCAGCTTCGTCACGTTAGCTGGACTGGGGGCTTTGCCTCGGCGAGCCAACCTTTGCCAGCATCGCCATGCCGTCGCTTTATCGCCCATCGTGCAATTGGTGTGCGGATCGAGTCCCAATTTTGGGAGTCACCTTTCTTTGGATTGCTACAACAAATAAACTAGGTGCTATTAATCCTAGTAATTTTTGCTTGTTTGGGTTTATTTTTCCCGAGGAATTATTACTCTAGTTTGTTCCATCATCTGTACACAGGTCTATCAAATGGTGGCCGCATTAACGACGGTCACGTGGTGGTTCGGCTTTGCCACGCCTTTACCGCATCACGACGACGCCCTGCATCGACATTGACTTCGGCGCCAGGCCGCATATCTTTAAATAAATTATTTTGCGTAAATTAATTACGCGAGGATTTTTATATATTTATATTATTATTGTTGGACTACACTATTTTACATGTGTACGTAATTGACTTCGACTGCGTCACGCGGTCACTTCGGCAAGCCGACGTCATCGTCCCAATCGGCCTAAATCGGCTCGCGTGATCACCTTGTTGGTCGAATTGCCATACCGACATGTTCGGTTGCCTCGGGACTTCGGCATCGCTGAGGGAGCTCTACCTCATCGAGTGTTCTGCACACAGGTCATATTTCTTTTATTACTCACTTTGCATAAATTATTAATCATGCATCCTTTAAAAAATAGTATTACTATTATCTCCAGCTTGCACTATCTTCTGTGCACACGTAAATGATCTGGATTGGGCAGCGCTATCACCTCGGCGTATCGACATACCACGTCACCTCGGCTGGACCGGGGGCTTCGTCATCACTTCATTAACCCACGTCGGGTACTTCAGCGTCACACTGTCGGCCTGCATCGGTCGTGCTATGTTGCCACTTCAGAGCATCGCGCTCTTTGCTCTACCACCTCGGGACCTGCTTGGGGGCTGGGAGCTCATCCCGCCATAAGCTCGGACCGCGTCATCAATACCGAGCACATTAACCAGCTAAGTCGCTTTCATGCTCAAAAACTTTTAGTTTTCAATTTTGTTCGATTCGACCAAGCATTATACTTTTTTGACAAAAAGTTGTTTGTGAAAAACTTCCTTGTCAAAACTTTGTTTGTGACACACAAATTCAAATACCCCGTTTACTTGGGTGCTTCCTTTATGAAGTCTTTCCTCTTGCATATGATTATACTTGTATGGCTTCGTTCCTTGTTCGTGTATTACGCCACAATATGCACCATGTTGACTTAAGTGTTTCGCAAGCTGGGTTTCCTTGCTCCTGTGTTTACCCGTATGTTCCCGATTGTTCGGCTAGGGAGTAAAGGGAGCACCTCTGCGATTGTCACGATCGGGTCATCCGAGCTCGGACCTCAGACTGGGTGAAGCCGAAAGCTAGCGCTCTTATTGTTTTCAATCATGGTTGACACACAACGGAACTCATGAGTACAAAAATCTATTGCACAAGTCTCATAGTAACAATGAGCAACCGAAGAAAGGTATCGATGGGGGTACTATTTTCTTCGAAGATGCTTCTTACACCTTGTCAGTAATATAGCATAAGTTCCCTGTGCACGCTTTGTCTGTTACAGCCTTATGGCCTGATTGCCTGGTTATCGGAAGCACCATCGATATTCTCGACAGGTGGAGTACATAACACTTTTCGGCCCTTGACCGAAGAGGGAGTAGCCGACGGTCGTTTAAGACGCGTTTAAAAGTTTGGGTGAACACAGATATGATATAAGTACTTTGGTACATACAATCATTCTACATAAAATTCTTTTAAATAAGTTTACTGGGGGCTCTTAAATTTACATGAGCCATTTTATAGAAAATGTGTTTTCTTCCTAGTCATTGCAGAATCTTTTTATCACTCCTTTTTCGACGCGAGTGTGTGGTCAATAGCAGGATAGCCCATTTTCTCTCCAGTGACCGCTCGAGTTTAGTTTGCTAAACTGGTCTAACGAGCAGTACTCCGCCTTCGGGATAGGAGGTTGCAGCCATAGGCTGACCCGCTTGAAGTCTTGAGATCGGATGTGTCATATTAATGCACGACAGAAGCACAAAAGTAAGACCAATTTCCGGATTCACACCAAATAACTTGATTTAGCTTGGGCGTAAAGTTTTTACTGAAGTTTTTTGGTTTTTCAATCCTATGGCACTTTTAAACTATTTGTTTGTTTCCAGCATAAGTCTCGCAGTGCAACGTTGTACACCTTTAGAGATTCAACACAAAAATTCTCGGACATTACTATATATGCATCGGTTTTTAATTGTGTCTTTGGTCAATTGTTGGGTTGCCCGTCTCCTGTGCTTGCCTCCTACGTTCCGCTTTGTTCGGCTCGGTGTGCAAAGGGAGAACCACTACGATTGTGCTTCCAGCTCGAATGGTTTAGCACCTCAGTTGAGAAAGCCAAAAACTGACTGTCACAATGGTCGTAAACTGGTCAGCGATCCGATGACAGTATCAAACTATAGATCGATACCAATTACCCCGTGTTAAACGATGGGCCTTTCATAACATTGGCCGAAGTGATAATGGCTAGACTTCGGTCGGTGGAGAACACTAACAGGGGGCTCGTAGCTAGCTTCCCTAGTTTAAAGCTCCTATGACTAAGTGAAAGTTATAAAGCCCGCCTATCTGATTGCCTTGTTTCTACTAACACAACCACCTTCGGGCACCGAGATGTCCGCTAAGGGTTGTCTTGTTATTGTGGAAACACCCTGCGTAGCATCTACAAGGGGGTGGAAGCCGGCGATGGGCCACTTTCAAGTGATAAATGGCTGCAACGAAGCCAAAATAAATATATCATCGGCATTCATATTTTATATACAACGGCTACTCTCGTGGAATTGTCACGGCAGATGTCCTTAGTGTCAGGACTTAGTCGCGAGGCCAACGCATCTATGTGGTAGCTTGAGAGGGGTTGAGCGGGACAAGAGACGCGATGTTTTACCCAGGTTCGGCCCCTCACGGTGGAGGTAAAAGCCTACATCTTGCTTCATTGATATTGATGATGATCACGATTATAAAGGCGCTCTATCTCGAGAGCTCTTGAGTTGTCTGTCTAAACCTAACTTGTCTCACCTGTGGAACATGTCCCTCTTGGGGTGCCTTGCCCCTCCTTATATATGTTAAAGGGGCGGCTTACATGACTAGTCCTATTAGGATTAGGATTACTCTATTACAAGTGGAGTCCTAGTCTTGCTTCCTTTATAAGGGAATATTCCTTATGCTTTCCTCTTAAGCCAGCTTACCATAACATAAGCCGGCCTTCCTTGAACCGCCTACTAGGCCTCTGGGTCTTGTCGCTCCTCTAACCCGCTGGCCGGGTCATCAATGAGTCACCTGGTTCGGCCGGGTCATCAGTGAGTGGAGAGATCCGGGCGGGTCACTTAGTGAGTCGCCAAGTCAGGGCGGGGCACCAGTGAGTTTCCAGGTCCGGCCGGGTCATACATCAAGCAGGGTCATACCGCGGGGTATATCCCCGACATTAGCCCCCAGTTTAATTTGGATTTATCCATGTTAAACTAATCCTGCAAAATAAACACAAGAACAAATTTGATAGATTGTGCTTCGGGTTAAAAAATTCTTATAAGCCGGCACTTGATCATCGTTAAGTCCTTGTCATTTCCTTGTTGATATCTACATGTCCATGATCTCATAGCAAATCTCCCTTAGCATACATGTTTCGACTTTGTCAATGTAAAAATTCCATATACTTCTTTTGAGAAATCCGGGTCAATAGGCCAGCTTCAGAGTCAATTTGCTGACATTGATCTCTTGTAGAGAAATATTGTAAGAAATAATCCACTTGAATCGGCTTCCAAAGCACCGGCTTAAAAAAATATTGGTCTTGAAATATTCATCTGACTTTCAGCCGACTTGTAGAACTTGCCGGTTTATCATTGTCAAAATATCCAGTTTGTAAATATTGATAGCACCGGGTCATAATTGTTACCGACGCCGGGTCATAGTTATTGGTGACGTCGGGTCAATCTGGTTTACTCAAAACTGAGAATTTGAAGATTTTTCTCCCTTATATCCATATTACCTATAGCCCCCAAGTCTTGAGAAGAAACAAAGTGATGACTTAAGACTTGCTTCAATATAAATACTGCCACTTTGAAGAAACCCATGTTGTTCATCTTAGTCACTAGTAAAGACTGAATACTCCATATATGTAGCCCGCAATTGTCGGGTTGTCATGCTTGCAGCAACCTGGGACTTGTAATTTCCTTATACTCATAAAAACTTCAACCAGTGTAGCCCCCAAGGGCCGAGCCATTATGCAATAATGAGCAGGGGCTTTATAAATATGATCATATAGACTTGAACAACAACGTGTAGCCCCCAAGGGCCGGCTCAGTAAGATAATATTGAGCTGGGACTTTATATATACTTATTTGAAAAGAACATCATATGATGTGACCCCCATCATGGGGCTTGAACCCATGTCCACAAGGTTAAGAGCTTTGTGCTCTACCAACTGAGTAGTGAATCTTTCAATATAATGGACTGAGGCTTATGCACCTTGAATTTTTGACAGGAGCAATTGGTAACCCCCAAGGGCCGGCTCATTACAATGGGATGAGTCGGGTCTTCAATAAGTTGATCAAAAAATGACTTTGCATTAGCCCCCAAGTGCCATGGTGCATGCTGGCAGTGACATGGGACTTGCATATTTGATGTAATATCAATTTGAATAATGTAGCCCCCAAGTGCCGGGTCGTCAGCCTGCAGCGACTCGAGACTATTCCCTCCATTGTAAAAATAAATCATGTCCATTAATAAAATAATAACCATTGCACTGAAGCGACTTTGAATACCTCCATAATATTGGCTATTGATAACCATAATAAAAATCCAGCCATGTTGGCTATTAAAGATTTGAATAATATAATCCGGTTTGGAAAACCGGTTCCTGTGATATTGAATCGTACTGCTGGTTTAGGATACCTGTGCAGTAGGGTGATAACCCAATCTTTAGAAGCCAAAACTTCCAAATGTTTATGATTGTCATATATGCGACTTATCATCCAAAGTCAAGCCGGGTTAATTGAAACCACATATATGCTTCAGATATGAACAAAAAAGGTCTCAAGACAAAACCAAAGATTGTTTTCAAAAAACTTAAGCCAAACAGAGAAAAAATGAGGCTTCTGATTCGAATACGATCAGTAAACCGGACCAAAAGGGGTTAAGCTAGGATTCGAATACGATCATGAATCCCCCTAGTGGTTTTGGCGTTGCGCCGATCAAGAGGGTACCGACAGCTATGTTCTCTTTGGTTCGAATACGACCTATGTTTGAACAGGAAGCCCCAAAATGACCTTGAGAGTTTTTTAACGACTCTAATTCGAATACGATCAAAGTCGGACCCAAAAGGGGTTAACCTATGATTCGAATACGATCAAGAAGCCCCCTAGTAGGTTTGGCATTGCGCCGATCAAGAGGGTACCGACAGCTGTGTTCTCTTTGGTTCGAATACGACCTATGTTTGAATAGGAAGCCCCCAAATGACCTGTAACTGTAGCTATGAGCCGGATCAAAGGGTAATCATAGCTTAGCTCAATAAGCCAGAAGCCCCCAAGTGATATATTTCTGAGCTGTGCTCGCCGGGTGCCTATGTTTGAGTTGTGCTGTGCAACAAACTCTTTTTGGTCCCTGTAATTTTTTCTGACAACTCGAACTTGCGAGAGATGAATTATTTTTAAACCGAATTTCAAACCGAATATTGAGAGCTTCAAAGCTTTGTGGGAGACAGGTTTACCTTGAGCCGGATTTTAAACCGGCATTCTTCATTTTGAACCGGAAATTTTCTGACGGCCTTTAAATTCTTATCAATATAGTAGTAGTCTCCGGAGCCGGGTTATTTTTTTTCTCCAATGACCCGGAGTTCTGGATTATTGATACTGGCCAATTTTGCCGAGTCATGCCATTGTAGCCTCCGAGTCTTAAGACGACTCGAGAAGTTGTCTTGAGATTCTCCATATTTGACCGTGATATAAACCGGTATGAGTCATTCAACATCTTAGTGATATAACTTGTCCTGCACTGGAGAACTTGCAAGCCAGAGTAATTGCTCTTTTAAAGAAAGCAATATATAATATAAAAATATAATGGATGGATTTCACCTGATATGTTAGGCCAGTAATTATCTACCGCGGAGTTGATGATCACCATGTTGAAGTTGAAATCAATCACGGGAGAGTCGGCCGCGGGAGCAGATGAGCCGGCCGCGACATTATAAGCAGGTGCAGACGGATGAGTCAACCACAGGTGTGATAAGCCGCGCAGATGGGCGAGTCAGCCGCGATGTTGGAAACGGCACGGATGCGGGCGAGTCGGCCGCGGGTGCGGACGGCTAGTTAGCCGCGTGTATTGATGTAGCAGGGGCGGCGACTTGCGCATGTATCCGTCCAGCAGTACGGCACGAACGCGTTAGTGCAAAAATAATATTAGCGCACACCCCTTTGCGACATCGTTAAAATAAATAATGGTCCGGCGAAAAAATACCACATAGCATAGTAGTTTGTTTGTCGGAGAAAAAAATGTGAAGATAGCACCTGATATTTTGTCAGATGGCTGCAAAACAATAAAACCAAGCTTCGACATGCAGATCAAAACATTCTTTGTTTTTACTCAATCAAACCCCTTGGTCCTTGGTTCTTCGCTGGTGTCCATACCCATAGAATACCTTGGGTGATTGTAATAATTGTGCTGATGCTGGATCGGTACCAAATCAATCTGAACTGAATGACGCCCTCTGAGTAGCATCAATATTCCACCTTAGAACCGGTCGAACCAGTGGGCTACAGCAACTGCCCGCCTGGGACTGCTTATCTTCTCGCAAACAGTACAACACCCTGCAGGAGACGGCGGCGGTTTACAGTGGCGGCTACGGCATTGTAAGCCGGTGCGGTCGCGAGAGACGGCCGCAACGTTTTAAACCGGTGTGAGCCTTATTTTCATGGCATGACGTCACTTTTCTAGTGGACTTTGTCCTGGTATTTTCCTCGGGCGTCTCAATGAGTGAAAAGTTACTGTAAGAAAAAACCGGCCGTAGCATTATAAACCGACGCGGTCGGGCGAATCAACCGCGGTGTTGTAAGTCGGCGCAGACGGGCAACTCGGCCGCGGCGTTGTACGCCGGGCAAACGGGTGAATCGGCCGCAGCGTTTGGCTCAGGCAGCGTGGCATGGCTGAACGATAGTGTAGGGTCATGCTGGCGCGCTCCGTATCCGAGGTTTGACGCCACTTTTGTAATGCATAATTGCCGCTTGGTTGATCTGATTGTGTGCGCTCCCTTTCGTCCTTTTTCATTCTGGGGACTTGATCCTTTTTTATTTTCTCGTGAATTTTGTCATGTAGTTGCTTGCACAGACAGTAGTAAGGAATAGTAGAAGTACGTGCAGCTGTGTGCAACAGATGGTTGACCCGGCCTGAGAAGGCAGCTCGGGATCTACTGGGGCAGCAACTTGTAGGCACGGCCGCCGTAGCGGCGTACGAGCAGACTGTAGGGAAAGGAAAGGGCGGCTCAAGGCTTGAAGACTGCTGATGGGCCACTCGGAAACGGAGGCGAGGCTGCTGAAATCGTAACCGGCTCGGAGACGGGGCTGCGCAAGCAACAACAGAGTCTAGGTTTGTCTCAAAAAAACAGAGTCCAGGTTGTGGCCGTTTCTGTTTCTTGGTCGTCCATCCTTTCCCCTATCATTATTTTTTCCTTTGGCCTCAAGAGTCGGGCACTCATCATTAGCTTTTGCTGTCTCACGTCCGATGGTAGTACATCACCATATAGCTTTTGGACTCGTACTACTAGTTGAGAAATCTTTCACGTGAAATAACTGGGGAATTCATCAGGCTTTAGGTTTTGGGTCAATCAACAGATACTTGATTCATGTACATTGATCTGACAAACTTGTGGCCGCAAGCAGCTGTCCTAATCTCCGTTTGTACTAGCAGATGACACATATGACGCTTGTCGTATGTCTCTGATTGCTTCTGGTGACGGAACCTGCCAGCTTTAACAGACCACATGACGCGGCAATTTATCTCGTCGAGACTGATTTCCTGCCTGTCTCGGCGGCTTGAGGGTGTGGCGCAGCTGAAAAATCTCCCGCCGGCTTTCGGCAACCCTAAATTTTCTCAATCTCAATCTTATACACATTGCGGGAAACTTCTTCAATCTTGAACAATGAACTCGCAGTTGTTGTAGATCCTTCTAAATCGGGTCTTCTTCATCCGGAAAATTATGAACTTCTCAATCCCTAAGAGAGAGATCCTTTCAAGAATTTATCATCACCGTGCGCAGGCCCCACGGTGGGCGCCAACTGTCGTGGAATTGTCATTGCAGATGTCCTTAGTGTTAGGACTTAGTCGCGAGGCCAACGCATCTATGTGGTAGCTTGAGAGGGTTTGAGCGGGACAAGAGACGTGATTTTTTACCCAGGTTCGGCCCCTCACGGTGGAGGTAAAAACCTATCTTGCTTCATTGATATTGATGATGATGATCACGATTACAAAGGCGCTCTATCTCGAGAGCTCTTGAGTTGTCTGTCTAAACCTAACTTGTCTCACCTGTGGACCTGTTCCTCTTGGGGTGCCCTGCCCCTCCTTATATATGTTGAAGGGGCGGCTTACATGACTAGTCCTATTAGGATTAGGATTACTCTATTACAAGTGGAGTCCTAGTCTTTCTTCCTTTATAAGGGAATATTCCTTATGCTTTCCTCTTAAGCCGGCCTACCATAACATAACCCGGCCTTCCTTGAACCGCCTACTGGGCCTCCAGGTCTTGTCGCTCCTCTAACCCGCTGGCCGGGTCATCAACGAGTCACCTGGTTCGGCCGGGTCATCAGTGAGTGGAGATATCCGGGCGGGTCACTTAGTGAGTCGCCAAGTCAGGGCGGGGCACCAGTGAGTCGACAAGTCTGGCCGGGTCATACATCAAGCAGGGTCATACTGCGGGGTATATCCCCGACATTAGCCCCCAGTTTAATTTGGATTTATCCATGTTAAACTGATCCTGCAAAATAAACACAAGAACAAATTTGATAGATTGTGCTTCGAGTTAAAAAATTATTATAAGCCGGCACTTGATCATCGTTAAGTCCTTGTCATTTCCTTGTTGATATCTACATGTCCATGATCTCATAGCAAATCTCCCTTTGCGGATATGTTTCGACTTTGTCAATGTAAAAATTCCAGATACTTCTTTTGAGAAATCCGGATCAATAGGCCAGCTTCAGAGTCAATTTGCTGACATTGATCTCTTGTAGAGAAATATTGTAAGAAATAATCCACTTGAATCGGCTTCTAAAGCACCGGCTTAAAAAATATTGGTCTTAAAATACTCATCTGACTTTCAGCCGACTTGTAGAACTTGCCGGTTTATCATTGTCAAAATATCCGGTTTGTAAGTATTGATAGCACCGGGTCATAATTGTTGCCAACGCCGGGTCATAGTTATTGGTGAGTCGCCAGGTCCGGCCGGGTCATACATCAAGCCGGGTCATACCGCGGGGTATATCCCCGACAGCTACCTTTTGTAATCATCGTTATAAAGCCACAAATATGCATCAATTTGACTTAAGATTTTGGCCAAGCTGGGTTGCCTTGCTTATGTGCTTACCCCTACGTTCCCGGTTAATCGGTGAGGCGGTAAAGGGAGCACCTTTGTGATTGTTACTACCGGGTCATCCGAGTTAGTACCTCAGACTGGGTGAAGCCGAAAGCTAGCGATCTTAAAGGATGTAATTGGTCGGCAACGACGGAAGTGAAAATTTTGGTTCATTAATACCATAGAGTTCGGGAACTTTCCCCGAACTAAATCATCAATATTTTCCTCCCACATTGATTGGAGGTGAGGTTTCATGATCATGATCAGCATGACAACCCGAAGAAAGGAACCGATAGCAGGATTATTTTCTTTGGAAGATGTTTCATATCTCTCTGCGTACCTTTGTTTATAAAATCGTATGGCCGGATTGCCTTGTTTTCCATAAATCTTTGCCCTTATAGCAGCTTCATAAAGTAGGACAAACACTCCCCGGCTTCTGGCCGAGTTGGTTGAAGCCGATGGTTGGTCAACAAAGTTTTGTACAACGTGGATCCGAGCATTAATGATGTAAAGTACTTGGATACGTAGAATCATTACACATACTTTGTGATTTTACTCTGGATATCGATCCTTAATTCGGCCACTCATGCCCACATTAAGGCTCGAGGGCTACTGGGATTCAGGCTTATCATTCACTAATATTAAAAGGGGTGCATCGATTCCCTGATCTGGTGTTGCCACCCGACCAGTGTCTCAGGGGTTACTGCATTGCCTATTCAATGCAGAAAATTCAAAGTGCTCAATGTTCGGTTGGACCGAACTATGGGCAAACGCGTCTTCGGACAACAATAAGTACCATCTGGGACTTATCCGGCATCAAGCTAATATATTACGGTGACTTCTCAAAACCCTGTCTCAAGGGCCCGTCCGCCGATCACTATTACCTCTAATATATTACACCGCGTTTCTATACCTATGTATGCTGCCGAGCTTGGAGTTGATCCTCAGGTCGATTTCACGACCTGAGTCTCAGAAGCTACTAGGATCAATGGTTTCATATTTTCCTTCAGGTGCATCTCGGATTTTAGGCCGACAGACACCTTGAGAGCTACTGGCATACATCTCTTCAGCAAATAAATTTATACCATTCGGAAATAAAATCCGCAAACAATCAGCCCATGACCGAGGTGCTGAGCCAGCTCGGAAGCAGTTTGGCATATAGCTCGGATGCAAGTGGCTGGCTCCTTAGAGGGCATTTCCGGCATTAAGCTCGACTAAAACTTTTTCAAGACCAAGGTAATCTATGACACCTCAGATACAGTCCAACATTGGAGCTCGGATACATTCCGGCATTGAAGCTCAGAAGTGATCCGGCGTTGGTGCTCGGCTGCAAGAGATACCTCGAATGTAGTCCGACGTTGGAGCTCGGACACGAGAGGACAACACCGCGCAGGAAACACTTCAAACCCGAGGTGGGCGTAAAAATAACAAGGCATTGATAACAGCCGATAACTTAAAGGGGCTCCTCAGGATACTCGACATGTAAACTCTTTGGATTTACTTCTGGGATCCTCAAGATTGAAGATAAGAAGATTTGTTGAACCAGTTTTCAAGACCGACGACCAAAGATGAAGAACAGTTCAGAAGAATCGAGGAGCATCCCCAACTTGAAGACCAAATCAGGGGGCTACTGACGGTGTCCTGGACTAGGGGGTACTCACAACGTCATCTCCTGGCCAGCTGGATTGGGCCGAGGACCCCCATGGCGGTTCACTCATGGGACACTTCGGGCAGCCCATGCCGCACACGAGGAAGATTCCACAAGACTTGATGATCAATAAAAGGACTCCTCTCCACCAATGTATTCGACTAGGACTCTTGTTATCCTAGGCCTCCGGTACATTATATAAGTCGAGGCCAGGCTAGTCGCTAGATTATTATGGCATTATTCATCGTACCCTCAGGTTTTAGACCACAACATATGATCTCGAGGTAGATCAACTCTGTACTTGATACTCCATCAGTATAAACAAGAGCAGGACGTAGGGTTTTACCTCCATCAAGAGGGCCCGAACCTGGGTAAAACATCGTCTCCTTCGTTCCTATTACCATTGATCCGAGAATCCACAGCTCGGGACCCCCTATCCCGAGATCTGCCAGTTTTGACAACGACAGGTATGTCTTGACTTGAGCATAGATCTCCCCGGCACCGATGCCGGAAATCCTTCTTGCTACCTCTTGAGTATGCATTGGTTTTCCCTTGAAGAGGAAAGGGTGATGCAGCAAAGTAGCGTAAGTATTTCCCTCAGTTTTTGAGAACCAAGGTATCAATCCAGTAGGAGGCCACGCACGAGTCCCTCGCACCTACACAAACAAATAAGAACCTTGCAACCAACGCGATAAAGGGGTTGTGAATCCCTTCACGGCCACTTGCAAAAGTGAGATCTGATAAAGATAATAAGATAAATATTTTTGGTATTTTTGTTGTATAGATCGGAAAAAAAAGGTTGCAAAATAAACAGTAAACTAGAATTATAGATCAGAAACTTATATGCTGTAAAGTAGACCCGGGGGCCATGGGTTTCACTAGTGGCTTCTCTCAAAATAGCATATCTTACAGTGGGTGAACAAATTACTGCCGAGCAATTAATAGAAAAGCGCATAGTTATGAGAATATCTAGGCATGATCATAAACATAGGCATCACGTCCGTGTCAAGTAGACCGAAACGATTATGCATCTACTACTATTACTCCACACATCGACCGTTATCCAGCATGAATCTAGAGTATTAAGTTTATAAGAACAGAGTAACACATTAGGCAAGATGACATGATGTAGAGGGATAAACTCAAGCAATATGATATAGAACCCATCTTTTTATCCTCGATGGCAACAATACAATACGTGTCGGTTCCCTTTCTGTCGCTGGGATCGAGCACCACAAGATTGAACCCAAAGCTAAGCACTTCTCCCATTGCAAGAAATATCAATCTAGTAGGCCAAACCAAACTGATAGTTCGAAGAGACTTGCAAAGATATCAAATCATGCATATAAGAATTTAGAGAAGAATCAAATATTGTTCATATATAAACTTGATCATAAACCCACAATTCATCGGATCTCGACAAACACACCGCAAAAGGTATTACATCTAATAGATCTCGAAGAACATCGAGGAGAACTTTGTATTGAAGATCAAAGAGAGAGAAGAATCCATCTAGCTAATAACTATGGACCCGAAGGTCCGTGGTAAACTACTCACACATCATCGGAGAGGCTATGGTGTTGATGTAGAAGCCCTCTGTGATCGAAGCCCCCTCCGGCAGATCGCTGGAAAAGGTCCCCAGATGGGATCTCACGAGTATAGAAGGTTGCGGCGGTGGAAAAGTGGTTGCGTGGCTCTCCTAGATGTTTTCAGGGTATAAGAGTATATATAGGCAAAAGAAGTAGGTTGGTGGAGCTACAAGGGGCCCACGAGGGTGGGGGCGCACCTGCCCCCCTGGGCGCGCCGCCCTACCTCGTGGCCGCCTCGTTGCTTCCTTGACCTCCACTCCAAGTCTCCTGGATTGCGTTTGTTCCAAAAAAGATCCTCGCGAAGGTTTCATTCCATTTGGATTCCGTTTGATATTCCTTTTCTACGAAACACTGAAATAGGCAAAAAAAATAGCAAATTGCACTGGGCCTTCGGTTAACAGGTTAGTCCCAAAAATAATATAAAATTGCATAATAAAGCCCATTAAACATCCAAAACAGATAATATAATAGCATGGAACAATCAAAAATTATAGATACGTTGGAGACATATCAGTTATACCTAGGAACGGAAATGTTTTTCTAGGATTCATCGTGTGGGATGTACATACGAACGAAAACGATTGGGTTTCGATGCCTCGCCAGACCGCACACGAGCTCATTTTTCCCCAGCTTGTGTGCCAGGAGGGCCTATCCCCGCCGGTTTCTGGGTTATGTGGGAAGGACCCCCCTATCACCCACACTCACTTGGTGACGTTTCCAAACTCAGTCATGGAAAGGGGTGTAAAAACTGCTTGTATAGCAGGTCTGTGCACCAGTGATCCTATCATCCTTAATATAGTATTCAAGTTGAACTTAGCAATGGAGAAATTAAATTAATATTACAAAAAACTGTCAATAGGTCCTGAAAGAATTGGTATAAAAAATTAGATAACGCACTTTTGGCCTACATAACAGCTTATAAAAATCCTATGGGTATGTCACTATATAAAATGGTTTATGAAAAGGCTTGTCATTTGCCTCTTGAGTTAGAACATAAATCTTATTGGGCAATTAAAGAACTCAATTATGATTTCAAACTTGCCAGTGAAAAGAGGTTATTTGATATTGATACGTCTCTAACGTATCTATAATTTATGAAGTATTCATATTATTATATTATCGTTCTTGGATGTTTTACAATCATTTTATAGCAATGTTATATCATTTTTTGGGACTAACCTATTGACCCAGTCCCCAGTGCCAGTTGCTGTTTTTTGCTTGTTTTTTACATCGCAGGAAATCAATATCAAACGGAGTCCAAACACCGCAAAACTTTTTGTGGATTTTTTATGGACCAGAAGACATCCAGTGGGCCAGAGCAGCACCTGGGGGGTGCCCCGAGGGGGGCACAACCCACCAGGGCGCGCCTAGGGGCCCAGGCGCACCCAGGTGGGTTGTGCCCACCTTGGTGGCTTCCCGCACCCATCTTCGCCCTATAAATTGCCAAATATTCCAAAAACCCTTGGGGTAACCCTAGATGAGAAGTTTCGCCGCCGCAAGCCTCTTTAGCCACCGAAAACCAATCTAGACCCTGTTCTGGCACTCCGTCGGAGGGGGAAATCATCACCGGCGGCCATCTTCATCATCCCAGCTGCCACCACGATGCAGAGGGAGTGGTCCACCCTTGGGGCTGAGGGTTTGTACAAGTAGCTATATGTTTAATCTCTCTCTCGTGTTCTTGAGATGTCATGATCTTGATGTATTGCGGGCTTTGTTAATATATTCGGATCATATGGTGTTTTCCCCTCTCTATCTTGTTGTGATGAATTGAGTTTTTCCCTTTGAGATTTCGTTGTTATCGGGTTGAATGCTTTTATGGATTTGAGAGCACTTGATATATGTCTTGCATATGAATACTCGTGGTGACAATGGGGTATCATATTGATTCACTTGATATGTGTTTTGGCACTCAACTCGTGGATTCTCGCGATGACGTTGGGATAATCTATGAATAGGGGTTGATGCACGTTCCCGTCTTTTGTTTCTCTGGTAGAAATCTTGGGGCACTCTTTGAGGTTCTTTGTGTTGGATTGAGTATTATGAATATGAAATTATTTTGTGTTATTTTAGTATTAACTCTTGGATAGATCAATTAGAAAGAACAGCTTCGAGGTGGTTTGATACCCTACAAACAATTTCTTCTTATGTTCTCCGCTAGATAGGAACTTTGGAGTGATTATTTATCGCACATTGAGGGATGGTTGTATGATCCAATTATATTAGCATTGTTGAGAGAATGCACTAGTGATATTGTGGACCCTAGGCCTCATTTTTAAGCATTGCAATACCCGTTCACTATTTGCTACCTTGCTGTTTTTATTTATTCAGATTATAAAAATATATTTCTACCATCCGTATTACACCTTTATCACCATCTCTTCGCCGAACTAGTGCACCTATACAATTTGCCATTGTATTAGGTGTATTGGGCACACAAGAGATTTCTTGTATTTGGTTGCAGGGTTGTTTGAGAGCTACCATCTCCATCCTATGCCTCCCGCGGATTGATAAACCTTAGGTCATCCACTTGAGGGAAAATTGCTACTGTCCTACAAAACTCTGTGCTTGGAGGCCCAACATGAGTCTACAAGAATAAAGTTGCATAGTAGACATCAGATATTAGCTCACTAGATGAATGGAGAACCCATGTTTATGAAAATGCCAAACTATTCAAAGAAAAAGTTAAAAGGTGGCATGGCAAAAGAATCCAAAAGTGGGAATTCAAAGTTGGTGAAAATGTTCTTTTGTACAACTCTCATTTTAGATTTTTTGCAGGAAATCTTCTTTTCAAATGGGAAGGACCATATATCATCGAAGAGGTCTATCATTCTGGATCCATTAAGATCAATAATGCTGAAGGCACTAATCCAAAGGTGATTAATGGGCAAAGAATTAAGCACTGTATCTCAGGTACGCCTATTAATGTTGAAACCAATATTAGTCAAACCATGACACCGCGGGAGCACATAAAAGAAACCTTCCAGAACACTCCAGAACCCTGAAAAATAAGAGGTACGTGATACGGTAAGTAAACGGACTCTGAAAAATCTGCAAAAATATTTTCTGCCAGTTTTGGAATATTAGATTAATTAGGAAAATGAGAAACAACCAGGAAGGCAACCGAGGTGGGCACGATACACCAGGGTGCGCCTGCCCTTCCTGGCGTGCCCTGGTGGGTTGTGCTCCCCTCGGGAACCTTCCCGACTTCGTTTTCCTTCCGTTTGCTTGTTTCCCAAGATAAAAAAATATTTATATACCCCCCGGACGTATTGACCAGCGCATCGCAGAGAAATCCTCTGTTCTTGTTTCGTGTTGTTTTTCTGATAGATCTAAAAATACGCTGTCTCAAGATTTGGAGGGAGAGAGCCCTGTTTCCTACCATCCTCTAGATCCAAATGTCTTCATGGATACCTTCCCCTATGTGTGGTTCACGGATGAGGTGGAGGGAACCGATCCGGAGGAGAAGGAGGAAGCATCCTGAGATGAAGACAAAGCCCCACTACCTCAACCTGGAGATCTGCACGCGAATCTCAAGAAGCCAAGTCTCCCCAACAGAGCAAACAAAACTAAGACCCAATGTATCCCTTCTCGTTTTCTACAGGAAAGCAAGGCAACATTATGCAAGAAGATATTAAGGCTTGAGCTGGAGAATGAGGATCAGAGGGTAGATAATTTTAGCCTCCGACGCAAGCTGGGCAAGCATAGTACTTCCTCACCACCATCATCATCTTCCCCACCAAAGGAGACTTGAGTACATGGGTATGGGCACTCCCCTTGGCTTGTGCGAAGCTTGGGGAGATTCCCGCGTATCGTATCACCATTACTTTTATTGCCTTTACCTTTCTTAGTTCAATCATTAGTTATCTCATGAATTGTTGAATAAAAGTTTAGCATGGTCAATTTTCAAGTCTTAGTTTCATGATCTATCTATCTATGTAATCGAGTGAGAATTATATAATAAAGTTTAGTTTGAGTTTTGCTTCTTTGCTTTTATGATTCAAACAAAATAAAATAAAATAATGAAAGAGATCATATGCTAATCTTATGTTAAGTAATGACATCACATAAGGAAAAGTACAAGTGGTAAAATTTGCTGAAAGTTGACAAGCATGGCATTGGTTAATGATGCAACTCATGAAATAATTAATAAGGGAAGAGAAGATTCACATGCAAATACACTATCTTGGACATCTTTTATGATTGTGAGCCCCCATCAAATATTATATGCCAAAATTGTTGACATTGGACAAGGAAGACAACATAATGACTTATAATTCCTCATATTCACATAGAAGTTATATTATCACTGTTGGTGCAATGATAGGCCCCTTATGTTTTGGAGTTTGTTGACATAAACAGTATAGGACTTATGTGTTTGCTAGTGCACATAGAGTAACAGGTCCCTGAGATGTCTAGGAGTTTGATGCAAACGACGAAGATAATATCCCTGCATTGCAGCAAAGGTTATCACCGAAGATAATTCTAACAAGAGTGACCCCTAAAAATGCTGAAGTTTAAGCAATTGGTTTGGTGTCTGTTCGAACAAAATGATTGCGTTCGAGGAAGAATGAAGACGAAGTGAAGACGTAGCATTTATTTAGTTGTTCCACTTCTTTCATTGAGTCATAGGACCACCGTACTATTAAGAGGGGTGTAGCATTCAAAACTTTGATTCTCTGATGCCAAACCAAAATCCTATGAAAGTTGTGAGAGAAATCTCTTTGTGCTCCGAGGAAACACTTGCCAGCAAGAGACAGTGATCTTCTTTGCTGCGTGAGATTTGTCTTGGACCGAGGAGTTAGCATTACTTGTTCCTCAAGTAATGTTATTGTTGCTCCAAAATCCGACCGTTGTGAACGTGTCGGTTGGCCAGTGGTTGGACCGGTGTCCAAAATGATCATTTCCCATCTGGGAAGGCTTCAGTGGTTGCTCCATTTGATTCTGAGATGATTGTTGAGCAACCCACTCTCTGAGCGATTTGAGTTTAAAATCCACCGAGAGAAACCCCTAGAGCCGAAGAATTAGATAGTGGTTAGCATCACTTGAATCTAAGTCCAGTACGCTCCGCCTATTACTCTTGAGAGCTACAAACTCTCTAGACGGTTAGGTGTCAATTTCTTCAGAGACCAAGAGTGATTGTGGTTCTCAAAGAAGAAGTCTGTAAAGGTTTGGAGATTGCCTTCAAGTATCTACCATGGGTAATCGACATCGGTTGACGAATCGATTGTCGAGGAGAATAGGGTGAAGAGAGTTTTGAGTTTAAGTATGTCTTCAGTGAACTACAAATCGCATCTCAAGATACCCATATTCGATGGGACAAACTACCCCTTCTAGAAGGAGAAGATGAAGATCCGTCTCCGAGTAATAGATGATGATATGTGGAACATGGTGTAGTTCGGGATCACGATCGTTGTACCTCAAGCCCCCACCGACGAAGAAAAGAAGCTCATTCAGCTGGATTCTCAAGCCAAAGATGAGATTGGCGGCCATCTCAATCGAGCGCAATTTCTCTACTATCGCCAGTGTGAAACTGCGAAGGAATTGTGGGATGTCCTCGAGAAGATCAATGAAGGAGTTTCAACTTAGAAAGAAGCTCGAATTGATACTCTACGAGCGAAATTCAATCGCTTGAAGCGCATTGGAAATGAAAGCTGTCAGCAAACCTTATTTTTTGACTGTCTCAATGACATAGCAAATGAACTTCAAGTTCTCGGTGACAAAGACATCACTGACCATGAAGTTGTGAAGAATCTGCTTCGATCACTTGACAATTCATTCAACACTCTTATCTTGATGATTCGCGAATGTCCTGATTTCAAAGACCTCGACTCTGCTGATATTATGGAAAGACTGAACACTCACGAGGAATAAGAAGAGAAGAGAGATCTCTATGGCTCCAGTCAATGCAAAAATCATGCTCTGAAGGCCGTAGCTGATTCTTCCTTCGATTGAAATGCCAAAGAAGATTCAGATGATCCGGAAAGGCTCAACAAAGATCTCGCATTAATCACGAGAAGATTCCAGCGTCTTCATAAGAAACGTGAGTTTCAGAAGAAAGGTTCAAGCAACTCCGGCGGTTCTAAATCCTCGTCAAAACCTACGGGGGTGTCATAGCCTGATTTTTGGCCCTTTCTTTTTCTTTTTCTTTTATGAGATTCTTGCTTAAGTTTTCTTTTTCCGAGGCTATGTGGTCTGGAAACTGACGAAGATGACCTCTTCTTTCTTTTTAGAGTGGCTTGTCATCCTCAAAACCTTTCCTATATCTTGCCATTTCCATCTTGGACCAATCCCAATATTCTTTTCCTTGGGAATATTCCTTTTTCTATTAAAGGAATAACCCAAATTGCCCTAGGTTGTGAAGCAACCTATATTTATGTCACTCCTAAAATTCCGAAACAATTCTCATAAATTTTTTCGGTCATATATTCCTCAAATGTGGCAAAATCTTTCATTTTTGATGTTCCTCATCATGCTCAATTAATTCCTTTTCTATTCTGTCCTGAATGGCAGTTTGTGAAGCAAGTGCCATTTACCTTTGCCCAATTGACCCCAAACTTTTTGGACATCTTTTACTCTCCGAATAATTGCCTCATGACAAAATTCAACTCCATTTTCCTAGTAAATATTTGTGAGCAATTTTTTCAAAGTTCCTGTCTGAGGGAATTCATTGTGAAGGAAGTACTAGCTAGGCAAATCCAAATGAGTTGAAATTTTGCAAGATCCTTCATATGATCAAATCACGACTCTCCACCAAATATGAGCTCATGTAACTCATCTATGTGAGCCCATCCCCAAATCTTAGTTTCTGGTCAGATTTTTAGTTTGTGAAGCAACAATATTTTATCTTGCTTCAATTAAGCTGAAAATTTACCAGGACATTCCCCTAACTATATAAACTCCCTCCACCAAAATGTAGCTCAATCCATTAAACCATTTGCCGTGTGAAATTTTTCCAAGTTTCTGTCCAGAGCAAAGCTATATGAAGCAAGTGCTACTTTGGCACGTCCAAATGGCATGAAACTTTTTGAGCATGCTCATATGTTCAAATCATTGGTCCATGCCCAATTTAAGCTCAACTTGCCTTTCCGTATGAATGCATCATCCAAATCTCTAATTCTGGACATTATGGTGGTTTCTACAGCAAGTACCCTCTAAACCTCTCCTCTTAGCCTGAGTTCTGGTAAAAAGCATCATCTTTGTGTGTGATTATAACCAGACAAATCCTTGCCTTGGTTCCCAATCTGGTGCCCCTACTGTACAACACAAACACTTGGCCGCTGGTCTACTTTGGGGTCATCTGCAAATCTCTTCTTTGCCCCTGGACCAAATTCTTTCTTCTGTTGCACTAAAGGTACTAAGATCCATATACTGGACATGGTCTGTCCGGCCAAAACGAGATATTTGCTCCAGTGCACGTGGTGATCACGCTGGCGTCATCCAAATTGCAAGCTCTGGCTCGGTCCGGCCGCTGAGATCGTCCACTCCCTCGTCGTATCGATCTCAAACATTGTCCAGGAGCTCTCCCATGCTCGTCTGCTTCACCCTATGCATCTGCCTCGTCGTCGTTCGCCTTAAATAAGAGTCGTGCCCGTGCCGCGCCCAGCCACTGCCCTTCATTAGAGCTTGGCTTGAGCTCGCTTGTGAAGCTCCAAAGCCTTCCCCGCGGCTATATAAGGAGTGCCCGACCTCCCTCGCACCTCATCATTCCCTCCCTTGCCTCATTTGCCCACCGTAGTGCCTCTCCTCGCCCTTTTACTCCATGGCCGCCTCGGCCTCGGCTTGACCCCGGCCACCACGGCCCTCCTCTCCTCCTCCCGAGACCTCCACCACGTTCCCCTCATCCCCGCGGTTCGCCCCCACACCTTGCCCCTCGCCGGAGTTCCCGCATCGCTGAGAGCCGCCGCTGCCCGAAGCTTCTGGCGCCTCCCATCGCCGCGACCTCCCCTCCTATCCGCTTCTCTCCGCGCCTTCCTTCGCCCCTGAATGGAGGAGGCGCAACCCCGCGGTCCTGCCGGTGCCCTTGGCCGGGCCGGGTATCGCCGGAGCTGGTCGGCCCCTTGGCCGCTTCCTTCCCCTGCCCCTGCTCTGTTCCACGAGAGGAACAGAGGCACGAGAGGAAGAAGACGAGCATCTGCCCCCCTCCCCCGGCGCCTGGACCCCACCTGTAAGCCTCTCCTCCCCCTCGTCCACGTGGATAAGTGGAGACGTCTTTTCTGTAAGTATGTTTTCATTTTGAGTAAGCGCATTCTCATTCTAGTGCGACCAAAAATACGTTTCCCTTTACGGTAAACATAATCTACGCAAAAGCGTGTTCTGTTTTTCCTCACCAGGGACCTGTTTGTGAGGATCTTTTCACATATTAGTCCCTAATCTTCTACACCTCATAACTCCGCAACCGTAACTCCGTTTGAGGTGATTCCAAACCTACTTCTTCGTCTCGTCGAGCTCTGTCTATTGATATCATTTTCACTATGGTTTGACATACTAGAAATGACCATTTTGCCCTTGCCCTAATCATCCCCCTTCGGGAGAGAAACTTTTCTGGCGATTCCTTCCACGATCTTTCCGCACATCTTCCCGGTGGTTTCTTCATCCCTAGGCAAGCCACAACACCCATTTGCATGATGGTCATGCAGTAGCCATGGTTTTCAACTTGAATATTCAATAAATGTCTGCTTGTTTTGATACGGTTATCGTTGATTCGGTAATGCTTATGGATTTGTGTTCACTTTCATGCTATGCTATTATGCACCAGGTTATCATGTATTTCTTCCTAGTATTATTTTTGTATGACATGCTAGGTAATAGTACATGTTGGTGTTGGTCATGTTCTTTGGTGCATGACTATCGTCTGCTACCAAGTACCGTGAATATGCATGTTCCTTTGCATCTATCTGGTTATATGCTTACTTGACAGTATTCTTGATATGTTCTGGAATCGTATTTATTGTTGATGCTAGTGGTTGTGTTATGCTATGAGTAGTGTTATACTTGTGATGTTCATGCTAGTCAGTATGCCATGCTCATTCGGATATATGCTTTATTATTATTATTATTGATATGCTTCATGATTATGTTGTACCCCATGCTTATGTTGATATCGTGCATGCTAGTTGCATCATGTTATATTGTATGACTTAGCATATTGCATTCAAGTTTAACCAGACTTAAATGAACTTGAACAACTGTTGGCTGAGTCATCGTGTCACCATATCGAGCTAATTAACAAGTGCAGCCACATTTGCCTTTATGGGATGGTCCTAACTGGGTCTATTGTCATGCCTCTCGCCGGTGCCTCCAACGAGGGAAGGTTATGCGCGGGCGCTACCCTGATCAGGTAGGACGGCATAAGCCTTGTGTGCTTGTTGTTGCGATTGGTATACCATTGTCCCCGTTTGGGACCGTTTATTGTTTTGCCACGACAGTGGCCGTTGATGCCTTTGGTGGGCATGGGGCCTCCCATGACTTAGCCCAGAGGGGAGTTTGTCAGAGTGGCCGAGAGAGTGTCATGGCAGTAGATTGGTTTTGTCGGAACGTTGTTGGTCCACCCGAATGGGAGTGCGAGGCCATGGGTTCCGTGGTGTGGGTAAAGTCTGCTACCTCTACAGATTGAGTATTAAATCTATCGATAGCCACACCCGCGGATAAGGGCCCAGTTTGTAGTTGGTCACACTGTGGGTCAACAGTAATAATAATAATGTGCTTAATAACAACCCTGGTTTGATGATGAGAGAAGTTGGTTGATCTTTATGTGATCGCGAGAGGATCACCGTGGTATCGAGGATACCGAGTTGTTGGATATTTGTGGTGTTATGTCAGAGTCAAGGGTTAAGGTCAAGCTCCTTGTGGTCATGTAATGATTACTATGGTATTGTAATACCAAGCTTGATTGGATCCTGAGATGATCGTATGATGTCCGTGATGGTAAGCTTATGAACGTGATGGTTACGAGGTAACCCGAGCAGAGTAAGTTGGT
This sequence comes from Triticum dicoccoides, assembly GCF_002162155.2. Taxonomy (NCBI): domain Eukaryota; kingdom Viridiplantae; phylum Streptophyta; class Magnoliopsida; order Poales; family Poaceae; genus Triticum; species Triticum dicoccoides. The sequence goes on from NC_041386.1 coordinate 41,916,790, forward strand.
CCATGATAGTGTCATCATGTTGCATGCTAGTATTATCATGTTCATTTGTTCATGCCATGTTCGTATTGTTCTAGCTGTATCATGTTCATCTTGTTCATGCTATGATTGATCTGATAGTTTCGTGTCAATCCTAGTTAACCTGTAATTGCCATGTTGTTATCTGTCTTGATTGCTCTTGGTTGTTGTGAGCTTGCAAGTACATTCAATGTACTGACCTGGCGTGTCATGCCAGTTTGCAGGTCATGCCGGATTTGATTGCTCGTTTTCCATGGGTTCGTTGTTTGCGAGCTAGGATAAGCGTTCCGGCCAGAATCCCTGCGGAGTGGAGTTCATCACCATCGTCGATGTTCCGTCGCTAGAGTTATTCCACTTCTTCATGTTGTTCTGTTGCTTGCATGGAGCAACCGTGGCAGGTGATGGTGTCCTGGACTAGGGGGCACTCACCACGTCATCTCCCGACTAGGTGGGTCGGGCCAAGGACCCCCATGGCGATTCACTAATGGGCCACTTTAGGCAGCCCATGCCGCATACAAGGAAGACTCCACAAGACTTGGCGCTCAAGCCAATGACTCTCCTAAACCCTAGGCCTATGGTGCATATATAAGCCGAGGCCAGGCTAGTCAATAGACAATCTCATATTCATTATTACAATCTCGTGGTAGATACCTGTACTATGTACTATACCCATATCAATACAATCAAAAGCAGGACGTAGGGTATTATCTCTTCAAGAGAGCCCGAACCTGGGTAAAATCTTGTGTCCATGTTACCATCGCTCCAAGACGCCTAGCTTAGGACCCCTACTACGAGATATGCTGGATATAGAACCGACATTGGTGCTTTCATTGAGAGCTTGCTGGGTGATTGTCATGGATCGATGGGATAATCAGGTGATATTTTTTTCAATTAGTTCTGTTTCGTATACGTCAATTGGCTAGTATATTATCTTCGGTCAGACTATGTTATTTTATTCACACGTGTATTCTAGATCGAAAGGCAAACATTAAGATCGGCAGCGTTCTCCTGTTCGAGGACACTTCGTCTAAAGCAATTCCATGTAAACGTATATTGGATATACGGCGGTGTAACACGGCGACACATCTGGCATGAGAGGCGTATGGACGCTAAAAGGCTCGGCCAAAGTCCTGGCAAAATCAGTGGAGCAGGGCGCAGGGCAGGCCCGCATGGCGTTGTTCCATGATTCAAGAAGAATCCCACGATTGATGGGATGGCAACTCTTCCTCTCGTGAAGATGGCCTCATTTGCTAGTACTACTAGTTTAATACTAGTTGGTGCATGGACTACGAAGCATGCATTATTTGATTTGATCTAAATTACTAGTTGAGGCACTAATTTTTTTTGTTCAGGTCGGCCCTTCTGAAGACCGGGCAGCCCGGACGCGGTCTGGAGTCACTCCGGTCAGGGCGGCATTTATGATTATGTCGCCTACTACCAGTCTGGAAATCATCCCAAAATTATCAGATTTTGCAATCCGGTCTATGCCGCGGCCACTGTTTCATGGCGATCCGGTCCCAAGGAGTATATGGCTAGATCGGCCGAAGAAAGTCCCACAAATGCAGCGTTCATCAGGGGATTTCTTTCCTTTTCTTTGTGTTTCCTTTTCAGCACACATATGTCGCTATCATGCAATACTATAGGGAAGTAATATTTTCCCTCCCCGCATGACTAACTCAACAAGTGCTAGTTTTTGCAGCACGACTTTTTATGTCTAATTGATGAATAATGCAAGCTAGCTTTGCATTGAGCGGGGTTTCATCGATGTGACTTTGTCCGTCGTCTGTCGGACATTACATCTGCAAACAGACTGCGGCTATAATCGAATTCGACTACGTCACGCGGTCCCCTCGGCATCGCCATGTCATCACTTCTTCAAGCTGACTTATACCGTGCTGACTTGCTCCATCACGTCGGCCAAGCCAAGGACACTTCAGCATGGGCAGCGGTCATTCAGGGAGTTCCTTCCTTTTTAAATTTGGCGCATATGGTCACTATCTTCCACTAATGGTTTTCTCTACCATGTGCATATATGAAAGTACTAACCAAAAGTGCTAGTTTTTGCAGCATGGTTTTTAATGTCCAATTAACGAACAGTGCAAACTAGCATTGCACTAGCGTTTCACCAACGCCTGCATGTGGAATTTTTTTTCTTTTGTGCACAGTCTAACGGACGTCATATATGCAACCGGATCTGCTGTCGTCACTCCTCCATCTTCATTGACCTTGGCGCCAGACTATTTTTCTTTTATCTACTTTGCATAAATGTAATTGTGCAAATAATCATTTTTTCTTTCAACTATTATTGTTGTTGTTATTTCTTGCTTGCACTATTTTATGTGTGCAGGTAATCAACTTCGACTGCGTCACGTGGTCAACTCTGTGGGCCGACTCGTCGTCCTGCCTGCATCAATCAAGTTGTGGCGTCGCCTCAGTGCGTGTCCTTGTGTTAATGACTTCCTTTGTGTCGCACGTTCACCTCGGCGTGCCGACGTCATCATCATGCCTCGGCCGGACTGAGGGTTTCGCCTCGCCACATTGAACGTGCTCTGTCAACACTTCGGAATGCCGAACTCCTCGCTCGGCCATCTCGGGACCGGCTCGGGGGCTGGGACCTCGTCCCGCCGCAATCTCGGCCTACGTCATCAACATCGAGCACAATAACCAGCTAAGTGGAGAAAGCCGAAAACTGACTGTCACAATAAGCGTAAACTGGTCAGCGATCTGATGACCGTGTTAAATTATAAGATCGATGGAGGTCACCCCGTGTCAAGCGACGGGCCATTCATAATATTGGCGAAGTGTTAACGGCTTAACCTCGGCTGTTGCCGAACATTAACCGGGGGCTAATATTTGGCCTCCCAACTTTAAGCTCCTATGACTAAGTGAAAGTTATAAAGCCCGCATATCTGATTGCCTCATTTCCACTAGCACAACCGCCTTCGGGCACCAAGATGTCGGCTAAGGGTTGTTTGTTATCGCGGAGACACCCTGCGTAGCATCTACAAGGGGTGCAAGCCGACGATGGGCCACTTTCAACTGATAAACGGTCTCAACAAAGTCAAAATAAATATATCGTTGGCATTTGTATTTAATATACAAGAGCTGCCTTCCGTAATCATCGTTATAAAGCCATACATATGCATCAATTTGACTTAAGATTTTGGCCAAGATGGGTTGCCTGGCTCCTGTGCTTACCCCTACGTTCTCGATTGTTTGACTAGGCGGTAAAGGGAGCACCTTTGTGATTGTTACTACCGGGTCATCCGGGTTAGTAACTCAGACTGGGTGAAGCCGAAAGCTAGCCATCTTAAAGGATATAATTGGTCGGCAATGACGGGAGTGAAAATTTGGGTTCGCTAAAGACCACATAGTTCGGGAACTTTCCCCAAACTAAATCTTCAATATTTTGCTCGCAGATTGATCGGAGCTGAGGTTTCATGATCATGCTTAGCATGACAACCCAAAGAAAGGAACCGATAGCGGGACTATTTTCTTTGGAAGACATTTCTAATATAACATATCTCTCTGCGTACCTTTGCTTATAAAGCCGTATGGCCGGATTGCCTTGTTTGTCGTAAATCTTTGCCCTCACAAAGGCTGTAGTGACCAGACCTCAAACAGTCTGATCTCTATGCTCCGGTGTCATCCCTGGATCAGTAATGCTGACACCACACAGTACTCGGAGGATTTATAACAGAGTAGCAATCACACACTTATTACATTGAGCATCTCAAAAGAGAACTTATTACAATAAATATGGCTTAAGGCCATCTAATAACGATAACAGCGGAAGGCTTGGAAGATAAGTGAGTCCATCAACTCCAACGGCATCACTGAGTATAGAACCACAACCTAAAAACTCTTTAATCATCGTCTAAAAAGTCTGCAACATTAATGTTGCAGCCCGAAATGGGTCAGCACATGGAATATGCTGGCACGGTAACACATAGAGAATAATGGAATGAAACAGCTATACTATATGCATATTTGGCTGTTGGAAAGCTCTATGGTTACAGTTTTGCGTAAAGCTAATTTTTCCCTACTTCGAAGGAATAAATTTAATTACTATCATGGTGGTTGTTAAACATTGAGAATGGTTGGCAGCATCCTCAATCCCAATTAAGCATCATCATTAAACAAAACCCAACAAAATTAATTTAGAGTAACATGTTGAGATTCACATGAAAATCCAGGTACTAGATACTCAAGATGTCCATAACTAGGGACACGGCTAACCATGATTAGTTTATTACATTCTGCAGAGGTTTGTGCACTTTTCCCCACAAGACTCGATTGCCTCCGTTTGGTTTCTAGCACTACATGGTGTTTGAGAAGACGGATGACCGAGACATAGTCTTTCAGAAGCGCTAGCACCTTGCGATCGGGTAGACCGTACCACCTACATCCCCTACATCTGCTAGTCTACCACTGTAAGAGTTCGCATGACTTAGTCAACTATGCTAGAGCCCATAATAGCTTGTGGCTGCACATGGAAGTTTCTAGTATGAATAGTCTAATGATCCCTTTGAGCCTGGGTGGCGGTCCAAAACAAAACAGGCAAGTCCTGGAATACCCAGGTGCCTCAAACCACCCAGATGTGTGTTTAAGTTGCCACCTTAGATAAACCATTAATTAAAAAACTCACATCTGTCATGGATATCACTCACCCAATCCACGTCTACCAGCATAGCATGGCATAATAAGCAAACGTAGAAGTAACTCCCAAACGTTTGATAATAAACAGGTAATAGGTACTACCTCAACTACTTCCCATCCCACAATTTAATTAGATCCTAATCATGCAATGTTTGAGGATTGATCTAATACAATAAAACTGGGTAGTAGGAGGTATGATCAAAGTGTTACTTGCCTTGCTGATGATCCGGGAAACCTAGCGATTCGAAGTAACAAGCGGCGCACTCCGGGTAATCTATCGCAAACAAACAAGCATAGAATAAGTACTAATCTAATGCATAGGTAAAACTCAAATAAGAGATCTAACCAGAAGGTTCACTTTAAGAACTCCGGTTTGCAAAAAGAATCGAATCAAACGAGGCAACGAAAGTCAAACGGCGAAAGAAAACAACTTCGTTCTACTAATCTGGATCTAAGGAAAATTTTACAGTAGCAAAAACTCGTTTAAGTTTGTTAAACGGTTAGAGGGTTTCGAGACGAAACTCCAGGCGCTTGAATCGCCCGATTCCGATAAACGAGCGAAAAGTTATACTAAAACAAAAATCGGATCAGGAATCGCGATCAGAAAAAACGCGGATTAAATCCGAGAAAAAGAAAAACGACGAACGTTCGCTAGAATGAACGAACGGACGAACGCTCGCTATTTAAATAAATCGGAAAAAAACCGATCTATTTAAAAAAACGAATCTAAAAAAACCGACGGAAAAACCGAACGGTTTTTCGGAAAAAAATAAAAAAAAACGGGCGCGGACTTCGAGGCGCGGCGAACCTCGGGCGGCGTGCGGCGGCGGGGCGGGTGGCGGCGGGATTAGGGTTTGGGGCGCGTCGGGTGGGCTGTGGGGGTCGGGTCCCCCGGCTTATAAAGCCTTCCCGGGCCGGTGTCCAGGTCGGACACGGCGCGTAGGTCGGTTCGATTTTTTTAAAATAATTACGCGTGGAAGAAAAATAAAAAGAAATACTAAACGGACTCCAAAAATCCCGAAATAAATTTTCCCGGGATTCTAAAATCAAGCCGCACAAGGTGAACATTTATTTGGGGCCTAAATGCAATTTTGAAAAATGCACATTTTTCCTAAATTCAAATAAAATAACGAAAAACTCCGAAATAAAATCTTATTTGATTTTTTATCAAATCCTCAATATTTCTTTATTTTGGGGAAGTCATTTTATTCCCTCTCTCATATTTTTGTAATAGATATAATTGATGATAAAATAAATAAAATCAAATGATCCTATTCTCAAAATTTGAGAAAGCTCAAATATGAAAATGACGAATTCCCCAACTCTCTCCGTGGGTCCTTGAGTTGCGTAGAATTTCTAGGATCAAAACCAAAATCAAAATAAAATATGATATGCATTTATGATCTAATGTATAACATTCCAAATTGAAAATTTGGGATGTTACAAACCTACCCCCCTTAAGATGAATCTCGCCCTCGAGATTCGGGTTGGCTAGAAAATAGGTGAGGGTGGTCCTTGAGCAAAATCTTCCTCTCGCTCCCAGGTGGCTTCATCCTCTGTGTGGTGGCTCCACTGAACTTTGCAAAACTTGATAACCTTGCTGCGAGTGACTCGGCTGGCAAACTCGAGGATCTTAATTGGTTTCTCCTCATAGGTCAAATCGTTATCCAACTGAATTGTTTCCAATGGCATTGTGTTTCTCAAAGGTATGTCAGCCATCTCAGCATGACATTTCTTCAACTGGGAAACGTGGAACACATCATGAACCCCTGACAATCCTTCGGGCAATTCCAACTTGTAGGCCACTTCTCCCATACGCTCCAAAACTCGATATGGTCCTACAAATCGTGGTGCTAACTTCCCCTTAACTCCAAAACGCTTTGTTCCCCGAAGTGGAGATACTCGAAGATAAGCTCTATCTCCAACTTGGTAAACTGTCTCCTTCCGTTTAGAATCTGCATAACTCTTTTGTCTGGACTGGGCTATCTTGAGCCTATCGCGAATCAACTTCACCTTCTGTTCAGACTCTTTAATCAAGTCAGGTCCAAACAACTGGCGATCTCCAACTTCATCCCATGACAATGGTGTCCTGCACCTCCTTCCGTACAAAGCTTCGAAGGGGGCCATCTTTAAACTGGTTTGGTAACTGTTGTTGTAAGAGAACTCTGCATATGGCAAATTGTCGTCCCAACTAGATCCGTAATCTAGCGCACAAGCTCTCAACATATCCTCCAAAATCTTATTGACTCTCTCGGTCTGTCCATCTGTCTCTGGATGAAAAGCTGTACTGAATTCTAGCCTGGTACCCAAAGTTTCGTGCAACTGCTTCCAGAACTTTGAGGTAAACTGGGTTCCTCTATCCGATACGATACTCCTCGGAACTCCATGCAAACATACGATCCTGGTCATGTATATCTTTGCCAACTTAGCACTGGTGTAAGTGGTCTTTACTGGGATGAAATGAGCTACCTTCGTCAATCGATCGACTACAACCCAAATCGAGTCATATCCTGAACGAGTCCTGGGTAATCCCGTGATAAAATCCATGCCTAACTTATCCCACTTCCATTCGGTTATCGGCAATGGTTGTAGCAATCCTGCTGGCTTCTGATGCTCTGCTTTTACTCTCTAACATACATCACAAACTGCTACGTACTCCGCAATATCCTTCTTCATTTCGGTCCACCAGAAAATGTCTTTCAAATCCAAATACATCTTGGTATTTCCTAGGTGAATCGAATATGGTGAATCATGTGCCTCTTGCAGAATCAACTTCCTGATCTCCGGGTCATTAGGCACGTAAACATATCTTCAAACTATAGGGTGTCGTGCTCATCCTCACGAAATCCCTTAGCCTTTCCTTTGCTAAGTTTCTCCTTTATAGAGGCAATCTCCTTGTCAGTCCTTTGGGCTTCTATGATTTTATCCATTAATGTAGACTGAATCTCCAATGCTGCTACATAGCCTCTCGGAACTATTTCCAAACATAGTTCACGAAGATTTTCTGCTAACTCCCTTGGTATTCCTCCCGTCATTAATGTATTGACGTGGCTCTTACGGCTTAATGCGTCAGCTACTACATTAGCCTTTCCGGGATGGTAATGCAATCTCATATCATAATCCTTGATGAGCTCCAACCATCTCCTTTGTCTGAGATTTAACTCCTTCTGCGTGAAAATGTACTTCAAACTCTTATGATCCGTGTACACCTCACAATGATTTCCAATGAGGAAATGTCTCCATGTTTTCAATGCATGCACTACGGCTGCTAACTCCAAATCATGCGTAGCATAATTCAACTCATGAGGTTTCAGTTGTCTTGAGGCATATGAAACAACTCTCCCTTCCTGCATAAGCACTGCTCCAAGTCCTCGACGTGAAGCGTCGCAATACACCTCATAATCTTTGGTCTGGTCTGGCAAAATCAACACTGGTGAAGTAAGTAAACGTTTATTCAACTCCTGGAAACTAGCCTCACAATCCTCAGTCCATTTGAACTTGGTATCCTTCTTCAACAACTCAGTCATAGGCTTCGCAATCTTTGAGAAATTCTCAATAAATCTCCGGTAGTATCCTGCGAGTCCAAGAAAACTCCGTATCTCTCCAATCGTGGTCGGTGCTTCCCATTTGGTCACGGTATCAACTTTAGTGGGATCTACTGCTATACCTTCTCCAGATATAACGTGTCTGAGGAATCCTACTTCCTTCAACCAAAACTCACATTTTCTAAACTTGGCATATAGTTGATGTTCTCTGAGCTTTCCAAGTACCAATCGCAAATGTTCCTTATGCTCTTCTTCATTCTTCGAGTAAACCAGGATATCATCAATGAACACTACAATGAACTTATCCAAAAACTCCATAAACACTTTGTTCATCATGTTCATAAAATATGCGGGTGTGTTAGTCAGACCAAATGACATAACGGTATACTTGTACAGCCCATACCTGGTGGTAAAAGTTGTCTTAGGAATATCCTGTTCTCTAATCTTCAACTGGTGGTATCCTGATCACAGATCGATCTTGGAAAATACCTTAGCTCCTTGCAATCGATCAAACAGATCATTGATCATAGGTAGTGGGTACTTGTTCTTGATCGTTACTTCATTCAATCCTCGATAATCAGCAACCATCCTTAACGATCCATCCTTCTTCTCCACTAGAAGTAATGGCAATCCCCAAGGAGAAGAACTTGGGCGAATATATACTTTATCCAGTAACTCCTTAATATGCTTCTTAATTTCCACCAAATCCTTTGCTGGCATCATGTATGGTCTCTTTGATATTGGCCCTGTGCCTGGCAATAGCTCAATCAAAAACTCAATATCTCTATCCGGTGGCATGCCTGGCAATTCTTCTGGAAATACTTCAGGGAAATCCCTTACCACTGGTACTTCCTCCTGCACAACTCCTGTTAAGCAATTTACTTGAGCCCTCTTTGGCACATGTCGGGATACATACTTGATCCTTCTCCCTTCTGGTGTGGTAAGTAAAATTGACTTAGTAGCACATTCAATATTCCCTTCATACTTTGATAACCAATCCATGCCTAATATCACATCCAATCCTTGGGATTCCAATACTATTAGGTCTAAGGGAAAAACATAGTTACCAATCCTTAATGGTAACCGATCACACCATCGACTAGCCATATACTCTGCTCCAGGCGAGGTTACTAACATGGGTGACCTAAGGGCTTGGGTTGACAAGTTATACTTATCCACAAATCCCCTTGAGATGTATGAATGTGATGCGCCAGTATAAAAAAGAACGAGTGCAGTAAATGACTTAACCAAAAACTTACCTATTACTGCATCAGGCTGAGCTTCAACCTCCTCCACGCTAACGTGGTTCACCTGCCCCCTGTTGAAAGGGTTCGGCTTCTTCCCAGAGCTTCCATTGCTATTTCCATTTTGTAATTCAGGACATTCATTGGCATAATGTCCGGTCTTCGAACACTTAAAGCAAGTGACTTGGCTCGGGTCCTTCTTGGCTGGGGTTGATGGGTTGGTGCGGTTCTGGCTATTGCTTCCTCCATTCCCATTACCACTTCTGGTGCCATTGTGATTGTGTGAGCTACCTCCTCCATGGGTGTGCTGAAAATGTCCTCCCGGTCTAGGGGTAAAACGTGGCTTTTGCTGAGCTCCTGAATTGTACTTCCCTTGTCCATACTTCCTCTTACGATTTTCAATTTGCTGCTGCTTGCCTTCAATCATAAGAGCACGATCTACCAACTCCTGGTAGTTGTTGAAAGTTGCTACCATCAACTGCATGCTCAACTCATCATTCAGTCGTTCCAGAAACTTCTCCTGCTTTGATGCATCCGTAGCGACGTCATCTGGGGCATAATGTGCTAGTTTACTAAATTCCTCCACATACTGGCCAACTGTTCGTCCTCCTTGGCGCAAGTTGCGAAACTCACGCTTCTTCATGGCCATAGCTCCTGCTAAAACATGGGCAGTACGAAAAGCCTGCTGAAACTGGTCCCATGTGACAGTGTCAACAGGGAAAGTGGCTCTGAAATTCTCCCACCATGATGATGTGGGTCCTTCAAGCTGATGTGCGGCAAATTTCACCTTCTCCGCATCCGTGCATCCTGCGGTGGTCAACTCTCTAGCTGTCTTGCATAGCCAATCATCTGCTACTATCGGCTCGGTGCTACTGGAAAACACCGGCGGATTCAGCCTAAGAAAACGGGCTAAGTGATCAACAGGTGGTGGTGGTGGTGGGTTGTAGTTGTTGTTCCCTTGATTCTGATTCTGGACTAGCAACTGCATCAATGTGTTCTGCTGCTGGATCAACTGGGTGAGCTCCAGTGGAAAGGTAAATCCGGGGTTACGTCTCGGAGGCATCTGGGTTTAGAAAAGATGAGATTTAAGAATAGAGGGGGTCTAAAGAGAAAACACTACCCATATGCACATGAGGCAAAAGCAAACAATTCACTTCATTCAATCAAACAAGGGCATACAATCGATCTAACTATCGCAAAGTGCTCGGACTACTATATTTACATGGTGGACTACTACTACTGATAAGGTGGTCTACTACAAATATTCTTCGGTTGCAAACTCCATGATATCTGCTCTAGCTTCATCAACATAATTGTCATCACTATCATCTGGATCCGAATCGGTGTCGTCGATGATGATGTAGTCTTCCGGGCGAATCTCCTTGGGTTCTTTGTCTTCATCTGCTGGTGTAGGTCTCCCATGAATATCCCGATCTTCTTTGTTAGGTCGGCATTCTTATCCACCAATACTTCAATTTCCTCTTCATAATCTTCACGTGTAGCCTTGAGTTCTTCCTCCAGTTCCTTGATTCTAGTCTTAGCCTTCTTCAGATCTATCATGTCGGCGCACATATGGTTCTCCTGTCGTCGAATGTGCTGGTTTAACTCCTGGATAAAAGCTGCAATTGATCTATCTTTCCTGGTGCTGATCATCTCCCAGTGCTCGTCTCGGCGTCCACAAATCTGGTAGATAGTATCCTTGAGATCATTATGGTAGACTTCTCCAATGCGTCCCATGGCGATGTGAGCTGCCATGCTCTTTCCTAGATTCCAAGTTGGTGCATCAAAAGAAAACTCTATGGGCTCAGTGATTGGCATGAACATCCTTCCTGGAACTTGAACTTGAATCATCCAGCGCTCTTCTTCAGGTAAAGTGGCGTTGTAGGTTCCGGTGAAGCTTGGCACTCCTATGTTCAGGTATCTAGTGACTTCCTTCAAGTGACGACCAAAGGGTGTATCTTCATCCGGTTGCGTGAACTTGCTCCTTGCATCCGCCATCCTAAAAGAGTAGAAAAGATGAGGAGTCAGAAGAGAAGAGGGTGAATAGTGTTCTAGGTCTTTAGCTTAGTGGTCGTGTCCTACAGTCAGTGTGTGCTCTGATACCATCTCTGTAGCGACCAGACCTCAAACGGTCTGATCTCTGTGCTCCGGTGTCATCCCTGGATCAGTAATGCCGACACCACACAATACTCGGAGGATTTATAACAGAGTAGCAACCACACACTTATTACATCGAGCGTCTCAAAAGAGAACTTATTACAATAAATATGGCTTAAGTCCATCTAATAACGATAACAGTGGAAGGCTTGGAAGATAAGTGAGTCCATCAACTCCAACGGCATCACTGAGTATAGAACCACGACCTAAAAACTCCTTAATCATCGTCTGAAAAGTCTGCAACATTAATGTTGCAGCCCGAAACGGGTGAGCACATGGAATATGCTGGCAAGGTAACACATAGATAATAATGGAATGAAACAGCTATACTATATGCATATTTGGCTGTTGGAAAGCTCTATGGTTACAGTTTTGTGTAAAGCCAATTTTTCCCTACTTCAAAGGAATAAATTTAATTACTATCATGGTGGTTGTTAAACATTGAGAATGGTTGACAGCATCCTCAATCCCAATTAAGCATCATCATTAAAGAAAACCCAACAAAATTAATTTAGAGTAACATGTTGAGATTCACATGAAAATCCAGGTACTAGATACTCAAGATGTCCATAACTGGGGACACGGCTAACCATGATTAGTTTATTACACTCTGCAGAGGTTTGCGCACTTTTCCCCACAAGACTCGATCGCCTCCGTTTGGTTTCTCGCACTACATGGTGTTTGAGAAGACGGATGACCGAGACATAGTCTTTCAGAAGCGCTAGCACCTTACGATCGGGTAGACAGTACCACCTACATCCCCTACATCTGCTAGTCTACCACTATAACAGTTCGCACGACTTAGTCAACTATGCTAGAGCCCATAATAGCTTGTGGCTGCACACGGAAGTTTCTAGTATGAATAGTCTAATGATCCCTTTGAGCCTGGGTGGCGGTCCAAAACAAAACAGGCAAGTCCTGGAATACCCAGGTGCCTCAATCCACCCAGATGTGTGTTTAAGTTGCCACCTTAGATAAACCATTAATTAACAAACTCACATCTGTCATGGATATCACTCACCCAATCCACGTCTACTAGCATAGCATGGCATAATAAGCAAACGTAGAAGTAACTCCCAAAGGTTTGATAATAAACAGGTAATAGTTACTACCTCAACTACTTCCCATCCCATAATTTAATTAGATCCTAATCATGCAATGTTTGAGGATTGATCTAATACAATAAAACTGGGTAGTAGGAGGTATGATCAAAGTGTTACTTGCCTTGCTGATGATCCGGGAAACCTAGCGATTCGAAGTAACAAGCGGTGCACTCCGGGTAATCTATCACAAACAAACAAGCAAGCAAACAATAAGTACTCATCTAATGCACAGGTAAAAATCAAATAAGAGATCTAACCAGAAGGTTCACTTTAAGAACTCCGGTTTGCAAAAAGAATCAAATCAAACGAGGCAATGAAAGTCAAACGGCGAAAGAAAACAACTTCGTTCTACTAATCTGGATCTAAGGCAAATTTTACAGTAGCAAAAACTTGTTTAAGTTCGTTAAACGGTTAGAGGGTTTCGAGACGAAACTCCAGGCGCTTGAATCGCCTGATTCTGATAAACGAGCGAAAAGTTATACTAAAACGAAAATCGGATCAGGAATCGTGATCAGAAAAATCACGGATTAAATACGAGAAAAAGAAAAACGACGGACGTTCGCTAGAACGAACGAACGGACGAACGCTCGCTATTTAAATAAATCTGAAAAAACCGATCTATTTAAAAAAAGAATCTAAAAAAACCGACGGAAAAACCGACGGAAAAACCGAACGGTTTAAAACAGGCGCGGACTTTGAGGCGCGGCGAACCTCGGGCGGCGTGCGGTGGCGGCAGCGGCGGGGCGGGTGGTGGCGGGCTAGGGTTTGGGGCGCGTCGGGTGGGCTGTGGGGGTCGGGTCCCCCGGCTTATAAAGCCTTCCCGGGCCGGTGTCCAGGTCGGACACGGCCCGTAGGTCGGTGCGATTTTTTTAAAAAAATTATGCGCTGAAGAAGAATAAAAAGAAATAGTAAGCGGACTACAAAAATCCCGAAATAAATTTTCCCGGGCTTCTAAAATCAAGCCGCACAAGGTGAACATTTATTTGGGGCCTAAATGTAATTTTGAAAAACGCAAATTTTTCCTAAATTCAAATAAAATAACGAAAAACTCCGAAATAAAATCTTATTTGATTTTTTTATTAAATCCTCAATATTTATTTATTTTGGGAAAGTCATTTTATTCCCTCTATCATATTTTTGTAATAGAAATAATTGATGATAAAATAAATAAAATCAAATGATCCTATTCTCAAAATTTGAGAAAGCTCAAATATGAAAATGACGAATTCCCCAACTCTCTCCGTGGGTCCTTGAGTTGCGTAGAATTTCTAGGATCAAAACCAAAATCAAAATAAAATATGATATGCATTTATGATCTAATGTATAACATTCCAAATTGAAAATTTGGGATGTTACAAAGGCTTTATAAAGTAGGACAAACACTCCTCAGCTACTGGCCGAGGAGGTGGAAGCTAATGGTCGGTCAACAAAGTTTTGTACAATGCGGATCCGAGCATTAACGATGTAAAGTAATTGGATACATAGAATCATTACACATAATTTGTGATTTTACTTCGGATATCGATCCTTAATCCGGCCACTTGTGCCCACATTAAGGCTCGAGGGCTACTGGGCTTCAGGCTTATCATTCACTAATATTAAAAGGGGTGTATCGATCCCCTAATCTGGTGTTGCCACCCGACCAATGTCTCGGGGGCTACTGCATTGCCTATTCAATGCAGAAAATTCAAAGTGCTCAATGTTCGGCTGGACCGAACTATGGGCAAACGCGTCTTCGGACAATAATAGGCACCATCTAGGACCTATCCGGCATCAGGCTAATATATTACGGCGACTTCTGAAAACCCTCTCTCAAGGGCCCGTCCACCGATCACTATCTCCTCTAATGTGCATCTCGGGTTTTAGGCCGACACACACCTTGAGGGCTACTGGCTATATACATCTCATCAGCAAATAAATTTCACAGCTCAAAAGCAATCCGGCATAAAGCTCGGATGCAAGTGACTAAATCCATATAGGATGTTTCCGGCATAAAGCTCGGTCGCGAGTGAATAGCTCCATAGAGGACTTTTCAGCGTTATGCTCGGATAAACTCCTTCAAACTTTTTCAAACATGAGGTACTTTGTGCATCCTCAGTTGCAGTCCGGCACTGGAGCTCGGCTATAGTCCGGCAATGGAGCTCGGATACAGTCCGACAATGGAGCTCGGATACAGTCCGGCGTTGGAGTTCGGCTGCAAGAGGATACCTCAGATGCAGTCCGGCGTTGGAGCGCAGACATAAGAGGACACTGCCGCCCGAGAACAACTTCAAACCCGAGGTGTGGCATAAAATAACAAGGCATTGATAAAGGCCGAAAACTTAAAAGGGGGCTCCTTAGATACCTGACGTGTAAATTCTTCGGATTCACTTCGGCGATCCTCAAGATCGAAAATGAGATGATTTGTTGAACCAGTTTTCAAGACCGACGACCGAAGATGAAGAATAGTTCGGAAGAATCGAGGAGCGTCCCTAACTTGAAGACCGGTTCAGGGGGCTACTGACTGTGTCCTGGACTAGGGGGCACTCACCATGTCGTCTCCCAACCAGGTGGGTCGGGCCGAGGACCCCCACGGTGATTCACTAATGGGCCACTTTAGGCAGCCCATGCCGCATACAAGGAAGACTCCACAAGACTTGGCGCTCAAGCCAAGGACTCTCCTAAACCCTAGGCCTACGGTGCATATATAAGCCGAGGCCCGGCTAGTCAATAGACAATCTCATATTCGTTATTACAATCTCGTGGTAGATATATGTACTATGTACTATCCCCAAATCAATACAATCAAAAGCAGGACGTAGGGTATTATCTCTTCAAGAGAGCCCGAACTTGGGTAAAATCCTGTGTCCATGTTACCATTGCTCCAAGATGCCTAGCTTAGGACCCCTACTACGAGATATGTCGGATATAGAACTGACAGCAGGCCTAGTGTCGTTGTGCCGATGTAATCCCCTTGTACCTGTAATAAAGAGTTGATTTGTTCTATGCTAAGTAGTGTCGTATTCCAGAAGACTTCTCCTTGATCTATGGGCTAGAATATAGGGCATTCCGGTTTCTCTAAGCCGGGGTGCCATAGGCTAAAAGGGCCCAGTTCGTAGTTGGTCACGCTGTGGGTCAACAGTAATAATAACAATGTGCTTAATAACAACCCTGGTTCGATGATGAGAGAAGTTGGTTAATCTTTATGTGATCGCGAGAGGATCACCGTGGTATCGAGGATACCGAGTTGTTGGATATTTGTGGTGTTATGCGAGAGTCAAGGGTTAAGGTCAAGCTCCTTGTGGTCATGTAATGATTACTACGGTATTGTGATACCAAGCTTGATTGGATCCTGAGATGATCGTATGATGTCCGTGATGGTAAGCTTATGAACATGATGGTTACGAGGTAACCCGAGCAGAGTAAGTTGGTGCATGATAGTGTCATCATGTTGCATGCTAGTATTATCATGTTCATATGTTCATGCCATGTTCGTATTGTTCTAGATGTATCAAGTTCATCTTGTTCATGCTATGATTGATCTGATAGTATTGTGCTAATCCTTGTTAACCTGTAATTGACATGCTGTTGTCTGTCTTGATTGCTCTTGGTTGCTGTGAGCTTGCAAGTACATTCAATGTACTGACCTAGCGTGTCATGCCAGTTTGTAAGTCATGCCAGATTTGATTGCTTGTTTGTCGTGGGTTCCTTGTTTGCGAGCTAGGATAAGCGTTCCAGCCAGAGTCCCTGTGGAGTGGAGTTCATCACCGTCGTCGTTGTTCCGCTGCTAGAGTTATTCCGCTGCTTCATATTGTTCTGCTACTTGCATGGAGCAACCGTGGCAGGCGTAGTGTCGTCGTGCTGATGTAATCCCCTTGTACCCATATAGACTGTAATAAAGAGCTGATTTGTTCTATGCTAAGCAGTGACGTATTCCATCTCTGGGCTGGAATACATGGCATTCCTGTTTCTCTGAGCCGGGGTGCCATAGGCTAAAAGGGCCCAGTTCGTAGTTGGTCACACTGTGGGTCAACAGTAATAATAACAATGTGCTTAATAACAACCCTGGTTCGATGATGTTAGAAGTTGGTTGATCTTTATGTGATCGCAAGAGGATAACCGTGGTATCGAGGATACCGAGTTGTTGGATATTTGTGGTGTTATGCGAGAGTCAAGGGTTAAGGTCAAGCTCCTTGTGGTCATGTAATGATTACTATGGTATTGTAATACCAAGCTTGATTGGATCCTGAGATGATCATATGGTGTCCGTGATGGTAAGCTTATGAACGTGATGGTTATGAGGTAACCCGAGCAGAGTAAGTTGGTGCATGATAGTGTCATCATGTTGCATGCTAGTATTATCATGTTCATGTGTTCATGCCATGTTCGTATTGTTCTAGCTGTATCATGTTCATCTTGTTCATGCTATGATTGATCTGATAGTATCATGTTAATCCTTGTTAACCTGTAATTGCCATGTTGTTGTCTGTCTTGATTGCTCTTGGTTGCTGTCAGCTTGCAAGTACATTCAATGTACTGACCTGGCGTGTCATGCCAGTTTGCAGGTCATGCCGGATTTGATTGCTTGTTTGTCGTGGGTTCCTTATTTGCGAGCTAGGATAAGCGTTCCAGCCAGAGTCCCTACAGAGTGGAGTTCATCACCCTTGTCGTTGTTCCGCTGCTAGAGTTATTCCGCTGGTTCATGTTGTTCTGGTGCTTGCATGGAGCAACTGTGGTAGGCGTAGTGTCGCCGTGCCGATGTAATCCCCTTGTACCCATATAGACTGTAATAAAGAGCTGATTTGTTCTATGCTAAGCAGTGTCGTATTTCAGAAGACTTCTCCTCGATCTCTCGCTAGAATACAGGGCGTTCTGGTTTTTCTGAGCCGGGGTGCCACAGGTAGAATACACCTGCTTCGAGTGCAAAAAGCCTGGACACTTCATTTTGGACTGCCCTCTTTGGGAAGCTGAAATCCGTGATAGTGGAAGATTTTATTTTGGCAACTATCGAGGCAAAAGCAAGAGCAAGAACTACGACTCTGATGAAGAAAAGAAAACAAAGAAATTCTTCAAGAATAAGGACAACTACACTTCAAAATCTTCGTCAAGATCTTCATCAAGGAACCCTTCCAAGTCCTCCTCCAACCGCAAGAATACCCCTCACAAGGCCAAGGCATACATCGGCAAGGAGATGGATTCCGAAGAAGAATCGTCTGCCTCTGAAGAAGCTAATGAACCCGATGAGGATTCCGACTCTGGCATGGCTGGCATAGCATGTGCCTCTTCTCCTACGAAATATTTCTTTGGGAACCTGTCAAGCGACAATGAATCTCCTGCCTACTACTTCATGGCCAAGGCCTCAAAAGAAAAGGGCTATGTCTTCAGGTGTACAGAATGGATAATGGGTAGTGAATGAACTAGTCGTATGACCAGAGACAAGTCGTTGTTTGTCGACCCCAACTTAACTGCTTCTCCTCTGAAGTATATCACTTTTGGCAACAACAACAAAGGAAAGGTAATTGGGCTAGGTAAAATTGCCATATCCAAGGACAAGTCCATTGATGATGTTTTACTTGTTCAATCTCTTGGATTCAATCTTATGTCAGTTGGCAAGCTATGTGATTTAGGCATGCTAGTTCTATTTTCCATATCCAAATGCATTGTCTTCATGGCCTCTAACAATTCCTTCGTCTTTGAGGGAATTAGAAAGGGTGATCTATATATTGTGGATTTCTCTAAGGGTCCCTTAGTCCAAACTTGTTTGCTTGCAAAAGCAACCGAAGGATGGTTGTGGCACCGAAGACTTGGTCATGTAGGTATGAGAAATTTGTAGACCATGTTGAAGAAAAATCATCTCCGTGGCATTCCTGATGTAAAATTCGATAAGGATCAACTTTGTGTTGCATGTGAGGCTAGCAAATTGGCCAAGAAGCATCACTCATGCAAGACAGTTATGACCATAACAAGACCACTGGAAATTCCTCATATGTATTTATTCGGTCCTCAAAATTATGCTAGCTTCAGTGGCAGTCATTATGGTCTGATTATTATTGATGATTTCTCTCGCTACACTTGGGTATTCTTTCTCGAAGACAAAACCTGCAACCAAGATATCTTCAAAAGTTTCGCTAAGAAGGCCCAAAATGAATATGATGTGCGAATTAAGCATGTCAGAAGTGACAATGGAACTGAGTTAAAAATACTCATATTGCTGAATTTCTCAATGAACATGGTATTACTCATGAGTTCTCTGCTACATACACTCCCCAACAAAATGTAGTTGTTGAACGAAAGAACGGAACTCTCATTGAAATGGCGAGAACAATGCTCAGTGAGTACAAAACTCCCATTCGCTTTTGGGCTGATGCTATTAACACTGCTTGTCATGTTATCAATCGTGTTTATCTTCACAAGTTCCTTAAGAAAACTTCATATGAGCTTATCACTGGCAAGAAACCGAAGGTTTCCTATCTACGTGTTTTTTGTGCACCTTGCTATATTCCTGATATGAATCATTCTTCCAAGTTTGCACCTAAGGCACATGAAGGTTTTCTTCTCGGTTATGGCTCAAACTCGCATACGTACCATGTATATAACTCTCACCACATGAAAGTTATGGAATGGTAAATGTGCGGTTTGATGAATGTAATGGCTCCCAAAAGGAGCACCTTCCAAATGTGATAGATGAACCACTGATTTCAAATGCTATTTGGCAAATGGCTATTAGGAGCATCAAGCCTATTGAAGGAAATGCACCTGAGTCCTCTGATGATGATGCTCCTATGACTCGAAGCAGAACTCGTCAAGCCACCACCGAAGCAAATGCTCCTCCAAATGGAAATGGCAATCAAAATCAAAATGCCGATCAAAATGGCAATCCTAAAGGAAATGATGATACAAATGATGATGCTGATGAAAATGATAATGATCATCAAGATGAAAATCCTCATCCACGAGTGGCATATCAAGTTGACCCTTCATTGATTCTCGATGAAATTGAGAATCCAGGTTATCGACCCATAACTCGTTCACGCACTCATTTGGCTAACTACCGTGGCAGTTTCTCCTTTATATCATTGACAGAACCTACCAAGTATGAAGAAGCATTGAATGATCCAGATTGGATGAATGCAATGCAAGAGGAGTTGGTGCAATTCAAACTGAATGATGTATGGGAACTGGTTGACAAACCGAATCCCAAGAAGCACAATATCATCGGCACAAAATGGATTTGCCGCAATAAGCAAGATGAAAATGGCATTGTGGTGAAAAACAAAGCACGACTCATTGCTCAAGGGTACACACATGTAGAAGGTATTGATTTTGGTGAAACATATGCTCCTGTTGCACACCTTGAGGAAATTCGTATTATTCTCACTTATGCTAATTACAATGTTATCTTGCTTTATCAAATGGATTTGAAAAGTGCTTTCCTCAATGGTGAAATTGATGAGGAATTTTATGTTAGACATCCACCTGGCTTTGAACATCCTGAATTTCCTAACAAAGTTTTCAGGTTGAAAAAGCTTTATATAGGCTAAAGAAAGCCCCTCGAGCTTGGTATGACACCTTGAAGAAAATTTTGCTCGACAAAGGGTTTAAGCCAGGATCCACTGATCCCACACTTCTCACACATGCTATTGACAATGATCTATTCGTATGTCAAATCTATGCGGATGATATTATCTTCGACTGTACTAACAATGCTTGCAGTTTAGAGTTGGGGAAAATGATGTCCAATAAATATCAAATGTCTATGATGGGTGAACTCAAGTTCTTTCTCGAATTGCAATTCATCAATAGGCAAAATGACATTTTCATTTCTCAGGAGAAACATCTGAAAAGAATGCCTGAAGAAGTTCAAAATGCAAGATTCCAAAATGAAGGGCTATAAAACTCCTATGCCCACGAATGGTAAGCTGGATGCAGATGTGTATGGTAAGGATTACGATCATAAAGCTTATCATTCGATGATTGGTTCTCTTCTTTACCTATGTACATCCAGACCTGACATTATGTTGAGTGTTTGCATGTGTGCCCGCTATCAAGCTGCACCGAAAGAATCACATCACCAAGCGGTCAAGCGCATTCTGAGATATTTGGCTCACACCCCCACCTTAGGTTTATGGTATCCTAAGGGAGCATAGTTTGATCTTGTTGGATATTCAGACTCGGATTGGGCTAGTGACTTGATTGACAGGAAATCTACTTTGGGGACATGTCATTTCCTCAGTAGATCATTGGTCTACTGGTCATCAAGGAAGTAGAATTGTGTGTCTCTTTCCATGGCTGAGGCCGATTGATGTTGGCGCTTGTTGCACTCAGTTATTGTGGATGAAGCAGACTCTTAAAGATTAAGGCATCAAGATCAAGCATATCCCTATATATTGTGACAATGAGAGTGCCATCAAAATTGCACACAATCCTGTGCAGCATTCTCGCACAAAGCATATTACCATTAGACATCATTTCATTCATGATCATGTTGCTCGAGAGGATATTGTCATCAATCATGTCAAGACCGAAGACAATCTCGCTGATATTTTCACCAAGCCTCTCGATGAAAAAAGATTCTATGCATTACGGTGTGAGCTAAATATCCTGGACTTCGCAAACATGTAGTAAGCTGGACTCGACACCCGTGCTAACGCTTCCACATCTTAGAAGGAGTGGGTGCATAACACTCGAAGAGTTTGAAAATTTTGACAAAGTGAAATTTTCTTTCTGAGAGTGAATACATTAACGAAGAACTAGACAAATCGGGTGCCATGATAATTGTGCGACACTCAGAACCATTATTCTGTGACTTAAATGAATAATCGTCTTGCGATAAACAATATCCAAATATAAAGTTTTATGCATTACACAAGCACCAAATAACCATTATTTAGGTTTAATAATAATCTGGAAGGTATTATGAGCGTGTCGATGGTGATCGTATCAACCTTGGAGACACTTCCAACACCCATCGTCACCTCGCCCTCAGCTAGTCTCCGTAACTCCACAACTCCTGCTTTGAGTTACTAATATTAGCAACTGAATCGGTATCAAATATCCACACACTACTATGAGCACTAGTGAGGTACACATCAATAACATGTATATCAAATATACCTTTCACTTTGCCATCCTTCTTATCTGCGAAGTACTTGGGGCGGTTCCGCTTCCAGTGGCCTTTCCCCTTGCAGTAGAAACACTCAATCTCAAGTTCAGGTCCAGCCTTTGGTTTCTTCATGGGAGCGGCAACTGCCTTGCCATTATTCCCGAAGTACCCTTTTCTTCCCTTGCCTTTCTTGAAACTAGTGGTCTTATTAACAATCAACACTTGATTCTTTTTCTTGATTTCTACCTCCGTCGTGGCCTTAAGTATCACGAATAGCTCAGGGATAGTCTTCTCCGTCCCTTGCATATTATAGTTCATCATGAAGCCCTTATATATGGCTTGGTGGCAGTGATTGGAAAACTTTGTCAACCGCTGTCTTATCTAGAAGATTAACTCCCACTTGATTAAAGCGATTGTAGCACCCAAATACTCTGAGCACATGCTCACTAACTGAGTTATTCTCCTCCATCTTGCAGCCAAAAGAAATTGTCAGAGGTCTTATACCTCTCAACACGGGCATGAGCCTGAAATACCACCAATTTCAGCTCTTGGAACATCTCATATGCTCTGTGGCATTCAAACGTCTTTGGGGCCCTCATTTCTAAGACATAAAGCATGGCACACTGAACTATCGAGTAGTCATTAGAACGTGGCTCCCAGATGTCCACAACATCCACAGACGATGCTGGAGGGGTTGGCACACTGAGCGGTTCATCAAGGACATAAGCCTTCTGTGTAGCAGTGAGGACAATCCTCAGACTACAGACCTAGTCCGCATAATTGCTTACAAAATCTTTCAACTTAGTCTTTCTCTAGAAATGTATTAAAACAGGGAGCTTCAACATGAGCTATTGATCTACAACATAATTTCCAAAGACAATTTAGACTATGTTCATGATAATTAGTTTAGTTAATCAAATTACTAATGAACTCCCACTTAAATCAACATCCCTTAAGTTGTCGAAGTGATACATGATCCAAATCAACTAACCCATGTTCAATCATCACATTAGATGGGGTAGTCATCAATGGTGAACATCTCCATGTTGATCATATCTACTATGTGACTCAAGTTTGACCTCTTGGTCTCCTGTGTTCTGAGGCCATGTATGTACATGCTAGGCTTGTCAAGTTTAACCCAAGTATTTTGCATGTGTAAAACTGGCTTACACCCGTTCTATGTGAACGTAGAGTCTATCACACCCGATCATCACGTGGTGCTTCGAAACGACGAGCTTTCGCAATGGTGCATACCTAGGGAGAACACACTTATCTTGAAATTAAGTGAACGGGTCATCTTATAATGCTACCGTCGTCCTAAGAAAAATAAGATGCATAAAAGATAAACATCACATGCAATCAAAATATGTGACATGATACGGACATAATCATCTTGTGCTTTTGATCTCCATCTTGAAAGAACCGGCATGATCTCCATCATCACCAGCATGACACCATGAGCTCCATCATCGTGTCTTCACGTGGTTGTCTTGCCAACTATCGCTTCTACAACTATTGCTAACGCATAGTGATAAAGTAAAGCAATTACATGGCGTTATTTGTTGACATGCTGGTCATACAATAAATCAAATACAACCCTATGGCTCATGTTGTTTGACGTTCTCATCGACATGCAAGTTGTGAACCTATTACAAAACATGATCATCTCATACATCAACATATATCACATCACGTTTTGGCCATACCACATCACAACATGCCCTGCAAAAACAAGTTAGACGTCCTCTACTTTGTTGTTGCAATTTTTACGTGGATGCTAGGGCAAACTATAAGAACCGTTCTTATCTACACAAAACCACAAGGTGATATGCAAGTTGCCTTTTAACCTTCTACAAGGACCGCCCTGGACAAATAAGATTCAACTAAAGTGGGAGAGACAGACACCCACAAAGCCACTTTTATGCAATACAAGTTGCATGTCAAACCGTGGAACCGGACTCATGTGCGTGGACATGTAAGGTTGGTTCGAGTCGCTTCATCCCACAATACTGCCGAATCCAAATAAGTCAAAGGAAGCAAGAAATTTGAGCACCAACGCCCACAACAACTTTGTGTTCTACTCGTGCACATACATCTACGCATAGACCTAGCTCTGATACTACTGATGGGGAACGTTGCATGAAAATCAAAAGAATTCCTATGAACACCCAAGATCTAATCTCAGAGATGTATATCAATGAGAGGGGAGTGGTTTCTACATACCCTCGTAGACCAAAAGTGTTAATGATCTAGAGATCATGGTTGGCATAGTCGTACTCGCATCGTGATCCAATCCGATCCAAGTACCGCACATGCAGCACCTCCGAGTTTAGCACACATATGGCTCGGTGGCGTCCTCTCCTTCTTGATCCAGAAAGTGAGGGAGAGGAGGTAGATGAGATCTAAACCAACACGAGGACGTGGTGGTGGTGGCAGCGGAACTCCGGCAGGGCTTCACGAAGCGCGTACCGGTGAAACGTGGGAGGAGTTGGGAGAGGTAACGGGCAAGGGTCAAAGGGGGGGTTACCCCCAATGCCTCCCCACCTTTATATATGTGTGGAGGGGGCTGGTGACTTGCCCTCCAAGTACATAGGGTCATTGCTCAAAGGGGGAGGAAGGAAATCCCTCCTTTCCTTCCCCACAGATCGTTATCCCCCTTTTTTAGGGGTCCTGATCTTATCCCTTCGGGATATGATACTATTCCTTTTGAGGGAGGATCTTGATGCACCTAGACCAGGGTTGTGGGGAGTTTCCCACTACCCACGTTCATGTGGGACCCCTAAACAGGTGGGACCCACTCCAGAACCTTCTAGAACCTTCGCGGTAAAATACCGAAAAAACTCAAACTTTTTTCGGAACCCCAATAACAACTTTCCATATATGAATCTTAACCTCCAGACCATTCCAGAGCTCCTCGTGATGTTCCGGATCCCATCCGGGACTCCGAACAACTTTCGTAATTTCCACTATTAATATCTCAACACTACCCTAGCGCTGCCGAACATTAAGCGTGCGAACCTATGGGCTCGAGAATCATGCAGACATGACCGAGACTTCTCTCCAGTCAATAACCAACAGCGGGACCTAGATGCCCATATTGATCCCTACATATTCAACAAAGATTTTTATCAGTTAAACCACGATGTCAAGGATTCAGTCAATCCCGTATGCAATTCCCTTTGTCCAGTGATCTTGCCCGAGATTCGATCGTCGGCATCTCCATACCTAGTTCAATCTCATTACCGACAAGTCTCTTTACTCGTTCTGTAATACAAGATCCTGTGACTAAACTCATTAGGAACATGAAGCTTCTTATGATGTTGTATCACCGAGAGGGCCCAGAGATATCTCTCCGTCACACGGAGTAACAAATCCCAGTCTCGATCCACACAACCCAACAGACACCTTCAAAGATACCTGTAGAGAACATTTATGATCACCCAGTTATGAAGTGATGTTTGATAGCACATAGGGCATTCCTCGGGTAACCAGGAGTGGCATGATCTCATGGTCGAAAGAATAGATACTTGACATGAAGAAAGCTATAGCAAATAACTAAACGATCCGATGCTAAGCTTATGGTTGGGTATATCCATCACATCATTCTCCTAATGATGTGATCCCATTATAAAATGACAACTCATGTCTATGGTTAGCAAACCATAACCATCTTTGATCAACGAGCTAGTCTAGTAGAGGCTTACTAGGGACACAGTGTTGTCTATGTATTCACACATGTATTTAAGTTTCTGGTCAATACAATTCTAGCATGAATAATAAAAATTTATCATGAACGGGAAATATGATAATAACCATATTATTATTACCTCTAGGGCATATTTCCAACAAAATCACCCTACGATCACCCAGGAACAATATGAAGATGCATATATGGTTTGGATCAATGATCGTTACCGACTCCGAAGTGCACTGGAAGTAGATGAGTCGGTGTCGGTCATACTTGGAGTCCCTCATACCGTAGGTTAACGATCCTGCGAACAGCCCACGGATGATCCCTCGAACAGAAGACCGAAAGCACTACCTCTCTACTTGGTTGCAAGCGAACGGTCTTCACAATCCGGTAGCGCTTCACCGTCCAGAGCTAATCGTCACCAGAGAATTAGAGGGAGGAGATTAGAACCACACAAGGCTTCTAATTATGAGTATTAGAGGAACTAGGTCAAAGTTCTAATTTATCAAGTAGGACCAACTAGAACTAGAACTAGATGAACTAGAGGAGGCTCCAAACTTGTGTCTTCAAAAGGGCTAATACCTCAAGTATATATAGGTTAGAGGGGGGAGAGGGGCTACCACCAAGGAGGAAAAGTCCCTCCTCGGGGCGCCGGCCAAGAGGGGGAGGAGGAATTCCCCCTGTCCAATTCAGCCTCCCCCCATAGGAAAGGGGGGCACCACCTCCACTTGGGCCTTTGTGGCCCAAGTTGACTTCCAACACTAGACCTTTTTAGGGCCATTGATATTAAATTAAGTATAAAAGCCTACTAAAAATTATTAGAGCCTTTTATTATTAATTTAACATCACTATAAACATTTTTCACCTATATATTATTTATCAGGAATACCCGGTATTGCCCGATAAACTCTGAAACCCTTTCGGCGACCTCCAACCACTTTCGGTTCGTCTCGAAACTATTTTGAATATTAATAAAACAATTCCACAAATAAATCCTTGATACTGTCATCCTACTAACTCTCAGGAGATCATGATTACCTTAAGCTTGTGAGACATGAACAAAACCCCTTCGTTTAATGACCGACAAGGGAACCATGGACGTCCATATCGATCCCTATGTTTACACGAATGACATACGAGTGAACCATTGGTTATCATGTGGTGTTCCCTTTGCTTCATGATACTTTACAAAAACCGAGGTGATATATATCGGTATCCTCTTGAATCATACACATGTTCACTATACCGGTCTCCCTGTTACCGGTTTTGTTTTTCTTTCTTGTTGACATGTTCCGACATCCCCATGATGTTGTCACCTGTGTCTGGCCAGATGATGATGGATTCCATCACTGAGAGGTTCCTAAGAATAACTCTCCATTGTCGAAGGAGCAAATTCCACTCTCGAGCTATTGTGCCCCTTGTCAAATTTTCTGATGAACTTGTAAGTTGTCATTATGATCACCATGTTGCAGATGATATTTGAGAAACCCCAAAAATCATCGTACAGTGAGAAGTGACTACAATACTCTCATGGTCTAAGGAACTAAAACACATGTTAACACTCCATGTTATAACAATTGAGTTATGGCAATTTATTTCAAAGTATAACAAACAAGTTCGGGTCGATCCAATATGATCATTCTTCTAACTTCATAATCTCAATGTTGTTTTGAGACTATCATTAGTTTTAACGATACCACAAGATCTGGAAAACATGATCACAGACAACACATCAGCTAGTCTTAGAGGCAAGACCGGGAATCATATTTTACTGTTTATCGTTCTACACGTGCATATGAGTTTTTCACTGAATCATATATTCCAGGATCATAGAAGTTATAGCATAGAATATAAAATCTTAATCACAAACACAGAAGTATAATAATACAATATTATTGCCTCTAGGGCATACTTCCAGCAGTATTACCCTGTCGTTCCAAGTAAATTTGCAAGTGTCATCTTTAAATCTTCAAATAAGCATCTATTTTGTGTGCTCGTACCGCTCATGGAGTGACAGGGCAGTCAATTTCTTCCATGCGATAGAAGTGTGCTTAACTCGCGATGAGTGTTTATTCGCTCGCCAACTTTGAGGGAGGCTGATAACAGGGATGCTCAGTCCTACATTACTCTAGGAGAAAACCCAGACAGTTGATTGATTGGAGGGGACCCGTGGATTCGGCTAGCCATGGATTGTGTTTCTATGGTGGTGGGGAAGTATATTTTTGGAACCACAATGAACGTGTTTAGCATGGAAGATATTGGAAAACTTTGTCATAGCATTGACAGGAAAAGCACGCCACTCAAAATACAATTATCTTTGTTTTAAAACAATGAGACCTGGCACCTATGCAAATCTCTGCTTCCCTCTGCGAAGGGCCTATCTATTTACTTTTACTATTGAGTCATCACCTTCTCATTTAAGCACCAACCCTGAGAGCGCTATTATCATTATTAGTGTAACATGCATTTGGTCTAATTAATATTAGATGTGAGCATGACAGGTTATTCTCTACTCTGAATTACAATATTTAGTTTCCGCTTGAACTTGAGATGTGCTCCATATTTATGTTTTGTGGTCTAAAAAAGGGCTAGCGAGATACCACTCTATCATATTGTATCATGCTTATTTGAAAAATTGTTGGTGTTCGAGATATAGTAGTATTGCTCGCTGGTTGATTATGTTATTGCCATGAGTAAATATGAATTCCAAGTGTTATCATGCATGTTGTTAGTTTACGATTTGGCTGAAAACTTAATCCCTAGGTAAGCATATATAGAAAAACAAGAACAAATGAGTTTGTAAATTTTTTTCTTTTGTCACTTTCAGTTTATCGACTGAATTCTTGAGGACAAGCAATGGGCTAAGCTTGAGGGAGTTGATACGTCTCCATTGTATCTACTTTTCCAAACACTTTTACACTTGTTTTGCCCTCTAATTTGCATGATTTGAATGAAACTAACTCGGACTGACGATGTTTTCAGAAAAACTACTTTGGTGTTATTTTTGCGAAGAAATAAAAAGTGCTCTGAATTGGATGAAACTTTACGGAGACTTTTTCTGGAATATATAAAATATACTGGCACAAAAAATCTACCGAAAGGGGGCCACCAGGCAGCCACAAGTGCCGGGGCACACCATCAGTACTTGTGGGCCCCGTGAGCGACCGTCTGACCTAATTCTAACTCCATATGTACTATCTTCCCGAGGAAAAAATGAGAGAGAAAGTTTCATTGTGTTTTGGGATACGGAGCTGTTGCCACCTCTTGTTCTTTGTTGGGAGGCCTGATCTAGAGTCCGTTCGAGGCTCCGAAGAGGGAAATTTGTTTCCGATGTTATCACCAACCCTTCTTCAGCAACAATTTCATGATCCCCACCACCGAGAGTGAGTAATCTCTTCATAGGCTTGCTGGACGCTGATGGAGATGGATGAAGTCCCTTATGTAATCGAGTCAATTTGTTAGGGTTGATCCTACTATCCACTATGTTATGAGATTGATGTTGCTATGCTTAATGCTTGTCACTAGGACCCGAGTGCCATGATTTCATATCTGAACATATTTTGCTATTTGCAATTACATTGAAGTTTATGATCTTACCTGCAAGTTATATGCACATGTTATTGTTCTGAATGGTAGACCCCCAAGGTGAAAATAATTGGGATACTCTACGGGGATGACTGTAATTTGAGGAGTTCATGTATTCACTATGTGTTAATGCTTTATTCTGGTTCTTTATTAAAAGCAGCTTCTTAATTACCCCTAGTTCCCATTAGGACCCCACTGCCATGGGAGGGTAGGACATAAGATGTCATGCAAGTTCTTCATGCAAGCACGTATGACTGTATACGAAATACATGCCTACATATGAGTGATGAATTGGAGCTATTGTGTATCATTTTAGGTTATGACGGTTAAATATTGACTTTCATCCAAATATCCATCGCTGATCCAATGCCTACCTGATGCGGCTTGAAGCTACGTCGGTATTTCCCCAAAGAGGAAGGGATGATGCAGCACAGCGACGATAGGTATTTCCCAAAGTGATGAAACCAAGGTTATCAAACCACTAGGAGAACCAAGCAACAACACATAAATGCACCTGCACACAAATAACAAATACTCGCAACCCGACATATTAAAGGGGTTGTCAATCCCTTTCGGGTAACGGCGCCAGAAATTGGCAAACGGACGTGAATAAATTGTAGTAGATTGATAGATAGGCCGCGAAATAAAATAAATAGGAATAAATTGCAGCAAGGTATTTTTGTATTTTTGGGTTTAATAGATCTGAAAATAAAAGGCAAATAAAATAGATCCCAAAGGCAAATAATATGAGAAAGAGACCCGGGGGCCGTAGGTTTCACTAGTGGCTTCTCTCAAGAAAAATAGCAAATGGTGGGTGAACAAATTACTGTTGGGCAATTGATAGAACTTCAAATAATCATGACGATATCCAGGCAATGATCATTATATAGGCATCACGTCCAAGATTAGTAGACCGACTCCTGCCTACATCTACTACTATTACTCCACACATCGACCGCTATCCAGCAAGCATGTAGTGTATTAAGTTCATGGAGAAACAGAGTAATGCAATGAGAATGATGACATGATGTAGACAAGATATATTTATGTAGAAATAGACCCCATTGTTTTATCCTTAGTAGCAATGATACATACATGTCGGTTCCCCTTCTATCATTGGGATCAAGCACCGTAAGATTGAACCCACTACAAAGCACCTCTTCCCGTTGCAAGATAAATAGATCAAGGTGGCTAAACAAAACCCAAATATCGGAGAAGAAATACGAGGATATAAGCAATCATGCATATAAGAGATCAAAGAAACTCAAATAACTTTCATGGATAAAAAGAGATAGATCTGATCATAAACTCAAAGTTCATCGGATCCCAACAAACACACCGCAAAAGAATTACATCATATGGATCTCCAAGAGACCATTGTATTGAGAATCAAACGAGAGAGAGGAAGCCATCTAGCTACTAACTATGGACACGAAGGTCTACAAAGAACTACTCACGCATCATCGGAGAGGCACCAATGGAAGTGGTGAACCCCTCCGTGATGGTGTCTAGATTGGATCAGGTGGTTCTGGACTCTGCGGTGGCTGGAATTGATTTTCGTCGACTCCCTTAGGGTTTCTAGAATATTGTGGTATATATAGAGTAAAGAGGCGGTCCGGGGGGCACCCTGATGTCGTTTGAAGCTACTCGGTATTTCCCCATAGAGGAAGGGATGATGCAGCACAGCGGCGGTAGGTATTTCCCTCAGATGTGAAACCAAGGTTATCGAACCAGTAGGAGAACCAAGTAACACAACTTAAATAGCACCTTCACAGAAATAACAACTACTTGCAACCCGACGTGTAAAAGGGGTTGTCAATCCTTTTCGGGTAGCGGCGCCAGAAATTGGCAAACGGACGTGAGAAAGTTGTAAATATTGATACATCGAACGCCAAATAAAATAAATTGCAGCAAGGTATTTTTGTATTTTTGGTTTAGTAGATCTGAAAATAAATGGCAAATAAAAGTAGATCGCAAAGGCAAATATATGAGAAAGAGACCCAGGGGCCATAGGTTTCACTAGTGGCTTCTCTCGAGAAAAATAGTAAACGGTGGGTGAATAAATTACTGTTGGGCAATTGATAGAACTCAAAATAATCATGACGATATCCAGGCAATGATCATTATTCAGGCATCACGTCCAAGATTAGTAGACCGACTCCTGCCTGCATCTACTACTATTACTCCACACATCGACCGCTATCCAGCATGCATCTAGTGTATTAAGTTCATGGAGAAACGGAGTAATGCAATAAGAACGATGACATGATGTAGACAAGATCTATCTATGTAGAGATAGACCCCATCGTTTTATCCCTAGTAGCAATGATACATACGTGTCGGTTCCCCTTCTGTCACTGGGATCAAGCACCGTAAGATCGAACCCACTACAAAGCACCTCTTCCCATTGCAAGATAAATAGATCGAGTTGGCCAAACAAAACCCAAATATCAGAGAAGAAATAGGAGGCTATAAGAGATCATGCATAAAAGAGATCAAAGAAACTCAAATACTTTCATGGATATAAAAAGATAGATCTGATCATAAACTCAAAGTTCATCGATTCCAACAAACACATCGCAAAACAGTTACATCATATGGATCTCCAAGAGACCATTGTATTGAGAATTCAGCGAGAGAGAGAGAGGAAGCCATCTAGCTACTAACTACGGACCCGAAGGTCTATAAATAAATACTCACGCATCATCGGATAGGCACCAATGGAGGTGGTGAACCCCATCTGAGATGGTATATAGATTGGATCTGGTGGTTCTGGACTCTACGGCGGGTGGATCAATATTTCATCGACTCCCTAGGGTTTTGGAAATATTGGGGTATTTATAGAGCAAAGAGGCGGTCCAAGGGCACCCGAGGTGGGCACAACCCACCAGGGCGCTCCTGGGCCTCCTGGCGCCCCCTAGTGGTTGTGATCTCCTCGGAGCACCCCCAGGCACATCCAGGGCCCATTAGGTGTCTTCTGGTCCATTAAAAATCTCCATAAAGTTTCATGGCATTTGGATTCTGTTTGGTATTGATTTTCTGCGACGTAGAAAACATTCAAAAAATAGCAATCGTCACTTGGCACTATGTCAATAGGTTAGTACCAAAAAATGATATAAAATGACTATAAAATGATTATAAAACATCCAAGATTGATAATATAATAGCATGGAACAATCAAAAATTATAGATACGTTGGAGACGTATCATCATCCCCAAGCTTAACTCCTACTTGTCCTCGAGTAGGTAAGTGATAAACACATAATTTTTGATGTGGAATGTTGCCTATCATGTCATGTCATATTTTTTTATTTATATCATGGACATTTGGACTTTTATATTGTTCAAAGCAATAGTCTAGTTTTGACATGATAACTTAAATGCTGAAGCATATCAACAAGCAACCATGTCGTTCAAAATATCAACGCTAATATAAGTTATGTCGAACCCATCATGCTCAATCATTGATCCATTCATGAAACATACTTGCATATTAACTACACCTCTCAAGGACGATCATATTGCCTCCTAGTTGGTGCTTTTATAAGATAAGATGGAGACTCAAATTCAAAAATAAAAATTGCATAAAGCAAAAGAAAGGCCCTTCGCAGAGGGAAGTAGGGATTTGTAAGGTGCCAGATCTCAAAGCGAAAAATTTAGATATAAAAACATTTTGGGAGGTGTGTCCATCCCACCAACAAAAACGACTTAGAGTTCCCAACACTTTCCATGCTAGATATATCATAGGCGGTTCCCAAAAAGAAAATAAAGTTTATTCCTTTTTTCAACCATACTTTCACTTTCCATGGCTAGCCGCATTCATGGTTGCCCTCCATACCAGCACTTTCCAAGGAATTTATTATTTGCCAACATAAAGTAAATTCATTTTTCATTTCGGGACTGGGCGTCCCTAATACCTTTGCCTTACTCTCGTGCAATAACAAGTGAATAAACACTCATCGTGAGAACAACACATCTAGCATGGAAAATATTAGCCACCCTCACCGCTCCGCGAGGGAAACGAACACACAAAAGAGAAGTTCATCTTGAAAATTAGAGATGGCACATACAAATTTGCTTAGAACAGCAAAATAATACTGCATACCGGTAAATATAGTGGACTCATGTGACAAAAATGGTTTAAAGGTTTTTGGATGCACAAGTAGAGATCATACTTAGTGCAAAATGAAGGCTAGCAAAAGATTGAGAAGCAACCAACCAAGAAACAAATAATCTCATAAGCGAGCATTAAGCATAATTAACACCGAATAATGCACCACAAGTAGGACATAATTTCATTGCATAATTATTGACCTTCATGCTTGCATAGGGAATCACAAACCTTAACACCAATATTCTTACTAAAGCATAATTACACATCAACGTAACTCACATATCACATCATCATATCTCAAAACTATTACTAAGAATCAAATTTATTTTGTCCACCGATCTTCATGAAAGTTTTTTATATCCTTCTTGGATATCTATCATTTTGGAACTAATTTTCATATGTTGCTTTTGACAAGCTCAAACAAATATGAGTGAAGATCATGAGCATATTTTTTTTCTTTCTCTCAAATTAATTTAAGTGAAGCAAGAGAGAATTTCTTGAAAATTTTAACAACTCTCAAATAAATCTAAGTGAAGCAAGAGAGCATTTCTTAAAAAATACTAAAGCACACCGTGCTCAAAAAGATATAAGTGAAGCACTAGAGCAAGTCCATAGCTCATAAAAATTTAAGTGAAGCATAGAGAGCAATTCTAACAAGTCATGATATAATTTTGGCTCTCTCAAATAGGTGTGTCCAGCAAGGAATCGAGACTTCAAAAACAAAATAAAACAAGCAAAGACTCATATCATACAAGACGCTCCAAGCAAAACATATAGTATGTGATGAATAAAAATATAGCTTCGAGTAAAATACCGATGGTCGTAAGAAGAAAGAGGGGATGCCACTCAGGGGCATCCCCAAGCTTAGTTGCTTGCTCTGTTTTGGATAATAGCGGGGGATGCCAGGGCATCCCCAAGCTTAGGCTCTTCTTACTCCTTATTCCTTCATCCATCGTCAGATAACCCAAAACTTGAAAACTTCAATCACACAAAACTCAACAAAACTTTCGCGAGATCCGTTAGTATAAGAAAATAAATCACTACTATATGTATTGTATCAAACCAATTCATATTTTGTTTTTGCATTATATCTACTGCATTCCAACTTTTCTATGGCAAAAATCATGAAAGAAAACCATAGAGCCATCAAAATAAGCACACAACGCAAAGAAAAACAGAATCTGTCAAAACAGAACAGTCTGTAGTAATCTGGATGTTTCGAATAATTCTGGAACTCCAAAAATTCTGAAAAATTAGGACGACCTTAGAAATTTGTATATTAATCTACTGCAAAACTAATTGGCATTTTATCACCCTCTGGTAAAAATGAGAATTATTTTCATGAGAGCAAAAGTTTTTGTGTTTCACCAAGATCAAACAACTATCACCCAAGAAGATCCTAAAGGCTTTACTTGGCACAAACACTAATTAAAACACAAAAAACACAATCATAACAGAAGCATAATTGTGCAAATACTCAAGAACAGAAAGCAAAAATAAATTTTATTCATTGGGTTGCCTCCCAACAAGCGCTACAGTTTTACGCCCTTAGCTAGGCATAAAGCTAGGATCTATGTTTTGTCACCCTTTTTCTTAATTCCCTTAGAGGTGTTTTCGTCAAGGGGTTTTGTAAAAACAACATAAAACATATTATCCATAGAAACCTTAGTGTTCCTAAGTTGGTGTTCATCATAACCTTTTTGATTCCCTGCAACAATCCAAGAGTAATGTTCATTAATATTATTGAAAACCTGTTGGATTATATCTAAAACGGGGGCTTCCTTTTTAAGATTCTCATCAAAGATTTTACTATCCCCAAGAAAATGTCTTAAAGCATAGTCACTATTGTAAATAATTTCATCTATCACACGTTTTTCATGATTCATACCATAAAAATCAAAGATTTCCCTAGCTTCTCGTATGATATAGTTAAACTCATTCATAAGAACGAGAGTGGGCAACTTTTTAGCCTTAGGATTCTTTATAACGGGGAGCTCAAAAAAATCTCTGCAAAGTAGGATGGGTATTGATGTCTACTACAAACCTTCTTCTTGTAGACGTTGTTGGGCCTCCAAGTGCAGAGGTTTGTAGGACAGTAGCAAATTTCCCTCAAGTGGATGCCCTAAGGTTTATCAATCCGTGGGAGGCGTAGGATGAAGATGGTCTCTCTCAAGCAACCCTGCAACCAAATAACAAAGAGTCTCTTGTGTCCCCAACACACCCAATACAATGGTAAATTGTACAGGTGCACTAGTTCGGCGAACAGATGGTGATACAAGTGCTATATGGGTAGTAGATAATAGTTTTTGTAATCTAAAAAAATATAAAAACAGCAAGGTAGCAAGTGATAAAAGTGAGCATAAACGGTATTGCAATGATAGGAAACAAGGCCTAGGGTTCATACTTTCACTAGTGCAAGTCCTCTCAACAATAATAACATAATTGGATCACATAACTATCCCTCAACATGCAACAAAGAGTCACTCCAAAGTCACTAATAGCGGAGAACGAACGAAGAGATTATGGTAGGGTATGAAACCACCTCAAAGTTATTCTTTCCAATCAATCCGTTGGGCTATTCCTATAGGTGTCACAAATAGCCCTAGAGTTCGTACTAGAATAACACCTTAAGACACAAATCAATCAAAACCCTAATGTCACCTCAAGTATCCGTGGGCATGATTATACGATATGCGTCACACAATCTCAGATTCATCTATTAAACCAACACATAGAACCTCAAAGAGTGCCCCAAAGTTTCTACCGGAGAATCACGACGAAAACGTGTGCCAACCCCTATGCATAGGTTCATGGGCGGAACCCGCAAGTTGATCACCAAAACATACATCAAGTGAATCACGTGATATCCCATTGTCACCACAGATACGCACGGCAAGACATACATCAAGTGTTCTCAAATATTTAAAGACTCAATCCGATAAGATAACTTCAAAGGGGAAACTCGATCCATTACAAGAGAGTAGAGGGGGAGGAGAAACATAAGATCCAACTATAATAGCAAAGCTTGCGATACATCAAGATCGTATCACCTCAAGAACACGAGAGAGAGAGAGTTCAAACACATAGCTACTGGTACATACCCTTAGCCCCGAGGGAGAACTACTCCCTCCTCGTCATGGAGAGCACCGGGATGATGAAGATGGCCACCGAAGAGGGATTCCCCCTCCAGCAGGGTGCCGGAATGGGTCTAGATTGGCTTTTGGTGGCTACGTAGGCTTCTGGCGGCGGAACTCCCGATCTATTGTGCTCTCGGATGTTTTTAGGGTACATGGAGATATATAGGCGGAAGAAGTACGTCAGGGGGGCCACGAGGGGCCCACGAGGGTGGAGGGCGCACCCAGGGGGTGGGCGCGCCCCCTGCCTCGTGGCCTCCTTGTAGCCCCCCTGACGTGCACTCCAAGTCTTCTGGGCTTCTTTTGATCCAAAAATAAGTTCCGTGAAGTTTCAGGTCAATTGGACTTCGTTTGGTTTTCCTTTTCTATGAAATTCTAAAACAAGGTGAAAACATAAACTGGCACTGGGCTCTGGGTTAATAGGTTAGTCCCAAAAATGATATAAAAGTGTATAATAAAGCCCATAAACATCCGAAACAGTAGATAATATAGCATGGAGCAATAAAAAATTATAGATACATTGGAGACGTATCAACATCCCCAAGCTTAATTCCTGCTCATCCTCGAGTAGGTAAATGATAAAAACAGAATTTTTGATGCAGAGTGCTACTTGGCATGATTTCAATGTAATTCTTCTTAATTGTGGCATGAATATTCAGATCCGAAAGATTCAAGATAAAAGTTCATATTGACATAAAAATAATAATCTTCAAGCATACTAACTAAGCAATCATGTCTTCTCAAAATAACATGGCCAAAGAAAGTTTATCCCTACAAAATCATATAGTTTAGTCATGCTCCATTTTCGTCACACAAGAATGCTCTCATCATGCACAACCCCGATGACAAGCCAAGCAATTGTTTCATACTTTAGTAATCTCAAACTCATAAACCTTCACGCAATACATGAGCGCGAGCCGTGGACATAGCACTATGAGTGGAATAGAGTATGATGATGGGGGTTATGTGGAGAAGACAAAAAGGAGAAAGTCTCACATCAACGAGGCTAATCAATGAGCTATGGAGATGCCCATCGATTGATGTTAATGCAAGGAGTAGGGATTGCCATGCAACGGATGCACTAGAGCTATAAATGTATGAAAGTTCAGCAAAAGAAACTAAGTGTGTGTGCATCCAACTTGCTTACTCACGAACACCTAGGGCACCTGAGGAGGCCCATTGTTGGAATATACAAGCCAAGTTCTATAATGAAAAATTCCCACTAGTATATGAAAGTGACAAAACAAGAGACTCTCTATCATGAAATTATGGTGCTACTTTGAAGCACAAGTGTGGCAAAGGATAGTAGCATTGTCCCTTCTCTCTTTTTCTCTCATTTTTCGGGCCTTCTCTTTTTATGACCTTTTTCTTTTCTTCTTCTTTTTTTGGGCCTTATCTTTTTTTTATGGCCTTTCTCTTTTCTTTTCCTTTTTTTATATTCCTCACTTGGGACAATGCTCTAGAAAATGATGGTCATCACACTTTTATTTATTTACAACTCAATGACAACAACTCAATACTAGAACAAAGATGACTCTATATGAATGCCTCCGGCGGTGTACCGGGATATGCAATGAACAAAGAGTGACATGTATGAAAGAATTATGAACGGTGTCTTTGCCACAAATACTATGTCAACTACATGATCATGCTAAGCAATATGACAATGATGAATGTGTCATGATAAACAGAATGGTGGAAAGTTGCATGGCAATATATCTCGGAATGGCTATGGAAATGCCATAATAGGTAGGTATGGTGGCTGTTTTGAGGAAGATATAAGGAGGTTTATGTGTGAAAGAGCGTATCATATCATGGGGTTTGGATGCACCGGTGAAGTTTGCACCAACTCTCAATGTGAGAAAGGGCAATGCACGGTACTGAAGAGGCTAGCAATGATGGAAGGGTGAGAGTGCGTATAATCCATGGACTCAACATTAGTCATAAAGAACTAACATACTTACTGCAAAAATCTACAAGTCATCAAAAACCATGGCACTACGCGCATGCTCCTAGGGGGGTAGATTGGTAGGAAAAGACCATCGCTCGTCCCCGACCGCCACTTATAAGGAGGACAATCAAATAACACCTCATGTTTCAAATTTGTTACATAACGTTTACCATACGTGCATGCTACGGAACTTGCAAGCTTCAACACAAGCATTTGTCAAATTCACAACTACTCAACTAGCACGACTTTGATATTATTACCTCCTTGTCTCAAAAACAATCATCAAGCATCAAACTTCTCTTAGTATTCAAAACACTCATAGGAATTTTTTTACTAATCTTGAATACCTAGCATATTAGGATTTTAAGCAAATTACCATGCTATTAAGACTCTCAAAATAATCTAAGTGAAGCATGAGAGTTCTTCTATTTCTTCAAAATAAAACTACCACCATGCTCTAAAAGATATAAGTGAAGTACTAGAGCAAACAACAAACTACTTCGAAAGATATAAGTGAAGATCAATGAGTAGTTGAATAATTATGCAACTATGTGAAGACTCTCTAACATTTAAGAATTTCAGATCTTGATACTTTATTCAAACAGCAAGCAAATAAAAACAAAATGACATTCTAAGAATGGCAAACATCATGTGAATAAGCAAAAACTTAGGATCAACCGAAACTAACCGATAGTTGTTGAAGAAGAAAGGTGGGATGCCAACCGGGGCATCCCCAAGCTTAGATGCTTGAGACTTCTTGAAATATTATCTTGGGATGCATTGGGAACCCTCAAGCTTGAGCTTTTGTGTCTCCTTAATTCCTCTCATATCACGGTCTTCCCAAAATCTCAAAAGCTTCATCCACACAAAACTCAACAAGGACTCGTGAGATAAGTTAGTATAAATCATTGAAAAAACCTTATCGTACTCTACTGTATAAAATCACTAAAATTATTATTAAACATTGAATACTAAATGCCTCTTCATATTTAATAGTCCTATCGTCAAATAGAATCATTAAAGAAGCAAACATATGCAAACAATGCAAACATAACAGCGATCTGCCTAAACAGGACAGTCTGTAAAGAGTGCAGCAAGATCCATACTTCCCTAACTCCAAAAATTATGAAAGAAAGTTCCCACTGTAGTAAATTTATCAGATCTTGATATTCAAAAGGTTTCAACATTTTATCACATTCTTAATTTTCTAGGGAATTATTGCAACAGCGGTAAACTTTCTGTTTTCAAACAGCAACATGTGGACTTCTAAAATAATCATAGTAAAGGCTATCAATGACATTTTTATTGAACCAAAAGATGCAAAACATTGTTCTTAATAACAGAAAGAAAATCTTAACAAAATAAATTTACTCTCGAAGCAAAACACATATCATGTGGTGAATAAAAATATAGCTCCAAGTAAAGTTACCGATGAACGAAGACGGAAGAGGGGATGCCTTCCGGGGCATCCCCAAGCTTAAGCTCTTGGCTATCCTTGAATACTAACTTGGGGTGACATGGGCATACCCAAGCTTAGGCTCTTGCCACTCTTTATTCCATAGTCCATTGAATCCTTACCCAAAACTTGAAAACTTCACAACACAAAACTTAACAGAAAACTCGTAAGCTCCGTTAGTATAAGAAAATAAATCACCACTTGAAGGTACTGTAATGAACTCATTCTTTATTTATATTGGTGTTAAACCTACTGTATTCCAACTTATCTATGGTTTATAAACTCTTTTACTAGCCATAGATTCATCAAAATAAGTAAACAACACAATGAAAACAGAATCTGTCAAAAACAGAACAGTCTGTAGTAATCTGAGTCAAACGTATACTTCTGGAACTCATAAAATTCTCAAATAAATTACTGGACGTGAGCGATTTATCTATTAATAATCTTCAAAAATAATTATATAAATATCACTCTCCAAATAAAAATGGCAGCAATTCTCGTGAGCGCTAAAGTTTCTGTTTTTTACAGCAAGATCAACAAGACTTTCCCCAAGTCTTCCCAAAGGTTCTACTTGGCACAAATACTAATTAAAAGCATAAAACCACATATAAAAAGAGGCTAGATGAATTATTTATTACTAAACAGGAACAAGAAGCAAGGAATACAAATAAAGTTGGGTTGCCTCCCAACAAGCTCTATCGTTTAACGCCCCTAGCTAGGCACGATGATTTCAATGATGCTCACATAAAAGATAAGTATTGTAACATAAAGAGAGCATCATGAAGAATATGACTAGCACATTTAAGTATAACCCACTTCCTATGCATAGGTATTTTGTGAGCAAACAACTTGTGGGAACAAGAATCAACTTGCATAGGAAAGGAAAACATGCATAACTTCAAAACTTTAAGCACATAGAGAGGAAACTTGATATTATTGCAATTCCTACAAGA
The DNA here is from genome assembly GCF_002162155.2 of Triticum dicoccoides. NCBI lineage: Eukaryota > Viridiplantae > Streptophyta > Magnoliopsida > Poales > Poaceae > Triticum > Triticum dicoccoides. The sequence goes on from NC_041386.1 coordinate 41,957,482, forward strand.
ATATGTTCCTCCCTCATAATAATTTTCAGTAGCATCATGAATGAATTCAACAATATAACCAGCGCCTAAAGCATTCTTTTCATGATCTACAAGCATAGAAAATTTACTACTCTCCACACAAGCAAAATTCTTCTCATGAATAATAGTGGGAGCAAACTCAACAAAATAACTATCATGTGATTGAAAATTAAGATCAAGATGACAAGTTTCATGGTTATCATTATTCTTTAAAGCATACGTGTCATCACAATAATCATCATATATAGGAGGCATGCTTTCATCATAATAAATTTGCTCATCAAAACTTGGGGGACAAAAAATATCATCTTCATCAAACATAGCTTCCCCAAGCTTGTGGCTTTGCATATCATTAGCATCATGGATATTCAAGGAATTCATACTAACAACATTGCAATCATCCGCATCATTCAAATATTTCGTGCCAAACATTTTATAGATTTCTTCTTCTAGCACTTGAGCACAATTATCCTTTCCATCATACTCACGAAAAATATTAAAAAGGTGAAGCATATGAGACAAACTCAATTCCATTTTTTATAGTTTTCTTTATAAACTAAACTAGTGCTAAAACAAGAAACAAAAAGATTCGATTGCAAGATCTAAAGATATACCTTCAAGCACTCACCTCCCCGGCAATGGCGCCAGAAAAGAGCTTGATGTCTACAACACAACCTTCTTCTTGTAGACGTTGTTGGGCCTCCAAGTGCAGAGGTTTGTAGGACAGTAGGAAATTTCCCTCAAGTGGATGACCTAAGGTTTATCAATCCGTGGGAGGCATAGGATGAACATGGTCTCTCTCAAGCAACCCTGCAACCAAATAACAAAGAGTCTCTTGTGTCCCCAACACATCCAATACAATGGTAAATTGTATAGGTGCACTAGTTCGGCGAAGAGATGGTGATATAAGTGGTATATGGATAGTAGATAATAGTTTTTGTAATCTGAAAATATAAAAACAGCAAGGTAGCAAGTGATAAAAGTGACATAAATGGTATTGCAATGATAGGAAACAAGGCCTAGGGTTCATACTTTCACTAGTGCAAGTCCTCTCAACAATAATAACACAATTGGATCACATAACTATCCCTCAACATGCAACAAAGAGTCACTCTAAAGTCACTAATAGCGGAGAACGAACGAAGAGATTATGGTAGGGTACGAAACCACCTCAAAGTTTCTTTCCAATCAATCCGTTGGGCTTTTCCTATAGGTGTCACAAACAGCCCTAGAGTTCGTACTAGAATAACACCTTAAGAAACAAATCAATCAAAACCCTAATGTCACCTAGATACTCCAATGTCACCTCAAGTATCCGTGGGCATGATTATACGATATGCATCACACAATCTCAGATTCATCTATTCAACCAACACATAGAACCTCAAAGAGTGCCCCAAAGTTTCTACCAGAGAATCACGACGAAAACGTGTGCTAACCCCTATGCATAGGTTCATGGGCAGAACCCGCAAGTTGATCACCAAAACATACATCAAGTGAATCACGTGATATCCCATTGTCACCACAGATACGCACGGCAAGATATACATCAAGTGTTCTCAAATCTTTAAAAACTCAATCCGATAAGATAACTTCAAAGGGGAAACTCGATCCATTACAAGAGAGTAGAGGGGAGGAGAAACATAAGATCCAACTATAATAGCAAAGCTCGCGATACATCAAGATCGTATCACCTCAAGAACACGAGAGAGAGAGAGAGAGAGAAAGATCAAACACATAGATACTGGTATATACCCTCAGCCCTGAGGGAGAACTACTCCCTTCTCGTCATGGAGAGCACCGAGATGATGAAGATGGCCACCGGAGAGGGATTCCCCCTCCGGCAGGGTGCCGGAACGGGTCTAGATTGGCTTTCGGTGGCTACGTAGGCTTCTAGCGGTGGAACTCCCGATCTATTGTGCTCCCGGATGTTTTTAGGGTATATGGAGATATATAGGCGGAAGAAGGACGTCAGGGGGGCCACGAGGGGCCCACGAGGGTGGAGGGTGCACCCAGGGGGGTGGGCGCGCCCCCTGCCTCGTGGCCTCCTTGTCGACCCCCTGACGTGCACTCCAAGTCTTCTGGGCTTCTTCTGATCCAAAAATAAGTTCCGTGAAGTTTCAGGTCAATTGGACTCCGTTTGGTTTTCCTTTTCTGCAATATTCTAAAACAAGGTAAAAACAGAAACTGGCACTGGGCTCTGGGTTAATAGGTTAGTCCCAAAAATGATATAAAAGTGTATAATAAAGCCCATAAACATCCAAAACTAGTGCTGAAATAGTGCTGAATAAATTTACTCTCAATTTTCAAAACTAGTGCTAAAATAGCATCCGCATAAGATCTAGTAGTTTTAAGTATAGGACCATCATCAAGACTTAGATTCCCAACACAATTGAAAAATTCTTGGATACGTTCTTTTCCCATAACGTTCCCTTGCCCCAAGATAAAACTTTTAGCATCCAGATTGCCCGTACGTCCAATCTTAGGAGTTAGGCCATCATCTGTTGGTGCCACACCAGAATCACTTATGATTGCAAGCAAAGGATAGATCTGACAAGAAAACGGCGAATGGAAAAGAGGGGCGAATAAAATGGCAAATTTTGTGAAGTGAGGGGGAGGAAAACGAGAGGAAAATGGCAAATAATGTAAATTGCGAGGAGATGAGATTTGTGATTAGGAACCTGGTATATGTTGAAGATCCTCCCCGACAACAGCGCCAGAAATTACTTTTTATGTCGCTTGAAGCTATGTCGGTATTTCCCCAAAGAGGAAGGGATGATGCAGCACAGCGGCGGTAGGTATTTCCCTCAGATGTGAAATCAAGCTTATCGAACCAGTAGGAGAACCAAGCAACACAACGTAAACAACACCTGCACACAAATAACAACTACTCGCAACCCGACGTGTAAAAGGGGTTGTCAATCCCTTTCGAGTAGCGGTGCCAGAAATTGGCAAACGGACATGAGAAAGTTGTAAATATTGATAGATAGAACACCAAATAAAATAAATTGCAGCAAGGTATTTTTTGTATTTTTGGTTCAGTAGATCTAAAAATAAATGGCAAATAAAAGTAAATCGCAAAGGCAAATATATGAGAAAGAGACCCTAGGGCCGTAGGTTTCACTAGTGGCTTCTCTCGAGAAAAATAACAAATGGTGGGTGAACAAATTACTGTTGGGCAATTGAAAGAACTTCAAATAATCATGACATTATCCAGGCAATGATCATTATATAGGTATCATGTCCAAGATTAGTAGACCGACTCCTGCCTGCATCTACTACTATTACTCCACACATCAACCGCTATCCAGCATGCATCTAGTGTATTAAGTTCATGGAGAAATGGAGTAATGCAATAAGAATGATGACATTATGTAGAAAAGATCTATCTATGTAGAGATAGACCCCATCGTTTTATCCTAGTAACAACGATACATACGTGTCATTTCCCCTTCTGTCACCGGGGTCAAGCACCGTAAGATCGAACCCACTACAAAGTACCTCTTGCCATTGCAAGATAAATAGATCAAGTTGGCCAAACAAAACCCAAATATCAGAGAAGAATACGAGGCTATAAGAGATCATGCATAAAAGAGATCAAAGAAACTCAAATACTTTCATGGATATAAAAAGATAGATCTGATCATAAACTCAAAGTTCATCGATCCCAACAAACACACCGCAAAAACAGTTACATCATATGGATCTCCAAGAGACCATTGTATTGAGAATTCAACGAGAGAGAGGAAGCCATCTAGCTACTAATTACGGACCCAAAGGTCTACAAAGAACTACTCACGCATCATCGGAGAGGCACCAATGGAGGTGGTGAACCCCATCCGAGATGGTGTCTAGATTGGATCTTGTCGTGGAATTGTCACGGCAGATGTCCTAGCGAAAGGACTTAGTCGTGGAGCCATCGCAACTAGGTTAGCTTAAAGGTGTTAAACAGGACAAAGGACACAGGAGTTTATACTGGTTTGGCCCCTTGCGATGAAGGTAAAATCCTAATCTAGTTGAGGTGGTATTGCTTGGGTTTCGATTACCAGGGAGCAAATACGCTTGACCTAGCTTTCGATCTCTTGTTTCTTGTCCTGAACCGCCACCTAAAACTTTTTTAGATGTTCTGCATAACCCTTCTGTCAAATTGCCTACAGATGAAGACTTGGCTGTTCCAGACACGGAAGCATAATTGGTGGCAGCTCTTCATGTTATTCTAGATTGGACAGTGCCGTATTTGGCGTATATGACCCGGGGCGAGTTGCCAGAGGATGAGACCTTGGCTAGGCAGATAACCCAGGGGTCTAAGTCAATGACAATTTCCAATGGTGAATTGTATCATCGCAGTGTCACCGAAGCGTTTCAACATTGTGTCTCTCCTGGAGAAGGTCAATAAATTCTTCGTGAGATCCATGAAGGAGATTGTGGCCATCATGCCGGTTCAAAGTCTCTTGTGGCCAAAGCTTTCCGTCATGGTTTTTACTGGCTAACGGCTCACGCTAATGTGGAGGATCTGGTTAGTAGGTGCAATGGGTGTCAAAAATTCACACGACGGGCACATGTGTCGGCTCAGGAATTACGGATGATTCCAATTACGTGGCCGTTTGCAGTCTGGGGCTTGACATGGTTGGACCTTTCAAAAGATCCAAAGATAAAAAGACGTACCTTTTAGTGGCAGTGGACAAGTTCACAAAATGGGTTGAGGCAGAGCCGGTCAGTAATTGTGATGCGGCCACGGCGGTTCAATTCATGAAGAAAGTGATCTTTCATTTTGGTTTTCCACATAGCATTATTACTGACAATGGCACTAACCTGTCCCAAGGAGCTATGGAAGAATTCGGTCAATGGGAACATATCCGGCTTGATGTTTCATCAGTAGCTCACCCCCAACCGAATGGTCAAGCTGAAAGAGCCAATCGGGAAATCCTGAAAGGTCTAAAACCCTAGCTTATGGTCCCTTTACAACGGACGTCGGGTTGTTGGGTGGAAGAGTTACCCTCTGTGATATGGAGCATCAATACTACCCCTAACAGATCTACGAGTTATACGCCTTTCTTCATGGTCAATGGAGCAGAGGCAGTCTTGCCCAGTGACATCCGTCATGACTCGCCCCGGGTGGCGGCTTACATTGAAGCTGATAACAAACAAGCCCGTCAGGATGCGCTTGATTTATTGGATGAAGAGCGTGACTTAGCGGCAGCCCGCTCAGCGATTTAACAACAGGACCTGCGTCGTTACCATAGTCGTCGGGTTAAGTCAAGAACCTTTCAAGAAGGTCACCTGGTGCTCCGGCTCATCCAGGATCAGTCTGATGCGCGCAAGCTATCCCCACCTTGGGAAGGACCCTTTGTGGTCAGCAAGAACTTGAATAACGGGTCATACTACCTTATCGATGTTCGAGATCACAAAGACTCACGTAAGTCAGAGGAAGAGACCCGCCGGCCGTGGAATATTGCTCATCTTCGGCCTTACTGTGATGATGAACTTTCCAAAGCACTTTCTTCAATAAGAAACTCCTCGAGTGCCACCGCGGTTGTACCGTCAGGCGGAATATGATGTCTGCATATATGAAGTCAAAACATCCAAAAAAAATTAAGTATATGACCAAATTTTTGAGATACATAATACCTGCCATCGTTGAGCGTGAAGTTGGCTTGGCCAATCTTGAAGCGGAGTTTTGCCAACCCACACTGTTGGAGGAGATAACAGCTCTTGTATATATATGATGCTGGTTTACCATGTAAACCATGCCGGGTTATAATAAACACCGTGTTACTCCATAAGAGGATGTTAACAACAAGGATCAAACCGGGCAAATAGTCTCCGGATTGACGTGAACTGTGTTCCGTCAATTGATTGGTTGAAAACTTTGTCGGTTTAAAAAACGCAATAAAAAAAGAAAAAAAGTATCTTGCAAAGAGAAGTGCGAAGCAAAAGCAATGACAAAACCGTTTGCAAAAAAGGTTTATTTGAGCTGATCAAATGGCGTTACCATGGCCGAACACGACCAAGCTCCCGTTAGGTGTAACTATGGTTCTAGTCAGCCAGGTCCCCAAATGAAACCGTGGCATTTATGCCGACCAAGTGGCATGGCAATGGTTCAGGTTAGACCAAGCCCCCAGGTGATTCTGTGGCCTTAGGCCGATCAAGAGGCATGACTGGTTCAGATGTGACCAAGTCCCCAAGTGATCTGGTGGCTCTCGCCTATCAAGAGGTATGGTATTGGTTCGGACACGACCAAACCTCCAAGTGATATAACATGATGCTTTTAAAAAGCGAACTCAAGGGGTAAACCAGAGGCCGCTTTAGAACAACTCCGTGTAACCACACATGATGTAAAAGAATAGATACCCCGCTTTAGCTGAGGTTCCGGTTTATTATATTTAATCATAATATATACATCATTGTAATATGTACATAAGTAGAACCAATGGCTCAGGTATAATAAGGCCGAAGATGAGCTATGTTCCACGGCCTGTTGGTCTCCTCCTCTGATGTACGTGAGTCCTTATGCTCTTGAATATCGATCAGATAGTATGACCCATTGTGCAGATTCTTGCTGACCATGAAAGGCCCCTCCCAAGGTGGGGATAACTTATGCATATCAGTCTGATCTTGGATGAGCCGAAGCACCAAATCTCCTTCCTGGAAGGTTCTTGTTCTGACTCGGCGACTGTCATAATGACGAAGATCCTGTTGGTAAATCGCCAATCGGGCGGCTGCTATGTCACGCTCTTCATCCAACCGGTCCAAAGTATCTTGCCGTCCTGTCTCGTTGTCCGCTTCAATATAAGCCGTCACACGAGGTGAATCATGACGGATATCACTGGGGAGAACCGCCTCCGCTCCATAAACCATGAAGAATGGTGTGTATCCCGTTGACCTGTTGGGTGTTGTATTGATGCTCCATAACACAGATGGTAATTCTTCTACCCAACAACCCGGCGTTCTCTGCAAAGGAACCATGAGACGGGGCTTGATGCCTCTCAAGATCTCTTGATTAGCTCTTTCTGCTTGACCATTGGACTGTGGGTGTGCCACTGATGAAACGTCGAGTTGGATGTGCTCCCGTTCACAGAACTCCTTCATGGCACCGTTGGACAAATTGGTACCATTATCTGTGATGATACTGTGTGGAAAGCCAAACCAGAAAATCACTTTTTTAATGAACTGAACCGCCGTGGCCGCATCACACTTGCTAACAGGTTCTGCCTCCACCCACTTTGTAAACTTGTCAACCGCCACCAGGAGGTGGGTCTTCTTATCTTTGGACCTTTTGAAAGGCCCAACCATATCCAGCCCCCAAGTCGCAAACGGCCAAGTAATTGGAATCATTCTCAATTCTTGAGCTGGTACAGGAGCACGTCTCGAGAACTTTTGGCAACCATCACATCGTCTGACCAGGTCCTCTGCATCAGCATGAGCAGTTAACCAATAGAAGCCATGGCGAAACGCTTTAGCCACCAGAGATTTTGAACCGGCATGGTGACCACAATCTCCTGCATGGATCTCACGCAAAATTTCACGACCTTCTTCAGGAGACACACAGCGTTGAAATGCTCCTGACACACTGCAATGATGCAACTCGCCGTTGATAATAGTCATGGACTTGGATCGCCGGATTGTCTGTCTGGCCAGAGTCTCATCCTCTGGTAACTCGCCCCGGTTCTTGTACGCCAGGTAGGGAAGCATCCAATCCGGAATAACATGAAGAGCTGCCACCAATTGAGCCTCCGGATAAGGAATAGCCAAATCCGCTTCACTAGGGATCTTGACCGACGGGTTGTGCAGCACATCCAGAAAAACATTTGGCGGAACCGGTTTGCGCTGAGAGCCTAACTGGCTTAAAGCGTCCGCCGCTTCATTTTTCCGCCAGTCCACATGGTCCACCTGATAGCCTTTGAAATGACCTGCAACAATATCCACCTCACGATGATATGCCGCCATGAGTGGATCCTTAGAGTCCCAAGTGACAGACACTTGCCGAGCCACGAGGTCCGAGTCATTGAAGCACTTAACTCGACCTAGATTCATCTCCTTAGCCATCCAGAGACCATGGAGCAAGGCTTCATACTCAGCTGCATTGTTAGTACAAGGGAACATTAAGCGGAGAACATAACAAAACTTATCACCTTGTGGGGAAGTTAATACGACTCCAGCCCCCAAACCTTCCAATTGCTTGGATCCGTCAAAATGGATGGTCCAATATGTGTGATCCGGCTTTTCTTCAGGTGCTTGCATTTCCGTCCAATCATGAATAAAATCAACCAGTGCTTGTGTAACACCCTCGATGCGACTATAGCTCCCACGTGTCGAGGCACGACTTAGAGACATAATCGCATTGAAGGCATATGTCGCAAGTTAGGCAATCTTCACAACATCCCATGTAATAATAATAAAAGGGGAGATAACATAGTTGGCTTACACTCGCCACGTCAACCAAGTACATAAATAACATTACATCAACCAAACACTCATGGCCCGACTACGGCGCCAAAATAAAAGAGAACCCAACATGCGACGCGGTCCCAATCACCCCCAACTGGGCACCACTACTGATCATCGGGAAAGGAAACATAGTATCGTTGAGAGTCTTTGTCGAACTCCCACTTGAGCTCACACGCGTCTCCTGGAGCGGAATCATCAGGCCCTGCATCTGGTGTAATAGTAATCTGTGAGCCACAGGGACTCAGCAATCTCGCACCCTCACGATCAAGACTATTTAAGCTTATAGGTAAGGCAGGGTAAAATATGAGTGGAGCTGCAGCAAGCGACTAGCAAGTATGGTGGTTAACTTATTCGCAAAGGAGAGCGAGAATAGGAGGCAAAGCCCGAGCGAGAAACTAGAGTACAACCTGCGCAAACATTACTCCAACACCGTGTCCACTTCCCGGACTCCACCGAGAAGAGGCCATCACGGCAACACACTCAGTTGATTCATTTTAATTAAATTAAGGTTCAAGTTATCTACAACCAGACATTAACAAATTCCCATCTGCTCATAACCACGGGCACGGCTTTCGAAAGTTCAATCCCTGCAGGGGGAGTCCCAACTTAGCCCATGACAAGCTCTCATGGTCAACGAAGGAATAGACCTCCTCCCAAGACGTTCCGATCAGACTTGGTATCTCGGTAATTCAAGACACTTCGACAGGTTAAAACAAGACCAGCAACACCGCCCGAATGTGCCGACAAATCCCGATAGGAGCTGCACATATCTCTTTCTCAGGGCACACTCAGATTGTCCTAGGTACGGGTAGGCCAGCCCAGAGTTACCCCTGGTGGCCACCGGTAGCTGACAGGTGGACCAACACTCAGAGGAGCACTGGCCCGGGGGGTTAAAATAAGATGACCCTTGAGTGTGCAGAACCCAAGGGAAAGAAAAGGGCTATGTGGCAAATGGTAAAACCAAGGTTGGGCATTGCTGGAAAAGCTTTAATCAAGGCGAAATATCAAGGGGTTCCCATTATAACCCAACCGCGTAAGGAACGCAAAATCCGGGAACATAACACCGATATGACGGAAACTAGGGCGGCAAGAGTGGAACAAAACACTAGGAGAGAGGCCGAGCCTTCCACCCTTTACCAAGTATATAGATGCATTAAAATAACAAGGCAATATAATGATAAACCAACAAGTAAATAAAAGATGTTCCAACAAGGAACGGCCTCCAATCTTCACCTGCAACTAGCGACGCTATAAGAGGGGCTGAGCAAAGCGGTAACATAGCCAATCAATGGTTTGCTAGGACAATGGTGGGTTAGAGGTTTGACATGGCAATTTGGGAGGCTTGCAAGCAAGTTGTAGGCATCGTAGCAATGGCATAGCAAAAGAGCGAGCAAAGCTAGCATAGCAAAGATAGTAGTAATTTCGAGGGTAAGATCATCTTGCCTGCACAGTTGTTAGAGTTGACTGGATCCTCAAAAGCAAACTCAATGGGCTCCTCGTTAGCGAACTCGTCTCCCGGCTCTACCCAAACAAGACAAACAAGCAACAAGGATACAATCAACCACGTGCAAACTCAAACAACACGATGCAAAGATGATATGCTATGCGGGATGCGATGCGGGATGCAAAATGCAAGATATGATAGGAAATACATGAACCTGGCCTCAACTTGGAATTCCAAGGGTGCCACTGGAAAGATGAGAAGAAATCGCTTGAAAACGATATAAAGAACGCCGGAATCGGAGTTACGGTTTGGAAATGGCAAGCGTTTCAAAAATGACACCGGTCTGCGATTTACAGCAAGTAGGCATCTAAATGCGACGACATGAACATGCTACAGCACCTAAACATGACAACAAAATACATGGCAGGGATGCATTCATGATACTAACAAAAGTATAGCACTGAGCTACGGCCAATTCATCCATTAACAGGTTCAAACAAGCATGGAAAAAACGCAAATGACAAACAGATCTCAGACTTAGTGAAATTAACACTTGTATGGAATACTGATCATATAGCCATCTTCGGAGCAACAAAACAACATGCTACAGGACCTGAACATGACAAAGAAGTACATGGCATGGAGCTACTCAACAAGCTTAACAAAAGTCCCTTAGTGACCTTGAGCCAAAAGGGATCACAAAATATACTAACAAGCACACAAACATAGCAAAAACATAATCAGTTTTCAGACTTAGTGAAACCTGGGACAGGCTGAAACATAACTCACGAAGGCATGTTTACGAGCTCGATGCACTCACCACGGTGCAAGTCATGGCAAGACAAGCATGCATCCTTTAAGAAGGCACAAAATTCAGGCTAGACATGGCAAAAACAATGGCATAGCATGCACGGATCAACTACAATAACATCGGCAAAATCGCAAACAAGTTGACAATCTACCCAGATTCGCAACGAAGCAAAAGTAAAGCTCGATTGACTCAAGCTAGGGTGCTCCATAATTTCAAACAAAGACATGGATGGATAGAGCACTACAATATTAACAAAACTCCCTTACTGATCATCCTCAAAAGAGGCACGGATCACTAGGAAACAACAAGAACATATGACATCATGAACTAAACAATCACAGGACTTAGTGAAATCACTAAGTCCCTGAAAACAGAAATAGCAAGTGCACCACTTTGCAAGCTTGCACAAGTCACCACATACATCCTAAAAATACATGGGTTGTACCTCTGAGAGATGACAAAACCCTTAACAAAACATATGAAGAACTCACGGGCATAGCATGCACACATTAATCATGGCAAAAATGACAAAAGTGCTAAACGGAGTAGTAGATCTGACAATTAACTCAAGTAGCCCTCTTCTAACAGCATTTCGGGCATCAAGATGACCTCAAATGAAAATGATGCAATAGAATGAAATGATGTACTCTCTGAGATGAACATTTTTATATGCTATATGCATGAATCGGAGCTACAGATGCAAAGTTACGGAGCCGCGAACATGGGCATATGAACTAAAAATATCCGGGACTTAGTGAAAAAAACTACCCCGGATTAGGGTTTACTGTAGCAACCCCGATCCAGATCTGGATCGCACTGTTCACCGGCGCGCGGAAGCCGAGGACGGCAGGGACGAATACAGCGGCCGGCGGAGGCGAGGTCGCCGGCGGCCGGGGCGGCGGCGCAGGGGCCCTCGGCGGCCGGGGCGGCTCGCGGCGCTCCGGGCGGCGGCGGCGGTCGGGCAAGGCGGTGACGGCGGGCCGAGGCAGCGGCGGTGGCGGCGGCGGAGCCGGGAGCTACGGCTTGGGGGAGGCGCGTCC
>NC_041386.1:41969869-42027747 GCF_002162155.2 Triticum dicoccoides
GGCGGCGTGGGGCGGCGGCGCCCGCCACGTGGCAGCGTCTGACTGGGCGCGGGGGGCGGCGGATGTTGTCCGGCCCGCTCCGGACACGTCCGGCGGTGGCGGATCTGGGATTTTTAGGGTTAGGGGGGAGAGGATCCGCGAATTTGGAATGGGGGGTGTATAAATAGGCATAGAGGGAGCTAGGAGAGTCCAAATGAGGTGCGGTTTTCGGCCACGCAATCGTGATCGAACGCTCTAGGACATGGAGCAGAGTTTGGTGGGTTTTGGGCCAAAATGGAGGGGTGTTGGGTTGCAACACACACGAGGCCTTTTCGGTCCCTCGGTTAACCGTTGGAGTATCAAACGAAGTCCAAATGATACGAAACTTGACAGGCGGTCTACCGGTAGTAAACCAAGGCCGCTTGGCAAGACTCGGTCCAATCCGGAAATGTTTAATCCCCACACACGAAAGAAAGCTAGAAAAGACCACCGGAGGAGAACGAAGCGCCGGAATGCAAAACGGACAACGGGGAAAATGCTCGAATGCATGAGACGAACACGTATGCGAATGCAATGCACATGATGACATGATATGAGAAGCATGACAACGATAACAACACACGGAGACAAAACCCAAACCCGAGGAAATAAATATAACTTAACACCGAAAACAGCAAGAGTTGGAGTACAAATTGGGAAAGTTACATCCGGGGTGTTACAGCTTGAGACTTAATCGCCGTCCGAGGCACATACTTCAAATCGTGCGGCCCAAGCTCTATAGCCCACTTGGCAATCCAGCCAGTTGCTTCCCAGTTCTGGATGATATCCCCCAAAGGAGCAGAACTGACCACCGTAATTGGATGCCCTTGGAAGTATTGTTTAAGCTTCCGGCTTGCCATAAAAACTCCATACACCAGCTTCTGCCAATGCGGATACCTTTGCTTGGACTCAATGAGCACCTCGCTGATATAATAGACCGGACGTTGAACCGGATGCTCCTTACCTGCCTCCTTTCGCTCCACCATAATAGCCACACTGACTGCCCGAGCATTAGCAGCAACATATAGCAGTAACGGCTCCTTGTCAATGGGAGCGGCGAGCACAGGCGGATTGGCCAATTGCCGCTTTAAGTCCTCAAATGCTTCATCAGCAGCAGAACTCCATACAAACTGATCCGTCTTCTTCAACATCTGATACAAAGGGATTGCCTTCTCACCAAGACGACTGATAAACTGGCTTACCACGGCAATCCGGCCTGCCAGGCGTTGAACATCATTGATACACTTCGGTTTAGCCAGGGAGGTGATGGCTGCAATCTTCTCCGGATTAGCCTCAATTCCCCTATTGGACACCAGGAAGCCTAATAACTTGCCCATCGGTACACCAAAGACGCATTTGTCCGGATTAAGCATCATCTTGTATGTCCTCAGGTTATCAAAAGTTTCCTTTAAATCACCAATCAGAGTCTCCTTCTCCCTGGATTTAACCACGATATCATCCACGTAGGTGTGTACATTACGGCTAATCTGTTTGTGTAGACAATTTTGCACACAACATTGATAAGTTGCCTGGGCACTCTTGAGCCCAAAGGGCATAGACACATAGAAGAAGGCTCCAAAGGGAGTTATGAATGCCGTTTTCTCCTGGTCCTTAACTTCCATTTTGATCTGATGATAGCCAGAATATGCATCCAAAAAACTTAAACGCTCACAACCCGCCGTAGCATCAATAATTTGATCAATACGGGGGAGGGCAAAAGGATCTGCTGGACAAGCTTTATTAATATCTATGTAATCCACACACATGCGCCAGGTGCCGTTTTTCTTAAGGACCAGCACCGGATTGGCAAGCCACTCAGGGTGAAAAACCTCAACAATAAAACTAGCTGCTAAGAGCCTGGCTACCTCTTCTCCAATTGCCTTGCGTCTTTCTTCATTAAACCGGCGGAGGAACTGTTTCACCGGTTTGTATTTAGGATCCACATTAAGGGTGTGCTCAGCGAGTTGCCTCGGTACACCTGGCATGTCAGAGGGCTTCCATGCAAAAATGTCCTGATTCTCACGGATGAACTCGATGAGCGCGCTTTCCTATTTTGGATCTAAATTAGCACTGATGCTGAACTGCTTGGACGAATCGCCAGGTACAAAGTCAACAAGCTTAGTTTCTGCTGCCGATTTGAACTTCAGGGCCGGATCATGCTCCGTAGTTGGCTTCTTTAATGGAGTCATGTCCGTCGGATCAACATTGTCCTTATAATACTTCAGCTCCTCGATGGCAGAAACCGACTCTGCATAAGCCGCATCACCTTCCTCGCACTCCAAAGCGATTTTGCGGCTTCCGTGAACCGTTATTGTCCCCTTGTGACCCGGCATCTTGAGCTGCATATACACATAACAGGGCCGTGCCATAAACTTGGCGTAGGCCAGTCGCCCAAATAGGGCGTGATATGGACTTCAAACATCAATGTCTCCGACCTGGAATCATGATCATCCCCAAAGGCCCCTTCCAGAGCTATCTTACCAACAGGATATGCTGATCTTCCAGGTACTACACTGTGGAACACCGTATTAGACAGTTTAAGATTTTTATCTGTCAGTCCCATACGACGGAAGGTCTCATAGTACAAGATATTAATGCTGCTACCTCCATCCATGAGCACCTTGGTGAACTTGTAACCTCCCACCTGAGGTGCCACCACCAGAGCCAACTGACCCGGATTATCGACCTGGGGAGGGTGATCCTCTCTGCTCCATATGATTGGTTGTTCAGACCAACGTAGATAACGGGGTATGGCCGGTTCAACAGTTGACCGCCCGCCTCTGAACCTTCCGGTCTCGCTTGTCCAAGCTAGTGGTGAAGACATTGTACTGCCCACTACTCAACTGCTTTGGGTTGCTCTGGTAACCTGACTGTTGCTGCTGTTGGTTGTAACCACCCTGGTTGTTCTGACTATTTTGACCATTATGTCCGCCCGGATTACCATTAAATCCTGAACCGAAACTTCCTCCTCCGTAACCCGGCCCGGATCCTGAGCCACCGCCAGATTCGTGATCATACCGGAAATTATTAGAATTCTTGAACTCCTGCATAATAAAGCAATCCTTCCAAAGGTGGTTTGCTGGTGCCTCCTTCGTCCCATGTCTTGGACAGGGCTGGCTTAGCAGATAGTTTAGGCGGTCTGGGTTAGGGTTGGGTGCCCCATTACGATTTTTCGGTTTACCCTTGCGTCGCTGGCCATTGTCCAGTGCGTTGGTATTAGCCACAAAGTCCATGTTACCATCCGCTTTACGCTTGCCTCCACCACCATTGCCTGCCCAGTGATGCTGCTAACCTTTGGAGTTGTTGTTCCTCTTT
This sequence comes from Triticum dicoccoides, assembly GCF_002162155.2. NCBI lineage: Eukaryota > Viridiplantae > Streptophyta > Magnoliopsida > Poales > Poaceae > Triticum > Triticum dicoccoides. Next base: position 41,973,203 of record NC_041386.1, read on the forward strand.
CCCTTCCCTGTCTTGTCATCATCAGATTCGCGATCCTTGGTACTATCAGAATCAACATATTTCACCAAAGCGGCCATGAGGGTCCCCATGTCAGTGCAATGACGCTTCATCCGTCCCAACTTCAACTTCAGGGGCCCAAACCGGCAGTTGCCTTCTAGGGTTAATACTGCGGTGTCAGCGTTGATGTGGTCTGATGAGTGCAACACTTGTGAAACCCGGCGCACCCAATGAGTCATTGATTCTTCTTCCTCCTGGACGCATGCAGCTAAGTCCACTATCGACATAGGTTGTTTACATGTATCCTTGAAATTGCTGATAAACCGGGCTCGTAATTGGACCCATGAACTGATAGAATTAGCCGGCAAGCTTTTTAACCAAGTACGGGCCATTCCTTCAAGCATCATGGTGAAGTATTTCGCACACGTCGCGTCATCCACATCAAGCATCTACATGGCCATCTCATAGCTCTCCACCCATGTCTCTGGAGGCTGATCCGCCGTGTAATTTGGTACCTTGCGCGGGCCCTTGAAATCCATGGGCAGGCGCACATTGCGTAAAGCGGGGATAAGGCAAGGCACTCCCAAAGAACTAGAAGTAACACCAGGTTCGATCGAGATGATTGGACGAACCGGCTGAGCTGCCGAGCCTGATGCTGTGTGGCTAACTCGGCCTCCCTGCGTGCTCGGGCCCGGTTCACCACTTCCTGAGCGTTATCAGCACCACCCGTCGGGTTGTTGCCATGGGGTGCTCCACATCGTTCGTTACTCGACACTGCCGGTTCATCCATATGTCTGCTATAGCTCCGGCTTGGTCGGGGGGTCGAGTGGATCCGGTCGCGGCTATACGAGTATGCTTCCTAATGGACCAAAGCTGTCCTCAGAAGCTCCTTGACCCATCGCGTCTCTACTGACTGCGGCGAATCACCTTCAATTGGAATGGCCTCCAGCCGTGCAGCAGCGGCAACGATATTGTCCATCGGGTTGGAGTAGTGACCCGGAGGTGTTAAAACAGCCTGAGGTATAACGGTGTTTTGATGAGGCGGGTCCATCTGACAAGGCTGAACTGGTGCACCGGTCCCGGGAGCTTCCGCCCGGTTTCCTTCCAGCGGATTGCCGGTTCCTACTCCTGGAGTGTTGAAAAGGTCTCTGGCCTCAAAAACCGGAGGCAAACGGGATCGGTACTTCCTTCTCATGACTTCCTGCGACGCACTCTGGTCCAACATGAGCCTGTAGGCTTGTGTGTCTAAAGCGGCCCGCTCCGTGGCCATCTTGGTGTCCTCAGCTGCCAGATCTGCCTTGGCCTGGGTGATCTGTTCCTTCACTTTTGCAATCTCGGCGTTGTGAACACCCTGATCTGCCGGATTAGCCTCCGCCATAAGCACAGCCAATGCATCAAATAGCTCTAATAGAACTTGAGCCAGCGGGCGCACTGGGCCTCCTGCCCCGGCAGCCGTCGCCGCTGCTGAACCAGAGGTTGTTGCCGCAGCGGTCGAAGAATGAAGCGCTGCTTGTGTGCCATTCCAACCCGGTTGGGCAGATTAGAGGGGTCCGGAATACTGTCGCCATCGGAACAGCCCCCAATCCGGCCGTCTTGTAGCTGATAAAGAGATCCTGTTTCTCCGGTCGATGACTCGTCATCGGAACTAGGGGTGGACTAACGAGCAGCTCAGCTCGTTAAGCTCGTACTCGTTAAGCTCGTTAAGATTAACGAGCAGAAAACCCTGCTCGGCTCGGCTCATTTGAAGCTTGTTAAGCTCGTGAGCGCTCGCGAGCGCTCGTTAACAGATTATAATATGTTATGATATACATGATGAATGTGTAGGTATGGTTTTCAAGATGAAATATGGTGACTACAAAAAGAAATGAAGTAGTTTGTTGCCTCATGTGTCGATTAGATTAAGTAGATGGGCTGAGATGCTACAAAAAGTTTGTCACATAAGATAAAAATATGTGTTGTGTTGTTGCTAACGAGCTTAACGAGCTACTCGTGAAACTCGTTAGCTCACTCGTTAAGCTCGTTAATCTTAACGAGCTATAGTCAATGATTTGCTCTGTTCATTAAGAAGCGAGCTATGAGCTTAACGAGCCGAACTATCGAGCGCTCATTAAGCTCACGAGCTACGAGCTTTTGGTCCAGCCCTAATCGGAACAAACGACGGTATCGCCGCGAGATTCCGATCCATCCTCATAACTTCCTCCATGGATGACTCCCACGAAGGCACGCTTCATGTCCGGTTTAACCCGGGCGGATCGCGCACACTGAGTCGTCTCGATGAGGTCGATGCAGATGTCCGGCTCAGGGCCCGGTTCACCGATCTTGCCAATGAAAACGTGAATGCCACCAAAGGGGACCCGTTACCCGTACTCAATCGAGCCGGCCTCCGGGCCCCAGCCTGCGTCGTCGATGTAGAACTTGCCGCGACGACTCTTAGTCATCCAGCCTACAGCGTAGCCCTCGAGTCCTTCAAAGTGGCCCTCCAAGAACCGAAAACCATCGTGCGATAGCCCCACGGTGGGTGCCAACTGTCGTGGCTTTGTCACGGCAGATGTCCTAGAGAAAGGACTTAGGACACCCGTCGGCTCCTTATATACACGGGTGACACCCGTCGGCTCACAGAGTCCTAACACCGGTCGATATTCGTATTCCGGGTTGGTCTCTCCTTATTCCTAACTTACAGTACAAGTTTATATACAAATTCCGGTTTATAGCTACAAGTCTTGAACCGGCTACGGGCCTTAGGCCCTCATCTGCCTTCTTGGGCTTTATCACTCTGGAACTACTGATGAAGTTGACCTGGCCCAGATAGGCCGGTTTACGCCCAGCAGTAATATCCCCAACACGGAGTGTCTGGCCAGTACCGTTGGATTGCCCGGTTCAACAAATCTACTACCAGTGATTAAAACGTCACTGTCGTAAGTCGCCCGCGGGTTAGCTGAGCTTGACGGTTCAATAGTGGATGGGTTGAGAACAATTTCGTCAACAGACGACTCAGGAGGATCTATTCGAACGTGGATAGTAGGGTCTTCTGGTGCTTCAGGTTGTCCCGGCGCAGGAGTTGGCAGTGCCGGTTCAGCGGTTTCCGGGTTTTCAGTCGGCTTGATCACCTTGGCTTTCTTGGGTTTTGCTTGACCACTAAGAGGAATTTGATGAGTCAATATAATTATACGGACATAAAGATGCAGAAGAAGGATAATTATCCTTACCCAAGGGCAGTCTTGAAAGCCGGAAATTGAGTTTGAGAGGAATCACCAAAAGATCGAGAGACCTCTTGCAAAAGTGAAATCACAGTTTAAAAGAGCAAGGAAGTAGATTCATTGACAAAAGCAAAAGTCAAAGGTGAAAGAAACCTCATTCTGGCGTTTCCGAGGAGTTTTTGGTAAGCCAGAAGGCAGTTCATTGTCGTCACTAGTCTGGGTCTGACGGCGGCTTTCATGTTGTTATTTTTTCAAAAGAAAATGAGGATCCAAATAAGCCAAAGGGTGTGAAAACCTTACTTTTCGGGTTACTAGTCGAGTTTTCTGTCTTGGCAAAGGTTCTGAGTCGGAGGAAATAGTTACCTCTTCTTCTACTGCCTGGCTGGCCCACGTGTCATCCTGGCAATGATCAGTTTCAATAAGGTTGTTAAAAAGTAGGCCAAGAGAGTCAAGGTCTACCTTCGACTCAGTAACATCATCCAGCTTGAACATATCAGAAGCAATTTGTTTCTTCTTAGATTTCTGGGTTGTCTTCGTTGCGGCCGTGGCGGCGGCTCTAGCTTTCTTGGCAGCTTCATGATCATATTTGGCCTTCCAAAAGTCAGATTTGGCCTGTAGGCAAATAACAGGTTAAAAATCATGCAAGTACTTAACTACTGGAAAAAAAGAGGGGAGTCAAAGGGATTTACCTCTGGTGCCAGGTTAAGTTTGCAGAAAGGATTCAATCCTACTTTGCTGCAGTCTTCATATTTACTATTGACAAGAGTGGTTGGCATTTCAACAATGGCCTCTTCGGTCAGTTGTAGAGAACTATGACGCGGAGGGTCATCTGGGCCTCCGGCATATTTATACATCAAGTCAGATCAGCGGCTCAGAGGGATGACCCGCCATGCGATCCAACAGCGGATCAAGTCCACTCCAGTTAAGCCATTTCCCAACAAAGCTTGAATCCTTTTTATGGTTGGGATGAGCTTCTTACGTTCAGCGGCAGAAAGCTTGTCAGGGAGTGAAAACTTAGCGTCAAGACGCTCCGTGCATAACCCGGCATTGGTTTCTCATCAGCTGGCGACGTATCTTTGCAATAAAACCAAGTTTGGTTCCAATCCTTGGGATGGCTTGGTAAGACTACTAAGGGAAAGACAGCACCCTGTCTACGTTGAATCGAAATTGCACCAAGTTCCAAGCTGGGGCCATTGGTGTATTCATTCTGGCGGTTCAACTAGAAATACTCTCTGAAGAGTTCAAGAGTAGGTTCTTCTTGAAGATAAACCTCACAGAGAACTTGGAAATTGCAGATATTTGATATGGAATTGGGTCCAAGATCTTAGGGATGAAGCTTGAAAAAGTGCAGAACATCTCTGAAGAATTTTGAGCCGGGCGATGAAAAACCCCGGTTCATATGATCAGTAAAGACGATGACTTCACCATACTTAGGCTAAGGTTTTTCTTCGGCCGGGTTAGGGGCGCGATAAGACATAGTGATCTTCTCCAGTAAAAACCCAATGTTAACAAAGTCCTTCAGAGTGGCATCAGTGACTGTGGAAGGGACCCAGTTGCAAACTTCATTGTCTTTGGTGGCATGGTGAGAGGACAAGCTAAAAAGGAAGTCATTTACCGGTTTAAGTTAAATGGTGGAATCACAGGTTAATGTCTGCAATATAGATGCGTAATGGTGACTTAAGTAAGGGCTAATGATATATGAAGGAAAAATGAGCCGGCAGGATAAGCCGCCATCACTAAAGGTATTCAAAGGTTGCCAGCAACAAAAAATTGGCTAAGTACTGAGGTGAACAAGTTTCACATGCTGTTACTATTATTTTGGATCAAGACTGTTCAAAAAGGGGAAATAAATCTAAACCTAAAAAACCAGTATAGAGGAGTTCATCAGTTCTAAGGAGGCCTTTGTACAAGAAAAGGGGGTCTACTAGCATTTGAAATGGATGCAAAACAGCTACCGCATGAGTTCCTTACTTCTTTTAGATCAAAAGGGAATGTGGTAGAGAAACTATGAAGAATCTGTGATGAAAAGCGAAGAACACAGAAGAACTTGCAAACCCTAATGCAGATCTAAGGGGCGGAAAGGCAAAAACTTACAAACTCAGTTCTACTATGGAGGTTCGCCGCCATTCTCGGGACAAGCTTAGGTTGATGCAGCGGCCAAGGTTGAGGACGACGGTGAGCGCTGCGGTGGCAGCGGAGCTCGAGCGACAGAGGGGTTGCGAGAGAAGGGAGAAGAATAATGAGGAAGACCAGCCATGCCTATTTATAAGGAGATAGGTGAACAGGCAGGTGTAAAAACAAGGAAGGCTAAAATGATGATTATCCAGCTAATTAGACGCCTCGATTTTCGGAAGGCATTTAAGATAAGGATCCGTTAAGATGACGTCATGGCAGGTTTCCAAATTTTCTAAAGGTGACGTCATGGCGGTTTATAAAGCTTTTACAAGCAGTGGAAAATGGATTTCTTCTAAGTGTTGAAGATTGACATGAATGAAGTTCAAATCAACCTGAGGCCTAATGTTGGGGATATGGCTACCAGATATGACCCGCCCAGGAGGGGCCGGGTCAACCATAATGGCGGGTTGCTTAAGTGAAGCCCGAAGAGTATACGTAGTGATGGTTTACGATAAGGCTTATAATAGGCCCAAGCCCAGGGGTGGCTTAAGGCCCGTAAGTATAAACCGCCATGTATGAATAAGACTTGTAAAGTAAGGCATGTAAGAGATGTCACCGAGCTGGACACGTTTGTATGAGTCGACCGGGACTCTGTAGGCCGCAGGGCGTCAACACGTGTATATAATGGGACGACCCGATGGCGGCTTAGGGCAAGAAACAATAGATCGAGAGACAAGCTAGCATATTCGCTCCTTGGTCATCGAAACCTAACAATACCATATCAACTGGACTAGGCTTTACCTTCACCGCAAGGGGCCGAACCAGTATAAACCTTTCGTGTCCTTCGTCCCGATTAACCCCTTTAAGCTTCCTAGTTGCGATGGCTCCACGACTAAGTCCTTTCACTAGGACATCTGCCGTGACAATTCCACGACAATCACCAAAACATACATCAAGTGGATCACGTGATATCCCATTTTCACCACAGATAAGCACATGCAAGACATACATCAAGTGTTCTCAAATCCTTAAAGACTCAATCTGATAAGATAACTTCAAAGGGAAAACTCAATTCATCACAAGAGAGTAGAGGGGGAGAAACATCATAAGATCCAACTATAATAGCAAAGCTCACGATACATCCAGATCATGCCAAATCAAGAACACAAGAGATAGAGATAGATAGATAGATAGAGAGAGAGAGAGAGAGATCAAACACATAGCTACTGGTACATACCCTCAGCCCCGAGGGTGAACTACTCCCTCCTTGTCATGGAGAGCATCGGGATGCTGAAGATCATCACCGGAGAGGGATTCCCCCCTCCGGTAGGGTGCCGGAACGGGTCTAGATTGGTTTTCGGTGGCTACAGAGGCTTGGAGTGGAGGAACTCCCGATCTAGGTTTCTTTTTGGAAGTTTGGGTATATATAAGAGGTGTTGGAGTCGGGAATAAGTCAGGGGGTCCCCGAGGCAACCACGAGATAGGGGCATGCCCAGGGGGGTAGGGCGTGCCCCCCACCCTTGTGGTGGCCTCGGGACTCGCCTGGTCCATCTCCGGTACTTTGTGGGCTTCTTCTGGTCCAAAAACAATCTCCATGAAATTTCAGGTCAATTGGACTCCGTTTGGTTTTCCTTTTCTGCGATACTCAAAAACAAGGAAAAACAGAAATTAGCACTAGGCTCTAGGTTAATAGGTTAGTCCCAAAATCATATAAAATAGCATATAAATGCATATAAAACATCCTAGATGGATAATATAATAGCATGGAACAATAAAAAATTATAGATACATTGGAGACGTATCAAGCATCCCCAAGCTTAATTCCTGCTCGTCCTCGAGTAGGTAAATGATAAAAACAGAATTTTTGATGTGGAATGCATATTCATAAATGTAATCTTCTCTATTGTGGCAAGAATATTCAGATCTATAAGATTCAAGACAAAAGCTTAATATTGACATAAAAACAATAATACATCAAGCATACTAATTTAGCGTGAGCCATGGACATAGCACTATAGGTGGAATAGAATGGTGGTTGTGGAGTAGACAAAAAAGGAGAAGATAGTCTCACATCAACTAGGCGTATCAACGGGCTATGGAGATGCCCATCAATAGATATCAATGTGAGTGAGTAGGGATTTCCATGCAACAGATGCACTAGAGCTATAAGTGTATGAAAGCTCGAAAAGATACTAAGTGGGTGTGCATCCAACTCGCTTGCTCACGAAGACCTAGGGCATTTTGAGGAAGCCCATCATTGAAATATACAAGCCAAGTTCTATAATGAAAGATTCCCACTAGTATATGAAAGTGACAACATAGGAGACCCTCTATCATGAAGATCATGGTGCTGCTTTGAAGCACAAGTGTGGTAAAAGGATAGTAGCATTGCCCCTTCTCTCTTTTTCTCTCATTTTTTTGTCTATTTTGGGCCTTCTTTTTTTATGGCCTCTTTTTTCTCTTTTTTTATTTTTCGTCTGGAGTCTCATCCCGACTTGTGGGGGAATCATAGTCTCCATCATCCTTTCCTCACATGGTACAATGCTCTAACAATGATGACCATCACACTTTTATCTACTTACAACTCAAGAATTACAACTCGATACTTAGAACAAAATATGACTCTGTATGAATGCCTCCGGTGGTGTACCGGGATGTGCAATGAATCAAGAGTGACATGTATGAAAGAATTATGAACGGTGGCTTTACCACAAATACGATGTTAACTACATGATCATGCAAAGCAATATGACAATGATGGAGCGTGTCATAATAAACGGAATGGTGGAAAGTTGCATGGCAATATATCTCAGAATGGCTATGGAAATGCCATAATAGGTAGGTATGGTGGCTGTTTTGAGGAAGGTATATGGTGGGTGTATGATACCGGTGAAAGGTGTGCGGTATTAGAGAGGCTAGCAATGGTGGAAGGGCGAGAGTGCATATAATCCATGGACTCAACATTAGTCATAAATAACTCACATACTAGTTGCAAAAATCTATTAGTTATCGAAACAAAGCACTGCGCACATGCTCCTAGGGGGATATATTGGTAGGAAAAGACCATCGCTCGTCCCCGACCACCACTCATAAGGAAGACAATCAATAAATAAATCATGCTCCGACTTCATCACATAACGGTTCACCATACATGCATGCTACGGGAATCACAAACTTTAAAAAAAGTATCTCTCAAATTCACAAGTACTCAACTAGCATGACTCTAATATCACCATCTTCATATCTCAAAACAATTATCAAGTATCAAACTTCTCATAGTATTCAATACACTTTATATGGAAGTTTTTATTATACCCATCTTGGATGCCTATCATATTAGGACTAATTTCATAACCAAATCAAATTACCATGTTGTTCTAAAAGTCTCTCAAAATGGTATAAGTGAAGCATGAGAGTTCATCTATTTCTTCAAAATGAAACCACTGTCGTGCTCTAAAAGGATATAAGTGAAGCACTAGAGCAAATGACAAACTACTCCGAAAGATATAAGTGAAGATCAATGAGTAGTCGAATAATTATGCAACTATGTGAAGACTCTCTAACCTTTAGGAATTTCAGATCTTGGTATTTTATTCAAACAGCAAGCAAAACAAAAGGAAATAAAATGACCGTCCAAGCAAAACACATATCATGTGGTGAATAAAAATATATCTCCAAGTAAAGTTACCGATAGACAAAGACGAAAGAGGGGATGCCATCCGGGGCATCCCCAATCTTAGGCTCTTGGTTGTCCTTGAATATTACCTTGGGGTGCCTTGGTCATCCCCAAGCTTAGGCTCTTGCCACTCCTTATTCCGTAGCCCATCAAATATTTACCCAAAACTTGAAAACTTCACAACACAAAACTCAACAGAAAACTCGTAAGCTCCGTTAGTATAAGAAAATAAATCACCACTTTTGTTAACGTTGTGAACACATTATTTATTTATATTTTTGTAATATCTACTGTATTCCAACTTCTCTATGGTTCATACCCTCCGATACTACTCATAGATTCATCAAAATAAGCAAACAACACATAGAAAACAGAATCTGTCAAAAAACAGAATAGTCTGTAGTAATCTGTATCATTATAATACTTCTGTCCTTCCAAAAATTCTGTAATAAATTTTTGGACCTGAGTAATTTGTCTATTAACCGTCTGCAAAAAGAATCAACCTAAACACACTCTCCAGTAAAAAATGGCAGCTAATCTCGTGGATGCAAAAGTTTATGTTTTTTACAGCAAGATCACAAAGACTTCACCCAAGTCTTCCCAAAGGTTCTACTTGGCACAAACACTAATTAAAACATAAAACCACATCTAAACAGAGGCTAGATGAATTATTTATTACTAAACATGATTAGAAAGCAAAGAACGAAAATAAAATTGGGTTGCCTCCTAACAAGCGCTATCGTTTAACGCCCCTAGCTAGGCATGATGATTTCAATGATGCTCACATAAAAGATAAGAATTGAAACATAAAGAGAGCATCATGAAGAATATAACTAGCAAATTTAAGCCTGCATAGGGATTTTTTGAGCAAACAACTTGTGGGAACAAGAATCAACTAGCATAGGAAAGCAAAACAAGCATAACTTCAAGATTTTAAGCACATAGAGAGGAAACTTGATATTATTGCAATTCCTACAAGCATATGTTCCTCCCTCATAATAATTACATGTAGGATCATAAGAAAATTCAACAATATAGCTATCACAAAACATATTCTTAACACGATCCACATGTATGCAAAGTTGACACTCTTCCAAAATAATGGGATTAACATTGACTAAAGTCATGACCTCTCCAAACCCACTTTCACAATTATCACAATAAGATTCAACACCATCTGAAATAGTGGGATCATTACTTCCTAAAGTTGACACTCTTCCAAACCCACTTTCATCAATATAATCATCATAAATAGGAGGCATGATATCATCAAAATAAATTTGCTCATCAAAACTTGGGGGAAAAATATCATCTTCATCAAACATAGCATCCCCAAGCTTGTGGCTTTGCATATCATTAGCATCATGGATATTCAAAGAATTAATACTAACAACATTGCAATCATGCTCATCATACAAAGATTTAGTGCCAAACATTCTAATGCATTCTTCTTCTAACACTTTGGCACAATTATCGGAATCCTTATTTTCATGAAAGACATTAAAAAGATGAAGCATATGAGGTATCCTCAATTCCATTTATTATAATTTTCTTTTATAAACTAAACTAGTGATAAAACAAGAAACTAAAAGATTCGATTGCAAGATCTAAAGATATACCTTCAAGCACTAACCTCCCTAGCAACAGCGCCATAAAAGAGCTTGATGTCTACTACACAACCTTGTTCTTGTAGGCGTTGTTGGGCCTCCAAGTGCAGAGGTTTGTAGGACAGTAGCAAATTTCCCTCAAGTGGATGACCTAAGGTTTATCAATCCGTGGGAGGCGTAGGATGAAGATGGTCTCTCTCAAACAACCCTACAACCAAATAACAAAGAGTCTCTTGTGTCCCCAACACACCCAATACGATGGTAAATTGTATAGGTGCACTAGTTCGATGAAGAGATGATGATATAAGTGCAATATGGATGGTAGATAAAGGTTTTTGTAATCTAAAAATATAAAACAGCAAAGTAGCAATTGGTAAAAGTGAGCATAAACGGTATTGCAATGCTAGCAAATAAGGCCTAGGGTTCATACTTTCACTAGTGCAAGTTCTCTCAACAATAATAACATAATTGGATCATATAACAATCCCTCAACATGCAACAAAGAGTCACTCCAAAGTCACTAATGGCGGAGAACAAACGAAGAGATTATTGTAGGGTACGAAACCACCTCAAAGTTATCCTTTCTGATCGATCTATTCAAGAGTCCGTAGTAAAATAACATGAAGCTATTCTTTCCGTTTAATCTATCCTACAGTACGTACTAGAATAACACCTTAAGACACAAATCAACCAAAACCCTAATGTCACCTAGATACTCCAATGTCACCTCAAGTATCCGTGGGTATGATTATACGATATGCATCACACAATCTCAGATTCATCTATTCAACCAACACAAAGAACTTCAAAGAGTGCCCCAAAGTTTCTACCAGAGAGTCAAGACGAAAACGTGTGCCAACCCCTATGCATAAGTTCACGAGGTCACGAAACTCGCAAGTTGATCACCAAAACATACATCAAGTGGATCACGTGATATCCCATTGTCACCATAGATAAGCACATGCAAGACATACACCAAGTGTTCTCAAATCCTTAAAGACTCAATCCGATAAGATAAGTTCAAAGGGAAAACTCAATTCATCACAAGAGAGTAGAGGGGGAGAAACATCATAAGATCCAACTATAATAGCAAAGCTTGTGATACATCAAGATCAAACACATAGCTACTGGTACATACCCTCAGCCCCGAGGGTGAACTACTCCCTCCTCGTCATGGAGAGCGTCGGGATGATGAAGATGGCCGCCGAAGAGGGATTCCCCCTCCGGCAGGGTGCCGGAAGGAGTCTAGATTAGTTTTCGGTGGCTACAGAGGCTTGCGGTGGCGGAACTCCCGATATAGGTTTCTTTCTGGAAATTTGGGTATATATAAGAGGTGTTGGAGTTGGGAACATGTCAGGTGGGGCCCGAGGCAGCCACGAGATAGGGGGCGCGCCTAGGAGGGTAGGGCGCGCCCCCACCCTCGTGGTTGCCTCGGGACTCCTCTGGTCCATCTTTGGTACTCCATGGGCTTCTTCTAGTCCAAAAACAATCTCCATGAAATCTCAGGTCAATTGGACTCCGTTTGGTTTTCCTTTTCCGTGATACTCAAAAACAAGGAAAAACAGAAACTGGCATTGGGCTCTAGGTTAATAGGTTAGAACCAAAAATCATATAAAATAGCATATAAATGCATATAAAATATCCTAGATGGATAATATAATAGCATGGAACAATCAAAAATTATAGATACGTTGGAGACGTATCACCCCCGAGCCCTCCAACTGCCTAGATCCATCAAAGTGAATAGTCTAATATGTGCTATCCGGCTTCTCCTCAGGCATATGCAACTCTGTCCAATCATTGATAAAATCCACATGTGCTTGACACTTGATGGTTGTGTGAGGCATATACTTCAAACCATGGGGTCCAAGCTCAATGGACCACTTGGCTACCCGACCTGTGGCTTCTCTGTTTTGGATAATATCCCCTAGAGGAGCATAACTAACCAAAGTGATGGGATGACCTAGAAAGTACTGCTTGAGCTTCTGGCTAGCCATGAACACCCCATATACAAGCTTCTACCAAGGTGGATACCTCTGCTTGGACTCAATAAGCACCTCACTGATGTAGTAAACCGGCCGCTGAACCGAATGCTCCTTGCCAGATTCCTTCCTTTCCACCACAATGGCTACACTGATGGCTCGGCTATTGGCATCCACATATAAGAACAAAGGCTCCTTATCAATGGGAGCAGCAAGAACCAACGGCTCGGCGAATTGTTTCTTCAAGGCCTCAAATGCCTAATCAGCAGCATCACTCCATACAAAGTGATCTGTCTCCTTCATCATCTGGTACAAAGGGATAGCCTTCTCACCCAACAGGCTTATGAACCGGCTTAAGGCCTCAATATGACCCACCAAACGCTGAACATCATTGATACACGTCAGCTTAGCCAGAGAGGTGGTAGCCTTGATCTTCTCCGGGTTAGCTTCAATACCCCTTTCCGAAACCAAAAAACCCAAAAGCTTGCCTGCTGGCACACCAAAAACATACTTGGCCGGGTTAAGCATCATCTTGTAGACCCGGAGATTGTCAAAGGTCTCCTTTAAATCATCTACCAGGGTCTCCTTCTTCCTGGACTTCACCATAATATCATCCACATAAGTGTGAACATTGCGCCCAATTTGATCATGGAGGCAATTTTGCACACATCGCTCGTAAGTCGCCTGGGCACTATTGAGCCCCAAAGGCATCGATACGTAACAAAAGGCTTCAAAGGGAGTAATAAAGGTTGTCTTCTCCTGGTCCTTAACTGCCATCTTGATCTGATGATAACCAGAATAAGCATCCAAAAAACTCAGAAGCTCACAACCCGCTGTAGCATCAATAATCTGATCAATACGGGGGAGAGCAAAGGGATCAGCTAGACAAGCCTTGTTTAAGTCCATATAATCCACACACATGCGCCAGGTGCCGTTTTTCTTAAGTACCAGCATCGGGTTTGCCAACCACTCAGGATGAAAAACTTCAACAATAAACCCAGCCGCCAAGAGCCGGGCTACCTCCTGACCAATAGCCTTACGCCTCCCTTCATTGAAACATCGAAGGAATTGCTTGACCCATTTAAACATTGGATCAATATTGAGAGTGTGCTCAGCGAGTTCCCTAGGGACACCTGGCATATCTGAAGGCTTCCATGCAAAGATGTCCCGGTTCTCACGGATGAACTTGATGAGCGCGCTTTCCTATTTTGGATCTAGATTAGCACTGATGCTGAACTCCTTGGATGAGTTGCCAGGAACAAAGTCAACTAGCTTAGTGTCATCTGCCGACTTAAACTTCAACAAGGGGTCATGCTTTGTGGTTGGCTTCTTCAAAGATGTCATATCCGCCGGGTCAACATTATCCTTGTAAAATTTCAACTCTTCTGTTGCACAGACAGATTCAGCATAAGCGACATCTCCTTCACACTCCAAGGCTACCTTGCGACTTCCATGCATTGTGATAGTGCCCTTGTGACCCGACATCTTAAGCTGTAAGTAAACATAACAAGGCCTTGCCATGAATTTAGCGTGAGCCGCCCGTCCAAACAGAGCATGATAAGGGCTCTTAATTTTAACCACTTCGAAGGTCAGCGTCTAAGACCTAGAATCATACTCATACCCAAAGGCAACCTCCAAATATATCTTACCTACTGGATATGCCGACTTACCAGTCACCACACCATGAAAAACAGTGTTTGACGGCTTAAGCTTTTTGTTGGTCAATCCCATGCGACGGAAAGTTTCATAGTAAAGGATATTGATGTTGCTACCTCCATCCATGAGTACTTAGTGAACTTGTATCCTCCAACCTGAGGTGCCACCACTAGCGCCAAGTGACCCGGATTATCAACCCGGGGCGGGTGATCCTCACGGCTCCAGAGAATAGGGTGTTCAGACCATCGCAAGTAACGGGGTACCGTCGGCTCGATGGCGTTTACTGCCCTTCTATGGAGCTTCTGATCCCGCTTACATAAACTTGTGGTGAAGACATGGTACTTCCCACTATTCAATTGCGTTGGGTTACTCTGATAAATAGACTGCTGTTGATTCCCTTGATTATTCTATTGATTGTAACCGCCCTGATTGCCTTGGCCTTGGAAACCAGAATTCGAACCGCCACCTCCATGACCCGGACCATGAGAGTCGGATCCTAAACCGCCATTTGGTCCATGGTTATTCTAGAAAAGATGGGAATTCTTGAACTCTTTCATAATAAAACAATCCTCCCACAAATGGGCAGATGGCCTCTCCTGTGTTCCGTGCCTCGGACACGGCTGATTCATTATTGCCTCGAGGTTGAGTTTTCCCCCTCCAGACTGAGCCAGCCTCCCGTTGGGACGCTGGTTATTATTCCACGCACCAGTGTTGGCCACGAAGTCTAAATTTCCATCAGCTCTATGCTTACCGTTACCACCCTGACTGACCGGGTTGTACTACTGTCCCTTCATGCCGCTACTCTTCTTTCCCTTGCCCGTCCTTTCGTCATCAGACTCGGGGTCCTTGGTACTATCATAGTCGACATACTTGACAAGGGCCGCCATGAGCTCCCCCATGTCACCGCAATGGCGCTTGAGTCACCCAAGCTTCTGTTTAAGAGGGAGGAAACAACAATTTTTCTCCAACATTAAAATCGCTGAGCCGACGTTGATATTATCTGATGAGCGTATGATAGTTGAGACCCAGCGCACCCGGTTGGTGGTTGACTCACCTTCACCTTGGACACAAGAAACCAAATCCACGATTGACATAGGCTGCTTGCACATATCTTTGAAATTTTGAATAAAACATGCCTTCAGCTCTGCCCACGACCTAATGGAATTGGCGGGCAACCCCTTCAACCAAGTACGAGCCGACCCTTATAACATCATGGTGAAATACTTAGCACACACAGCTTCACTAACATCCAGCATTTCCATGGCCATCTCATAAATTTCAACCCAAGCCTCAGGAGGCTGATCTGCTGTGTAATTAGGCACCTTGCGAGGACCCTTGAAATCCTTGGGCAAGCACTCGTTATGCAGAGCCGGCACTAAGCAAGGCACACCCAAGGTCTTAGAGGTTATGCCTGCCTCCACTGAGGTTGTCGGGTAAACTGGAGACTGTCGATGAGCCGCTTGCTGAGCTGCCAGCTCGGCCTCCCAACGTGTCCTGCCCTGATCCACCAGGGTCTGAGCATTGGCACCACCGCGCACCGACTTACAACACTGTCCACTGCTTGAGACCGCTGGTTCGTCAATATGCCTGTTGTAACTCCGACTTGGATGAGGGGTTGAGTGGATCCGCTCGCGACTGTAAGAATAAGCTGCCTGCTGAGCCACGGCTATCTGAAGAAGTTCTATGACCCGTCGTGTCTCTACTCCTACTGGAGACTCGCCTTCAACTAGTAGAGCCGCCAGTCGTGATGCCGCAGCAATCATATTGTCCAAATGGTTAGAATAATGACCCGGTGGTGTAGAAACATATTGAGGCGGAATATTATTCACACGCGGAGAACCCATCATGCGCAGCTGAACCGGAGCTCCGGTTCTAGGTGCTTCGATTGTCTGGTGTACCACCGGCTGATTAATGGTCCTTGCTCTAGGCATGTTTAAGAGTTTTCTTGGATCGTAAACCGGGGGTAGATGACTTTGGTGTCTCCTTCTCATGACCTCATTTGAAGCATTCTGATCCAACGTGAGCCGGAAGGAATCGGCTTGGATCCGCTGTGCCTGTGCATCCAAAACGGCCCGTTCTGCAGCCATCCTGGTGTTCTCAGCCGCCAAGTCTTCCTTGGCTTGAGCTATCTCATCTAGCAACTTAGCCACATCCACCTTATGCTGATCTTGGTTGTCTGGGGTTACCTCCACCCCCATCAAAGTCGCCAGTGCCTCTAACAACTCGGTGGGAACTTGAGCAGGCGGGCGTGTAGAGCCACCAGCACCAGCCGCTACTGCAGCCATTGAGCTAGAGGTCATGGCCGCGGCGGTTGATGAACCGAGCACCGGTTGTGTAGCAACCATGAAAACCGCAACTCTGTTCGGCGGCTCATAGGGGTCCGGAATACTGTCACCATCGGAATAGCCCCCAAGCCGGCCATCTTGAAGTTGATACAATGAGTTGGTCTCACCTGTGGACAACTCACCATCAGAATAGATGGCTGTCTGACCGCCAGATGCAGATCCATCCTCAGTTTCCACCCCATGGATAAAACCAACAAAGGCACACTTCATGGTGGGTTGAACCTGGGCAGGCTGTGCACGTTGAGCCGTCTCGATGATGTCGGTGCAGATGTCCGGCTCAGGACCCGGTTCGCCGACCTTGCCAATGAGACGTGGGTTCCGCCGAAGGGGACCTGGTACCCATACTCAATTGAGCCGGCCTCTGGGCCCCAGCCTGCATCGTCAATGTAGAGCTTGCCACGACGACTCTTGGTCATCCGGCCCATAGCGTATCCCTTGATCCCTTTAAAGCTGCCCTTTAAGAACTCGAAACCATCGTGCGCTGGCCCCATGGTGGGCGCCAACTATCATGGAATTGTCACGGCAGATGTCCTAGTGAAAGGACTTAGTCGTGGAGCCATCGCAACTAGGTTAGCTTAAAGGGGTTAAATGGGACAAAGGACACAGGAGTTTATACTGGTTTGGCCCCTTGCGATGAAGGTAAAAGCCTAATCCATTTGAGTTGGTATTGCTTGGGTTTCGATTACTAGGGAGCAAATACGCTTGACCTAGCTTTCGATCTCTTGTTTCTTGTCCTGAACCGCCGCCGGGTCATCCCTTTATATACACAGGTTGACGCCCAGTGGCTCACAGAGTCCCGACCGGTTTATACACAATGTGTCCGGCTTGGTGACTAATTACACATGCCTTATACTACAAGTCAGACATATATGGCGGTTTACACCTCCGGGCCTTAAGTCGCCTTTGAGTTTTGGGCCTTCAGTAAGCCTGCTTCGTGAACCGCGATCTTCATGGGCTTTGCCATAACAAGCCACCAGCGGTATAACCTGGCCCCTCCTGGGCGGGTCATACCCAATAATTATATCCCCAACAGATCAGGTGGTTCTGGACTCTGCGACGGCTGGATCAATATTTCATCGACTCCCCTAGGGTTTGGGGAATATTGGGGGTATTTATAGAGCAAAGAGACGGTCCGAGGGGCACTCGGGGTGGGCACAACCCACCAGGGCGCGCCTGGGCCTCCTGGCGCGCCCTGGTGGGTTGTGCTCTCCTCGGAGCACCCCCCAGGCGAAGCTAGGGCCCATTAGGTGTCTTCTAGTCCATAAAAAATCTCCATAAAGTTTCGTGGCATTTGGACTCCGTTTGGTATTGATTTTTTGTGACATAAAAAACATGCAAAAAACATCAACTGACACTTGGAACTATGTCAATAGGTTAGTACCAAAAAATGATATAAAATGATTATAAAACATTGAATATTGATAATATAACAGCATGGAACAATCAAAAATTATAGATATGTTGGAGACATATCACACCCGAGGTGGGCACAGGCGCGCCCTTGTGGGTTGTGCTCCACTCGGAGCAGCCCCCATGTGCTTCTTTGGCCCATTGGTTGTCTTCTGGTCCAAAAAAATACACAAAAAGTTTCACTGTGCTTGGACTCCATTTGATATTGATTACATGTGATGTAAAAAACATGCAAAAAATTAGCAAGTGGCACTTGGCACTCTGTCAATAGGTTAGTACCAAAAAATGATATAAAATGACTATAAAATGATTATAAAACATCCAAGCTTGATAATATGACAATATGGAACAATAAAAAATTATAGATGCATTGGAGGCGTATCAGTATCTCCATGCTGAATTCCTGCTCGTCCTCGAGTAGGTAAATGATAAAAACAGAATTTTTGATGTGGAATGATGCCTAACATGTCATATCATATTATTTTCTTTATAGCATGGACATTTGAACTTTTATATTGTTCAAAGCAATAGTCTACTTTTGACAAGATAACTTAAATACTCAAGAATATCAACAAGAAACCAAGTCTTTCAAAATATCAACGCTAAAATAAGCTATCCCTAGCCCATCATGCTCAATCATTGATCCATTCATGAAACACACTCGCATATTAACTACACCCAATGTTCAAGTACGATCACAGTGCCTCCTAGTTGGTGCTTTTATAAGATAAAATAGAGACTCAAATTCAAAAATAAAAATTGCATAAAGTAAAAAAGAAAGGCCCTTTGCAGAGGGAAGTAGGAATTTATAGAGGTGCCAGAGCTTAGAGCGAAAATTAAGAGATAAAAACATGTTGACAGGCATACTTTTCCCACCAACGAAAACGACTTAGAGTTCCCAACATTTTCCATGCTACATATCATAGGCGGTTCCCAACAGAAATTAAAGTTTATTATTTTTTCCACCATACTTTCACTTTCCATGGCTAACCGTATCCATGGGTGCCTTCCATACCAACACTTTCCAAGGAATTTATTTTTTGACAACATAAATTAAATTCATTTTTCATTTCGGGATTGGGCATCCCTAATACCTTTGCCTTACTCTCGTGCAATGACAAGTGAATAAACACTCATCGTGAGAATAACACATCTAGCATGGAAAATATTAGCCGCCCCTCACCGCCTCGCGAGCGGTAGGAGCACACAAAAGAGAAATTTATTATGAATGTTAGAGATGGCACATACAAATTTGCTTGGAACGGCAAAAGAATACCGCATATAGGTAGGTATAGTGGACTCATGTGGCAAAACTGGTTTAAAGGATTTTGGATGCACAAGTAGTGATCATACTTAGTGCAAAATGAAGGCTAGCAAAAGATTGAGAAGCGACCAAACAAGAAACAAATAATCTCATAAGCGAGCATTAAGCATAATTAACACTGAATAATGCACCACAAGTAGGATATAATTTCATTGCATGACTATTGACTTCCGTGCTTGCGTAGGGAATCACAAACCTTAACACCAATATTCTTACTAAAGCATAACTACTCATCAAGATGACTCACATATCACATCATCATATCTTAAAACTATTACTAAGAAACAAGTTTATTTTGTTCAATGATCTTCATGAATTTTTTTATTATATCCTTCTTGGATATCTATCACTTTGGGACTAATTTTCATGTGTTGCTTTTGATAAGCTCAAATAAATATAAGTGAAGATCATGAGCATAATATTTCTTTCTCTCAAATTAATTTAAGTGAAGCAAGAGAGAATTTCTTCAAAATTTACTAACTCTCAAATAAATCTAAGTGAAGCAAGAGAGCATTTCTTCAAAAATACTAAAGCACACCGTGATCAAAAAGATATAAGTGAAGCACTAGAGCAAGTCCATGGCTCATAAAAATTTAAGTGAAGCATAGAGAGCAATTCTAACAAGTCATGGCATATTTTTGGCTCTCTCAAATAGGTGTGTACAACAAGGAATCAAGACTTAAAACACAAAATAAAACAAGCAAAGACTCATATCATACAAGACGCTCCAAGCCAAACACATAGTATGTGACGAATAAAAATATAGCTTAGAGTGAAATACCGATGGTCGTTAGAAGAAAGAGGGGATGCCACTCGGGGCATCCCCAAGCTTAGTTGCTTGCTCTCTTTGTATAATAGCTTGGGATGCCGGGGCATCCCCAAGCTTAGGATCTTCTTACTCCTTATTCCTTTATCCATCATAAGATGACCCGAAACTTGAAAACTTCAATCACACAAAACTCAACAAATCCTTCATGAGATCCGTTAGTATAAGAAAGCAAATCACCACTATAAGTGTTGTAGAAAACCAATTAATATTTTGTTCTTGCATTATATCTACTGTATTCCTACTTTCCTATGGCAAAAACTCATCAAAGAAAACCATAGAATCATCAAAACAAGCACACAATGCAAAGAAAACAGAATCTGTCAAAAACAAAACAGTCTATAGCAATCTGGATATTTTGAATACTTATGTAACTCCAAAAACACTAAAAACTTAGGACGGACTGGGAAATTTGTATATTAATATTTTGCAAAACATAATTGGTATTTTATCGCTCTCTGGTTAGAAATGAGAATTGTTTTCGTGAGCGCAAAAGTTTCTGTTTTTCAGCAAGATCAAACAACTTTCACCCAAGAAGATCCTAAAGGCTTTACTTGGCACAAACACTAATTAAAACACAAAAAAACACAATCATAACAGTAGCATAATTGTGCGAACACTCAAGAAAAGAAAGCAAAAAGCAGAAATCAATTTTATTCATTGGGTTGCCTCGCAACGAGCACTATCGTTTCACGCCCCTAGCTAGGCATAAAGCAAGGATCTAAGTTTTGCCATCTTTGTTTCGAGATCCATAAGATGCCCTCATGATTGATTCATATGGTGGCCTAATTCTTGTTCTAGGGAAATGTTCCATACCCTTCCTTAGTGGAAATTGGAAGTTAATATTGCCTTCTTTCATATCAATCACGGCACCAATAGTGCGTAAAAATAGTCTACCAAGAATAATTGGATAAATTGCAATCAATATCAAGAACAATAAAATCTATGGGCACATAATTCCTATTTGCAAGAATAAGAACATCATTAATTCATCCCATAGGCTTTTTAATAGTAGAATCCGCTAAGTGCAAATTCAAAGAACACTCTTCAATATTGGTAAGATCAAGCACATCACATAAAGATTTCAGAATTGTAGAAACACTAGCACCCAAGTCACAAAAGCAAAACACTCATAATTTTTAATCTTGACCTTGATAGTAGGTTCCCATTCATCATGTAATTTTCTAGGAATTGGAACTTCTAATTCCAACTTTTCTTCTAAAGCTATCATCATAGCATCAACAATAGTTTAGTAAAAGCTTTATTTTGTTCATAAGCATGGGGTGAATTTATCATGAATTGCAACAAAGAAATACAATCAATCAAAGAGCAACTATCATAATTAAAGTCTTTGTAATCCAAAAGAGTGGGTACATCACTAGTTAAAGTTTTGACCTCTTCAAACCCACTTTAATCAATTTTCTCAACAAGATTTTCACCCTTCGAATTATCGGGACGCCTTCTAACTAAAGTTGACTCTTCTCCAGTCCCTTTTTCATTAATCTTAAATTTACTAAACAAGGAATCAATAGAAGAAATGATAACCCACAGGTATAGGGGATCACAACAGTTTTCGAGGGTAAATATTCAACCCAAATTTATAGATTCGACACAAGGGGAGACAAAGAATATTTGAAGGTATTAGCAGCTGAGTTGTCAATTCAACCACACCTGGAGATTAATTATTTGCAGCAAAGTGATCAGTAGCAAAGTAGTTTGATAGTTTTGATAGTAGTGACGGTAGCAATGGTAACAGTAACAGTGATAGCAGTAATTTTGTAGCAAGTGTAACGGTGATGATAGCAGTAATTTTGTAGCAAGTGTAACGGTGATGATAGCAATAGTAACTTAGCAGAAACAATATGGAGAAGTTCGTAGGCATTGGATCGGTGACTTGTTGGATGATATTCATCATGAGATAGTTATAACCTAGGGCGATATGGCACTAGCTCCAGTTCATCGATATAATGTAGGCATGTATTCTGTAAATAGTCATACGTGCTTTATTAAAAGAACTTGCATGACATCTTTTGTCCTACCCTCCCGTGGCAGCGGGGTCCATATTGGAAACTAAGGGATATTAAGGCCTCCTTTTAACAGAGAACCAGACCAAAGCATTAACACATAATGAATACATGAACTCCTCAAACTACGGTCATCACCGGCAGTGGGCCCAGTTGTTGTCACTCCGGGGTTCCCGGAACATAACCGTAGTAGGTGACTATACCTTGCAAGATTGGTTCTAGAACATGGATATAATGATGAATTCATAAACGGTTCAGATCTGAAATCATGGCACCCGGGCCCAAAGTGACAAGCATTAAGCATAGAAAAGTCATAACAACATCAATCTAAGAACATAGTGGATACTAGGGATCAAGCCCTAACAAAACTAACTCGATTACATGATGAATCTCATCCAACTCCTCACCGAACAGCAAGCCTACGAAGGAATTACTCACTCCCAGTGGGGAGCATCATGGAATTGGCGATGGAGAAGGGTTGGTGATGACGAAGAACGAAAACCCCCCTCTCCGGAGCCCCAAACGGACTCCAGACTTGCCCTCCCGAGGAAGAACAGGGACTGGCTGCGGCTCCGTCTCGTGGATTGTGATAATTCTTTCTCCCTGATTTTTTTCTGGAAATATGTGATTTTATAGTATCAGGGGGGTCGTCAGCGGGGCCACCAGGTGGGTACAACCCACCTGGGCGCGCCAGGAGAGGGGGCTCGCCCTGGTAGGTTGTGCCCACCCAGGGGGCCCTCTCTGGTGGGTCTTGGCTCCGGAAATTCTTATTATTGATATAAAAATCCTCGCAAAGTTTCGATCCATTCCGATAACTTTTATTTCTGCACAAAAACAACACCATGGTAGTTCTACTAAAAACAGCGTAAGTCCGGGGTTAGTTTCATTCAAATCATGCAAATTAGAGTCCAAAACAAGAGGAAAAGCGTGAGAAAAAGTAGATACATTGGAGACGTATCAACAAACACCAATCATTTTAAGATCTTCATCACTTTTATGAAAGTAATCACTAGAAAATGTTTTTTCTAAAAATTCTCTTCTAGCTCTAAGCATAGCGGTTCTTTTCTTACTATCATGTTGGGGAACGCAGTATTTCAAAAAAAATCCTACGATCATGCGAGATCTATCTAGGAGATGCATAGCAACAAGACGGGAGAGTGTGTCCACGTACCCTCGTAGACCGAAAGCGGAAGCGCTTAGTAACGCGGTTGATTTAGTTGAACGTCTTCACGATCCAACTGATCCAAGTACCGAACGTACGGCACCTCCGTGTTCTTCACATGTTCAGCACGATGACGTCCCTCGAGCTCTTGATCCAGTTGAGGACAAGGATAGTTTCATCAGCACGACGGCATGGTGACGGTGATGATGAAGTTACCGGCGCAGGGCTTCGCCTAAGCACTACGACGATATGACTGAGGTGGTAAACTGTGGAGGGGGGCACCACACACGGCTAAGAGATTGTCTATTGTGCTTTGGGGTGCCCCCCTGCCCCGTATATAAAGGAGAGAGGAGGAAGAGGACAGCCCCTAGGGGCGCGCCAAGTGTGGGGAGTCCTACTAGGACTCCCAAGTCCTAGTAGGATTCCCCTCTCTCTTTTTTTCTTTTTCTGGAGTAGCAAAGGGGGGAAGAGAGGAGTAGGAGAGGGAAAGGGGGGCACCGCCCCCACCCCTTGTCCAATTCAGATTGGCAAGGGGGGTCATGAGCCACCTCCTTTGGCTGGCCCTCTCTCCTCCACTAAGGCCCATGTTGGCCCATTAACTTCCGGAGGGGGTTCCGGTAACCCCCGGTACTCCGAAACTTGTCCGAAACTTCCTGAAACCATTCCTGTGTCCGAATGCAACCTTCCAATATATGAATCTTTACCTCTCGACCATTTTGGAACTCCTCGTCATGTCTGTGATCTCATCTGGGACTCTGAACAAACTTCGGTCATCAAATCACATAACTCAAAATACAAATCGTCATCAAACGTTAAGCGTGCGGACCCTACGGGTTCAAGAACTATGTAGACATGACCGAGACACATCTCTGGTCAATAACTAATAACGGAACCTGGATGCTCATATTGTCTCCTACATATTTTCCAAATATCTTTATCGGTCAAACCGCATAACATACATTGTTCCCTTTGTCATCACTATGTTACTTGCCCGAGATTCGATCGTCGGTATACTAATACCTAGTTCAATCTCGTTACCGGCAAGTCTCTTTAATCGTTCCGTAATGCATCATCCCATAACTAACTCATTAGTCACATTGATTGCAAGGCTTATAGTGATGTGTATTACCGAGAGGGCCTAGGGATACCTCTCCGATACACGGAGTGACAAATCCTAATCTCGATCTATGCCAACTCAACAAACACTATCGGAGACACCTGTAGAGCATCTTTATAATCACCCGGTTATGTTGTGACGTTTGATAGCACACAAGGTGTTCCTCCGGTATTCGGGAGTTGCATAATCTCATAGTCAGAGGAACATGTATAAGTCATGAAGAAAGCAATAGCAATAAAATTAAACGATCATTATGCTAAGCTAACGGATGGGTCTTGTCCATCACATCATTCTCTAATTATGTGATCTCATTCATCAAATGACAACACATGTCTATGGTTGATACGTCTCCAACGTATCTATAATTTTTTATTGTTCCATGCTATTATATTATCTGTTTTGGATGTTAATGGGCTTTATTTTACACTTTTATATTATTTTTGGGACTAACCTATTAACTGGAGGCCCAGCCTAAATTGTTGTTTTTTGCCTGTTTCAGTTTTTTTTGAAAAGGAATATCAAACGGAGTCCAAACGGAATGAAACCTTCGGGAACGTGATTTTTGGAAAAAACATGATCCAAGGGACTTGGAGTGGACGTCAAGAAACAATCGAGGAGGCCATGAGGCAGGGGGCACGCCTATCCCCCTAGGCGCGCCCTCCACCCTCATGGGCCCCTCGTTGCTCCACTGACCTACTTCTTTCTCCTATATATATTGACATACCCCAGAAACATCCAGGAGCACCACGAAACCCTATTTCCACCGCCGCAACCTTTTGTACCCAAGAGATCCCATCTTGGGGCCTTTTCCAGAGCTTCGCTGGAGGGGGCATTGATCACAGAGGGCCTCTACATCAACTCCATGGCCCCTCCGATGATGTGTGAGTAGTTTACCTCAGATCTTCGGGTCCATAGCTAGTAGCTAGATGGCTTCTTCTCTCTATTTGGATCTCAATAAAAGTTCTCCTTGATTCTCTTGGAGATCTATTCGCTGTAATCTTTTTTTGTGGTGTGTTTGTCGAGATCCGATGAATTGTGGGTTTATGATAAAGTTTATCTATGAATAATATTTGAATCTTCTCTGAATTCTTTTATGTATGATTGGTTTATCTTTGCAAGTCTCTTCGAATTATCAGTTTGGTTTGGCCTACTAGATTGATCTTTCTTGCAATGGGAGAAGTGCTTAGCTTTGGGTTCAATCTTGCGGTGCTCGATCCCAGTGACAGAAAGGGAAATGACACGTATTGTATTGTTGCCATTGAGGATAAAAAGATGGGGTTTATATCATATTGCATGAGTTTATCCCTCTACATCATGTCATCTTGCTTAAGGCGTTACTCTGTTCTTATGAACTTAATACTCTAGATGCATGCTGGGCAGCGGTCGATGTGTGGAGTAATAGTAGTAGATGCAGGCAGGAGTCGGTCTACTTGTCATAGAAGTGATGCCTATATACATGATCATACCTAGATATTCTCATAATTATTCGCTTTTCTATTAATTGCTCGACAGTAATTTGTTCACCCACCGTAATACTTATAATTTATTGAGAGAAGCCACTAGTGAAACCTATGGCCCCCGGGTCTATTTTCCATCATACAAGTTTCCAATCTATT
Source organism: Triticum dicoccoides (assembly GCF_002162155.2). Lineage (NCBI taxonomy): Eukaryota > Viridiplantae > Streptophyta > Magnoliopsida > Poales > Poaceae > Triticum > Triticum dicoccoides. Next base: position 41,999,257 of record NC_041386.1, read on the forward strand.
TTATTCTGCAATATTTACTTTCAATATATATCATAAAAATACCAAAAATATGTATCTTATTATTATCATCTCTATCAGATCTCACTCTTGCAAGTGGTCGTGAAGGGATTGACAACCCCTTTATCGCGTTGGTTGCGAGGTTCTTATTTGTTTGTGTAGGTACGTGGTGACTCGCGCATGGTCTCCTACTGGATTGATACCTTGGTTCTCAAAAACCAAGGGAAATACTTACGCTGCTTTGCTGCATCACCGTTTCCTTTTCAAGGGAAAACCAACGCAGTGCTCAAGAGGTAGCAATGGTTAGGAAACTTAACCATCTTTCATTAACGAGCTAGTCAAGTAGAGGCATACTAGGGACACTCTATTTGACTATGTATTCACACATGTACCAAGTTTCTGGTTAATACAATTCTAGCATGAATAATAAACATTTATCATGATATAAGGAAATTTAAATAACAACTTTGTTATTGCCTCTAGGGCATATTTCCTTTAGTCTCCCACTTGCACTAGAGTCAATAAGCTAGATTACATAGTAATGATTCTAACACCCATGGAGTCTTGGTGCTTATCATGTTTTGCTCGTGAGAGAGGCTTAGTCAACGGGTTTGCAATATTCAGATTTGTATGTATCTTGCAAATTTCTATGTCTCCCACCTTGACTTGATCGTGGATGGAATTGAAGCATCTCTTGATGTGTTTGGTTCTCTTGTGAAATCTGGATTCCTTCGCCAAGGCAATTGCTCCAATATTGTCACAAAATATTTTCATTGGACCCGATGCACTAGGTATTACACCTAGATCGGATATGAACTCCTTCATCCAGACTCCTTTATTTGTTGCTTCCGAAGCAGCTATGTACTCCGCTTCACACGTAGATCCAGCCACGACGCTCTGCTTGGAACTGCACCAACTTACAGCTCCACCATTCAATATAAATATGTATCCGGTTTGTGACTTAGAGTCATCCGGATAAGTGTCAAAGCTTGCGTCAATGTAACCATTTACGACAAGCTCTTTGTCACCTCCATAAATAAGAAACATATCATTGGTCCTTTTCAGGTATTTCAGGATGTTCTTGACCGTTGTCCAGTGATCCACTCCTGGATTACTTTGGTACCTCCCTGCTAAACTTATAGCAAGGCACACATCAGGTCTGGTACACATCATTGCATACATGATAGAACCTATGGGTGAGGCATAGGGAATGACTTTCATTTTCTCTCTATCTTCTGCAGTGGTCGGACATTGAGTTTGACTCAACTTCACACCTTGTAACACAGGCAAGAACCCTTTCTTTGACTAATCCATTTTGAACTTCTTCAAAACTTTGTCAAGGTATGTGCGTTGTGAAAGTCCAATTAAGCGTATTGATCAATCTCTTATAGATCTTAATGCACAATATATATGCAACTTCACCGAGGTCTTTCATTGAAAAATTCTTATTCAAGTATCCTTTTATGCTATCCAGAAATTCTGTATTATTTCCAATCAACAATATGTCATCCACATATAATAACAGAATGCTACAGAGCTCCCACTCACTTTCTTGTAAATACAGGCTTCTCCAAAAGTTTGTATAAAACCATATGCTTTGAGCACACTATCAAAGCGTATATTCCAACTCCGAGAGGCTTGCACCAGTCCATAAATGGATCGTTGGAGCTTGCACACTTTGTTAGCACCTTTTGGATCGACAAAACCTTCTGGTTGCATCATGTACAACTCTTCTTTAAGATATCCATTAAGGAATGCAATTTTGACATCCATTTGCCAAATTTCATAATCATAAAATGCGGCAATTGCTAACATGATTCGGACAGACTTAAGCATCGCGACGGGTGATAAGGTCTCATCATAGTCAACTCCTTGAACTTGTCGAAAACCTTTTGCAACAAGTCAAGCTTTGTAGACAGTTACATTACCATCAACGTCAGTCTTCTTCTTGAAGATCTATTTATTCTCTATTGCTTGCCAATCATCGGACAAGTCAACCAAAGTCCACACTTTGTTCTCATACATGGATCCCATCTCAGATTTCATGGCCTCAAGCCATTTCGCGGAATCTGGGCTCATCATCACTTCCTCATAGTTCGTAGGTTCATCATGGTCAAGTAACATGAACTCCAGAACATGATTACCATACCACTCTAGTGCGCATCGTACTCTGGTTGACCTACGAGGTTCGGTAGTAACTTGATCTGAAGTCTCATGACCATCATCATTAGCTTCCTCACTAATTGGTGTAGGAATCACTGGAACTAATTTATGTGATGGACTACTTTCCAATTCGGGAGAAGGTTCAATTACCTCATCAAGTTCTACTTACCTCCCACTCACTTCTTTTGAGAGAAACTTCTTCTCTAGAAAGGATCCATTCTTAGCAACGAATACCTTGCCTTCGGATCTGTGATAGAAGGTGTACCCAACAGTTTCCTTTGGGTATCCTATTAAGACACATTTCTCTGATTTGGCTTAGAGCTTATCAGGTTGAAGCTTTTTACATAAGCATCGCAGCCCCAAACTTTAAGAAACGACATCTTAGGTTTCTTGCCAAACTACAGTTCATATGGTGTTGTCTCATCGGATTTATATGGTGCCCTATTTAATGAGAATGCAGCCGTCTCTAAAGCATAACCCCAAAACGATAGCGGTAAATCAGTAAGAGACATCATAGATCACACCATATCTAATAAAGTACGGTTACGACGTTCGGACACACCATTACGCTGTGGTGTTCTAGGTGGCGTGAGTTACGAAACTATTCCACATTGTTTCAAATGAGGACCAAACTCATAACTCAAATATTCACCTCCACGATCAAATCGTAGAAACTTTATTTTCTTGATATGATGATTTTCCACTTCACTCTGAAATTCTTTGAACTTTTCAAATGTTTCAGACTTATATATGTTTCATCAAGTAGATATACCCATATCTACTCAAATCATCTGTGAAGGTCAGAAAATAGCGATAGCCGCCGCGAGCCTCAACACTCGTTGGACCGCATACATCAGTATGTATTATTTCCAATAAGTCAGTTGCTCACTCCAGTGTTCAGGAGAACGGAGTCTTAGTCATCTTTCCCATGAGGCATGGTTTGCAAGCATCAAGTGATTCCAAAAGCCATCAGCATGGAGTTTCTTCATGCGCTTTACACCAATACGACATAAATGGCAGTGCCACAAATAAGTTGCACTATCATTATTAACCTTGCATCTTTTGGCTTCAATATTATGAATATGTGTATCACTACAATCGAGATTCAACAAAAGTAGACCACTTATCAAGGGTGCATGACCATAAAAGATATTGCTCATATAAATAGAACAACCATTATTCTCTGATTTAAATGAATAACCGTCTCGCATCAAACAAGATCCAGATATAATTTTCATGCTCAATGCTGGGACCAAATAAAAATTATTTAGGTCTAAAACTAATCCCGACAGTAGATGTAGAGGTAGCGTGCCGACAGCGATCACATCGACTTTGGAACCATTTCCCATGCGCATCATCACCTCATCCTTATCCAACCTTCGTTTAATCCATAGCCCCTGTTTCGAGTTGCAAATATGAGCAACAGAACCAGTATCAAATACCCAGGCGCAACTACTAGCATTAGTAAGGTACACATCAATAACATGTATATCAAATATATCTTTCACTTTGCCATCCTTCTTCTCCGCCAAATACTTGGGGTAGTTCCGCTTTTAGTGACCAGTCCCTTTGTAGTATAAGCACCCGGTCTCAGGCTTAGGTCCAGACTTGGGCTTCTTCACTTGAGCAACAACTTGCTAGCCGTTCTTCTTGAAGTTCCCCTTCTTCCTTTTGCCCTTTTTCTTGAAACTAGTGGTCTTGTTAACCATCAACACTTGATGCTCCTTCTTGATTTCTACCTCCGCAACCTTTAGCATCGCAAAGAGCTCAGGAATTGTCTTATCCATCCCTTGCATATTATAGTTCATCATGAAGCTTTTGTAGCTTGGTGGCAGTGGTTGAAGAAATCTGTCAATTACACTATCATCAGGAAGATTAACTCCCAGTTGAGTCAAGTGTTTGTGGTACCCAGACATTCTGAGCATATGTTCACTGACAGAACTATTCTCCTCCATTTTGCAGCTATAGAACTTATTGGAGACTTCATATCTCTCAATTCAGGCATTTGCTTGAAATATTAACTTCAACTCCTGGAACATCTCATATGATCCATGACATTCAAAACGTCTTTGAAGTCCCAATTCTAAGCCGTAAAGCAGGGCACACTAAACTATCGAGTAGTCATCACCTTTGCTCTGCCAGACGTTCATAATGTCCGGAGTTGATCCTGGAGCGGGTCTTGCACCTAGCGGTGCTTGTAGGATGTAATTTTTCTGTGCAGCAATGAGGATTATCCTCAAGTTACGGACCCAGTCCATGTAGTTGCTACCATCATCTTTCAACTTAGCTTTTTCTACGAACGCATTAAAATTCAAAGTAACAGTAGCACGGGCCATTGATCTACAACAACATAGACATGCAAATACTAGCAGGTACTAAGTTCATGATAAATTAAAGTTCAATTAATCATATTACTTAAGAACTCCCACTTAGATAGACATCCCTCTAGTCATCTAAATGATCACGTGATCCATATCAACTAAACCATGTCCGATCATCACGTGAGATGGAGTAGTTTTCAATGGTGAACATCACTATGTTGATCATATCTACTATATGATTCACGTTCGACCTTTCAGTGTCAGTGGTCCGAGGCCATATCTGCACATGATAGGCTCGTCAAGTTTAACCTGAGTATTCTGCACGTGCAAAACTGGCTTGCACCCGTTGTATGTGAACGTAGAGCTTATCACACCCGATCATCACGTGGTATCTCCGCACAATGAACTGTAGCAACGGTGCATACTCAGGGAGAACATTTATACCTTGAAATTTAGTGAGGGATCATCTTATAATGCTACTGTCGTACTAAGCAAAATAAGATGCATAAAGGATAAACATCACATGCAATCAAAATATGTGACATGATATGGCCATCATCATCATCTTATGCCTTTGATCTCCATCTCCAAAGCACCGTCATGATCTCCATTGTCACCGGCTTGACACCTTGATCTCCATCGTAGCATCGTTGTCGTCTCACCAACTATTGCTTCTACGACTATCGCTACCGCTTAGTGATAAAGTAAAGCAATTACATGGCGATTGCATTTCATACAATAAAGCGACAACGATAAGGCTCCTTTCAGTTGCCGATAACTTTTACAAAACATGATCATCTCATAAAACAATTTATATCTCATCATGTCTTGACCATATCACATCACAACATGCCCTGCAAAAACAAGTTAGACATCCTCTACTTTGTTGTTGCAAGTTTTACGTGGCTGCTACGGGCTGAGCAAGAACCGTTCTTACCTACGCATCAAAACCACAACGATTTTTCATCAAGTGTGCTATTTTAACCTTCAACAAAGACCGGCCGTAGTCAAACTCGGTTCAACTAAAGTTGGAGAAACAGACACCCACCAGCCACCTGTGTGCGAAGCACGTCGGTAGAACCAGTCTCATGAACACGGTCATGTAATGTCGGTCCGGGCTGCTTCATCCAACAATACCGCTGAATCAAAGTAAGACGTTGGTGGTAAGTAGTATGACTATTATCGCCCACAACTCTTCGTGTTCTACTAGTGCATATAACATCTACGCATAGACCTGGCTCGGATGCCACTGTTAGGGAATGCAGTATTTCAAAAAATTCCTACGATCACGCTAGATCTATCTAGGAGATGCATAGCAATGAGACGGGAGAGTGTGTTCACGTACCCTCATAGATTGAAAGCGGAAGCATTTCGTAACGCGGTTGATGTAGTCGAACATCTTCACGATCCAACCAATCCAAGTACCGAACGTACAGCACCTTCGTGTTCTGCACACGTTCAGCAGGATGACGTCCCTCGAGCTCTTGATCCAGTTGAGGACAAGGGAGTATTCCATCAGCATGACGGCATGGTGATGGTGATGATGAAGTTACCGGCGCAGGGCTTCGCCTAAGCACTACGACGATATGACCAAGGTGGTAAACTATGGAGGGGGCACCGCACACGGCTAAGAGATTGTCTGTTGTGCTTTGGGGTGCCCCTGCCCCCGTATATAAAGGAGGGAGGAGGAGGCCGGCCCCTAGGGGTGCACCAACTGTGGGGAGTCCTACTAGGACTCCCAAGTCCTAGTAGGATTCCCCTCTCCTTTTGTTTCCTTTTCCGGAGTAGCAAAGGGGGAAAGAGAGAAGGAGTAGGAGAGGGAAAGGGGGGCGCCGCCCCCACCCCTTGTCCAATTCGGACTGGCAAGCGGGGGCGCCACCTCCTTTGGTCGGCCCTCTCTCCTCCACTAAGGCCCATGTTGGCCCATTAACTTCCCCGGGGGGGGAGGGGGGTTCCGGTAACCCCCGGTACTCCGAAACTTATCTGAAACTCCCCCAAACCATTCCAGTGTCCGAATGCAACATTCCAATATATGAATCTTTACCTCTCGACCATTTTGAGACTCCTCGTCATGTCCGTGATCTCATCCGGGACTCTGAACAAACTTCGGTCATCGAATCACATAACTCATAATACAAATCGTCATCGAACGTTAACCGTGCGGACCCTACGGGTTCGAGAACTATGTAGACATGATCGAGACACATCTTCGGTCAACAACCAATAGCGGAACCTGGATGCTCATATTGGCTCCTACATATTCTATGAAGATCTTTATCGGTCAAACCGCATAACAACATACGTTGTTCCCTTTGTCATCGGTATGTTACTTGCCCGAGATTCGATCACCGGTATACTCATACCTAGTTCAATCTCGTTAACAGCAAGTCTCTTTACTCATTTTGTAACGCATCATCCCGTAACTAACTCATTAGTCACATTGCTTGCAAGGCTTATAGTGATGTGCATTACCGAGAGGGCCCAGAGATACCTCTCCGACTGATACACGGAGTGAAAAATCCTAATCTCGATCTATGCCAACTCAACAAACACCATCGGAGACACCTGTAGAGCACAAGATATTCAGAATCCCGATTCGACTGCTAGAATCCTACGACTTCACGACCCTATAGAAGCATGTCGATCCAAATCCCACCATGAATCCGGATCAGGTAGAATCCATGTTGAGTCGCAATGCAAATTATAGAATCCTATACAAAACTGTACAATCCCGACTATGCTTTGGACTACATGCGATTCTACTAACTTATCTAAGTCGTTTGTTTAGCTGTAGAAAAATAATATGCCATCATCCAAACCCCTTTTCATATATCTCATGGACCCTTATTCCCCTCCCAAGTCCAAACGCTCAGCCGCAGACACCTTTGATCCAGCTCTCAGAAACCCTAGATCGAAATTGAGGATTAGGCTTGTCGACATATGAAATTGGCGTGAAAAGGAGGATGCTTCAAGATTGATCAGAGAAGGAGAGCAAGACCCTTCAAGGTTTAGCATTGTAGGTCAGATAGACAAGTGATCGACTATTCACGCACTCTAAAAAGAACATTAGTAAATTTCATGCATTGAAGGTTTAAATGTTCTATATATTTCCCTCTCATATATGTTCCATACATGCGAGCTAGATGGTAGGTTAGCCATAAAAAGAAATGGAATACAACTAACATTGATGTGTATGTTCTTTGCTCCATATTTAGTGTCAAAACTCTATAGAACCCATATAAATTTCTTGCGTGCATACAAAATATCTTATTTGAGTAAATCTAGTAGAATCCTCGAGTCCATGACTCGATCTTACGACTCGACTCTGTCTAAGGAAAACCGATCCGACTCTGAATCCTGACTCTGACTACCTTGGTAGAGCATCTTTATAATCACCTAGTTACGTTGTGACATTTGATAGCACACAAGGTGTTCCTACGGTATTCCGGAATTGCATAATCTCATAGTCAGCGAAACATGTATAAGTCATAAAGAAAGCAATAGCAATAAAACTAAACGATCATTATGCTAAGCTAACGGATGGGTCTTGTCCATCACATCATTCTCTAACGATGTGATCTCGCTCATCAAATGACAACACATGTCTATGATTACGAAACTTAACCATCTTTGATTAACGAGCTAGTCAAGTAGAGGCATACTAGGGACACTCTGTTTGTCTATGTATTCACACATGTACCAAGTTTCCAGTTAATACAATTCTAGCATGAATAATAAACATTTATCATGATATAAGGAAATATAAATAACAACTTTATTATTGCCTCTAGGGCATATTTCCTTCAGTCTCCCACTTGCACTAGAGTCAATAATCTAGTTCACATCGTCATGTGATTTAACACCAATAGTTCACATCTTTATGTGATTAGTTCACATCTCCATGTGACTAATACCCAAAGGGTTTAATAGAGTCAATAATCTAGTTCACATCACTATGTGATTAACACCCAAAGAGTGATCATGTTTTGCTTGTGAGAGAAATTTAGTCAACGGGTCTGCCCCATTCAGAGCCGTATGTATTTTGCAAATTTTTCTATTGTACCCTCTTGCCAAACTCTAGCTAATTGCTCCCACTTTCAATATGCATCCAGATTGAGACTCAGAGTCATCTAGATCAGTGTCAAAACTTGCATCGACGTAACTCTTTACAATGAACTTTTAGTCACCTCCATAACCGAGAAACATATCCTTATTCCACTAAGGGTAATTTTGACCGATGTCCAGTGATCCACTCCTGGATCACTATTGCACCCTCTTGCCAAACTCTTGGTGAGGTACACCATAGGTCTGGTACATAGCATAGCATACTTTATAGAACCTATGGCTGAGGCATAGGGAATGACTTTTCATTCTCTTTCTATTTTCTGCCGTGTCGGGTTTTGAGTCTTTAGTCAACTTCACACCTTGCAACACAGGAAAGAACTCCTTTGACTGCCCCATTTCAAACTACTTCAAAATCTTTCAACGTATGTACTCATTGAAAAAAATATCAAGCATCTTGATCTATCTCTATAGATCTTGATGCTCAATATGTAAGTAGCTTCACCGAGGTCTTTCTTTGAAAAACTCCTTTCAAACACTCATTTATGCTTTCCAGAAAATTCTACATTATTTCCGATCAACAATATCTTATTCGCATATACTTATCAGAAAGTTTGTAGTGCTCCCACTCACTTTCTCGTAAATACAGGCTTCATCGCAAGTATGTATATTCACATATACTTATCAAAAAGGCTGTAGTGCTCCCACTCACTTTCTTGTAAAATACAGGCTTCACCCGCCGCGAGCATATACTTATCAAAAAGAGCATCAAGTAGATACACGCATATCTACTCAAATCATCTGTGAAGGTAAGAAAATAACGATACCCGCCACGAGCATCAACACTCATCGACCGCATACATCAGTATGTATTATTTCCAACAAGTTTGTTGCTCGCTCCATTGTTCCGGAGAATAGAGTCTTAGTCATCTTACCCATGAGGCATGGTTCGCAAGCATCAAGTGATTCCAAAAGTTCATCAGCATGGAGTTTCTTCATGCGCTTTACACCAATATGACCTAAACGGCAGTGCCATAAATAAGTTGCACTATCATTATTAAACTTATATCTTTTGGCTTCAATACTATGAACATGTGTATCACTACTATCAAGATTTATTAAAAATAGACCACTCATCAAGGGTGCATGACCATAAAAGATATTACTCATATAAATAGAACAACCATTATTCTCTGATTTAAATGAATAACCGTCTCGCATCAAACAAGATCTAGGTATAATGTTCATGCTCAACGCTGGCACCAAATAACCATTATTTAGGTCTAAAACTAATCCCAAAGGTAGATGTAGACGTAGCATGCTAACGGCGATCACATCGACTTTGGAACCATTTCCCACGCGCATCGTCACCTCGTCCTTAGCCAATCTTCGCTTAATCCGTAGCCCCTGTTTCCAGTTGCAAATATTAGCAACAGAACCAGTATCGAATACCCAGGCGCTACTGCGAGCATTAGTAAGGTACACATCAATAACATGTATATCAAATATACCTTTCACTTTGCCATCCTTCTTCTCCGCCAAATACTTGGGGCAGTTCCGCTTCCAGTGACCAGTCCCTTTGTAGTAGCAGCACTCAGTCTCAGGCTTAGGTCCAGACTTGGGCTTCTTCACTTGAGAAGCAACTTGCTTGTTGTTCTTCTTGAAGTTCCCCTTCTTCCCTTTACCCCTTTTCTTGAAATTGGTGGTCTTGTTGACCATCAACACTTGATGCTCCTTCTTGATTTCTACCTCCGCAATCTTCAGCATTGCGAAGAGCTCGGGAATTGTCTTATCCATCCCTTGCATATTATAGTTCATCACGAAGCTCTTCTAGCTTGGTGGCAGTGATTGAAGAACTATGTCAATGACACTATCATCAGGAAGATTAACTCCCAACTGAGTCAAGTGTTTGTGGTACCCAACATTCTTAGTATATGTTCATGACAGAACTATTCTCCTCCATTTTGCAGCTTTAGAACTTATTGGAGACTTCATATCTCTCAATTCGGGGATTTTCTTGAAATATTAACTTCAACTCCTGGAACATCTCATATGCTCCATGATGTTCAAATCATCGTTGAAGTCCCGGTTCTAAGCCGTAAAGCATGGCACACTGAACTATTGAGTAGTCGTCAGCTTTGCTCTGCCAGACGTTCATAACATCTGGTGTTGCTCCTGCAGCAGGTTTGTCACCTAGCGGTGCTTCCATGACGTAATTCTTTTGTGCAACAATGAGGATAATCCTCAAGTTATGGACCCAGTCCGTGTAGTTGCTACCATCATCTTTCAACTTAGCTTTCTCTTGGAACGCATTAAAATTCAACGGAACAACAGCATGGGCCATCTATCTACAACAACATAGACATGCAAAATACTATCAGGTCTAAGTTCATGATAAATTAAAGTTCAATTAATCAAATTACTTAAGAACTCCCACTTAGATAGACATCCCTCCAATCATCTAAGTGATCACGTGATCCATATCAATTAAACCATGTCCGATCATCACGTGAGATGGAGTAGTTTTCAATGGTGAACATCAGTATGTTGATCATATCTACTATATGATTCACGCTCGACCTTTCGGTCTCAATGTTCCAAGGCAATACTTGCATATGCTAGGCTCATCAAGTTTAACCCGAGTATTCCGTGTGTGCAAAACTGGCTTGAACCCGTTGTATGTGAACGTAGAGCTTATCACACCCGATCATCACGTGGTGTCTCGGCACGACGAACTGTAGCAACGGTGCATACTCAGGGAGAACACTTATACCTTGAATTTTTTTGAGAGATTATCTTATAATGCTATCGTTGAACTAAGCAAAATAAGATGCATAAAGGATAAACATCACATGCAATCAATATAAGTGATATGATATGGCCATCATCATCTTGTGCCTTTGATCTCCATCTCCAAAGCACCGTCATGATCACCATCATCACCGGCTTGACACCTTGATCTCCATCGAAGCATCATTGTCGTCTCGCCAACTATTGCTACTATGACTATCACTACCGCTTAGTGATAAAGTAAAGCAATTACATGGCGATTGCATTTCATACAATAAAGCGACACCCATATGGCTCCTGCCAGTTGCCGATAACTCTGTTACAAAACATGATCATCTCATACAATAAAATTTAGCATCATGTCTTGACCATATCACATCACAACATGCCCTGCAAAAACAAGTTAGACATCCTCTACTTTGTTGTTGCAAGTTTTACGTGGCTGCTATGGGCTGAGCAAGAACCGTTCTTACCTACGCATCAAAAACCACAATGCGGTATAGTGATTGCTTTTTGATCTTCAGAAAGAACCATGTTCATTGAATCCGATTCAACTACAGTTGGAGAAACTGACACCCACTAGCCACCTGTGTGCGAAGCACGTCGGTAGAACCAGTCTCACGTAAGCATACGCGTAATGTCAGTCCGAGCCGCTTCATCCAATAATACCGCTGAATCAAGAATCAACTAGTGATGGCAAGCAATATGTATATACCCACGCCCACAACTCCTTTGTGTTCTACTCGTGCATATAACATCTACGCATAGACCTGGCTCGTATGCCACTATTGGGGAACGCAGTAATTTCAAAAAAAAATCCTATGCACACGCAAGATCCATCTAGGTGATGCATAGCAACAAGAGGGGAAGAGTGTTGTCTACGTACCCTCGTAGACCATAAGCGGAAGCGTTATGACAACGCGGTTGATGTAGTCATACGTCTTCACGATCCGACCGATCCTAGTACCGAAGGTACGACACCTCCGCGATCTGCACATGTTCAGCTCGGTGACATCCCGCGAACTCTAGATCCAGCTGAGTGTCGAGGAAGAGTTTCGTCAGCACAACGGCATGATGACGATGATGATGAAGCTACCGGCGCAGGGCTTCGCCTAAGCACTACAACAATATGACCGAGGTGGAAATCTGTGGAGGGGGGCACCGCACACGGCTAAACAATCAACTTGTGTGTTTATGGGGTGCCCTCTCCCCCGTATATAAAGGAGTGGAGGAGGGGGAGGGCCGGCTCCTCTATGGCTCGCCCAAGGGGAGTCCTACTCCCACCAGATGAGCTTGTTCACCAGGTTGATAAATTGAACCCTAGTGTTTCCGGTCATAGTTGCTCTTCTGGCGGAACTGGGCCGCCTTGAGATTATCCCGGACAATGCGAACCTGCTCTTCAGCTTGTTGTATAATGTCTGGACCAATGAGCGTCCGTTCCCCAGTTTCTAACCAATTTAGAGGGGTTCGACACTTACGTCCATATAGCACTTTGACGGGTGCCATCTTCAAGCTGGCTTGATAACTGTTGTTATAAGAGAACTCCGCATAAGGGAGAGATTCTTCCCACTTCTTGCCAAAAGAAATAACACAAGCTCGAAGCATGTCTTCAAGAATTTGATTGACTCGCTCGACTTGGCCTTGGGATTGGGGATGATAAGTAGTGCTCCAGGTAATATGAGTTCCCATTGCCTCTTGGAAACTGTCCCAGAACTTCGAAGTGAATAAACTGCCACGGTCTGAAATGATCTCCTTCGGAATGTCGTGGAGTGACACAATTCGGGAGATATACAAGTTTGCTAATTGACTAGCAGTGATAGTCTCCTTGACTGGCAGAAAGTGAGCAACCTTCGTGAATTGGTCGATGACGACAAAGATAGCATCGTTACCTTTTTGAGACTTGGGAAGGCCAGTGACGAAGTCCATCTAAATCTTATCCCACTTCCATTTAGGAATCAGAAGCGGTTGTAGAAGTCCAGCCAGTTTCTGATGTTCTGCTTTGACGCGACGACAAACGTCACATTCTTTGATATATCGAGCAATATCTTGCTTCATCTTGGACCACCAATATTTCTGACGAATGTCTAAGTACATCTTGGAACTTCCCGGATGAATAGAGAGAGGAGTGTCATCCGCTTCTTTCATCACCTTCTCTGTCATAAGCTCGAACCGGGGTACTACAATGCGATCTCTGAAGTACAAGGTTCCATCTTCATCAAGTGAGAAATCTCTTGATTTCTCTAAGGCAAGATCCTTTTTCATCAGATCAACATGAGCATCTTTGGCTTGAGCAAACTTATTGCTTTCAGAAGAGTTGGTTCCAAGACAAGGTTATTCAGAGAACCCTGTGGAACTAGTAGAAGGTTCAGCTTGCATAGCTCTTCATAAAGGCGGGGTTGAGCTTTGTAGACCATGTGATTATTGCAATAAGGCTTATGGCTCAGGGCATCGGCCATTACATTGGCCTTACCAGGGGTATAGGATATACCGCAGTTGTAGTCAGCAATAGCTTCCATACATCGCTGCTGACGAAGGTTCAGATCTGGCTGAGTAAATAGGTACTTCAGACTCTGATGATCGGTGAAGATCTCGTAACGATTACCGAGAAGGTACTGTCGCCATAGCTTCAATGCATAGATAACCGCAGCAAGCTCAAGGTCATGAACTGGGTAGTTCTCTTCGTGAGGGTGCACTTGACGGGAGGCATAAGCAATCACTCTGAGCTCTTGCATTAGGACACAACCTAATCCTTGACGTGAAGCGTCACAATAGATGACCAAGTCTTTGCGAGAATCGGGGGGAGCAAGCACTGGGGCATGATGTCTTGTTCAACCCCTTCGAAAACATCAGTTCAACCACCTGAAACCGTCAGTTCAAAAAGGGTAACAGAATAATATTCTGTTACTAGTAATAGAATAGCCCAGATGTATATATATATAGGGCCGCGCTATTCGGAATAGTTATTCTTCACCCCCCTCTATTTTACCATCAGTGCACCGTAATTTTACGTTCCGTAAGTTTTATCTTATTTCCAACGTAAAAAGAGACCGTGAGAAAATATATAATCGTCGTAAAAAATATTTTATGTTATGTAAAATTTTCTTGTCTTATGACCTATATTTTTATTTTCTTATGCAAAATTTTACGTAGTGAATCAATAGGAATGTAACTATTTGAGTTCCAAACGTAATTTAATTATGAAATCATCGTAAGATTAACTAGGATGAAGAATAACTTATTCTGCACCCTGGTTTATGAATAGTATCACTACATACACACACACACACACACACATATATATATATATATTAGGATCTTTCCAACACATAGTGCTTGCCAAAGAATAAAGTGTAAAAAGGAAAGGTGAAGATCACCATGACTGTATAAGGTATAAGACAAAAATAAAAGATAGGCCCTTCGCAGAGGGAAGCAGAGGTTGTCATGTGCTTTTATGGTTGGATGCACAAAATCATAATACAAAAGAACGTCACTTTATATTGCCACTTGTGATAGGGACCTTTATTATGCAGTCCGTCGCTTTTATTTCTTCCATATCACAAGCTCGTATAAAGCTTATTTTCTCCACACTAATAGATCATACATATTTAAAGAGCAATTTTTATTGCTTGCAACAATGACGACTTACTTGAAGGATCTTATTCAATCCATAGGTAGATATGGTGGACTCTCATGGCAAAACTGGGTTTAAGGATATTTGGAAGCACAAGTAGTATCTCTACTTGGTGCAAAGATTTTGGCTAGCATGAGGGGGAAGGGCAAGCTCAACATGTTGGATGATCCATGACAATATAATTTATTTCGGATATAAGAAAACATAACCCATTACGTTGTCTTCCTTGTCCAACATCAACTTTTTAGCATGTCATATTTTGATGAGTGCTCAAAATCATAAAAGATGTCCAAGATAGTATATTTATATGTGAAACCCTCTCTTTCTTTATTACTTCCTATTAATTGCAACGATGACCAAAACTATGTTTGTGAGCTCTCAACAACTTTTATTCATCATACTCTTTATATGTGAAGTCATTACTCACCATAAGATCAATATGATCTCTTTATTTCTTTTTATTCTTTCTCTTTTATTTTATTCCCTCAAGATCATAGCAAGATAACTAAGCCCTCGACTCAAGACTAATCTTTATTATATATAGCTCACGGAGTTGATTGCATAGATAAGGATCAACACAAAACTCAAAGATAAATCATACTAAACTTTAATCTAATAGATCAAGATATACCCAAAAGGATCGAACTAAGGAAAATGGTAAAGATAGAAGTGTGATGGTGATATGATACCGGGGCACCTCCCCCAAGCTTGGCAGTTGCCAAGGGGAGTGCCCATACCCATGCATTTATGTCTCTTTCTTCGGAGGTGGTGATGATGGAATTGTTTCCAAGGCATAGGCTCACCATCATAGAAGGATGATCGAGTCTCCGAGACCCTCAAATCTGCAGCCAAACTCATCCTCTTGAATCTATATTCATACTCACAGTTTTGGTTTTTAAGGTCATAGATCTGGGCTTTGAGGTGCTCGATTTTCTCGTGAATCTTGAAGATGGTCTCCCTAATGTTCTTGGCATCCATCTTGTGGTTGTTGGTGAACTCCGTGATCATCATGTGGTTGGCATTGAATCCGTGTTCCACCATCCCCTGGCACTTGAAAACTTGTTGCTTCATTGCTTCGAGTCTTGTCTCCATGCTTTTGGTCCTCCTTGGCCCCTCAACATCGCGGATGTGTAGCACCCCCACACGCATCTCAATGGTTTGAGGGTGTTGTAGCACCTCCACGAGGTAGGGGTTGATGACCTTCTCAAAAAATTTGTCCTTGGGGGCGCTTGAAGATGTCATCGTGATCTAGATCTGTCAGAAAAACAGCTCGAAACAAAAGTAGAGGATTTTGTCGTGGTACCGTGGTCAAAACCTTCGGGAGATTATATAATGAATTTTTACTGACCAAAAGAAGTATCATGCAAGAAAACAGAGTCCAGAGGGCACACGAGGTGCCCATGAGGCAGGGGGCGCCCTCCACCCTCGTGGATGCCTCGTGTCCCTTTCGGACTACTTCTTATTTTCCTATTTTCTTAAATATTACAAAACGGAGAAAAATCGCTATTAGAACTGTTTTGGAGTCGGTTTACTTGCCGTACCACATACCTATTCCTTTTCGGAGTTTGAAACGTTCCAGAAAGTGTCCCTTATGAACTCCTCTGGGGTTATAGTATCAATAACATTGGTTTCAACATTTATGGGTTACGTGAGATATAATGTTTGATTCTTTGACCGTTCACCACCTTAGGATTTGTGCCTTCGAAGTTGTTGATTTTTATGGCACCGGAACGATAGACCTCTTCGATAACGTAAGGACCTTCCCATTTAGAGAGGAGTTTTCCTGCAAAAAATCTTAAACAAGAGTTGTATAACAGAACATAATCACCTACATTAAACTCACGCTTTTGTATCCTTTTGTCATGCCATCTTTTAACTTTTTATTTAAACAGTTTGGCATTCTCATAGGCTTGGGTTCTCCACTCATCAAGTGAGATAATATCAAATAGTCTCTTCTCACCGGCAAGTTTGAAATCATAATTGAGCTCTTTAATGGCCCAATATGCCTTATGTTCTAGTTCGAGAGGTAAATGACATGCTTTTCCATAAACCATTTTGTACGGAGACATACCCATAGGATTTTTATATGCAGTTCTGTCGGCTCATAATGCATCATCAAGTTTCTTGGACCAATTCTTTGTAGGTCTATTTACAGTCTTTTGCAAAATTAATTTAATCTCTCTATTACTCAATTCTACTTGACCACTAGACTGTGGGTGGTATGGAGATGCAATTCTATGATTAACATCATACTTAGCAAGCATTTTACGAAAAGCACCATGAATAAAATGTGAACCACCATTAGTCATTAAGTATCTAGGGACTCCAAACCTCGGAAAAATAACTTATTTAAGCATCTTAATAGAGGTGTTATGAGATCAGCACTACTAGTTGGAAAATAGCTTCTACCCACTTAGTAACATAATCAACAACAACTAAAATATGTGTATACCCATTAGAGGAAGGAAACAGTCCCATATAATCAAAGCCCCAAACATCAAATGGTTTAATAACAAGTGAATAGTTCATAGGCATTTCTTGACGTCTACTAATATTACCAATTCTTTGACATTCATGACAAGACAAGACAAACTTATGGGCATCTTTGAAAAGATTAGGCCAATAAAAACTGGATTGCAATACCTTATGTGCAGTTCTATCTCTAGCATGGTGTCCTCCATAAGCCTCGGAGTGACACTTGCGTAGGATCTCTTCCTGTTCATGCCCAGGTACACAACGTCTAATAACACCATCTACTCCTTCTTTACAAAGGTGTGGGTCATCCCAGAAGTAATGTCTCAAATCATAGAAAACCTTTTTCTTTTGCTGTTATGTGAAACTAGGTGGTATAAATTTAGCAACAATGTGATTAGCATAATCAACATACCATGGAGCGGTACGCGAAGCATTTATGACGGCTAATTGTTCATCAGGAAAACTATCATCAATGGTGAGTGGGTCATTAAAAACATTTTCTAACCTAGACAAGTTGTCTGCAACGGGGTTCTCAGCTCCCTTCCTATCAATAATATGCAAATCAAATTCTTGTAGCAAGAGAACCCATCTAATAAGTCTAGGTTTAGCATCTTTATTTTCCATAAGGTATTTAATAGCAGCATGATCAGTGTGAACAGTTACTTTAGAATCAACAATATAAGGTCTGAACTTATCACAAGCAAATACAACTGCTAAAAATTCTTTTTTAGTAGTAGCATAATTTCTTTGGGCACTGTATAGAGTTTTACTAGAATATTGGATAACATTTAATTTCTTATCAACTCTTTGTGCTAAAACAACACCTACAACATAATCACTAGCATTACACAAAATTTCAAAGGGTAAATTCCAATTAGGTGGCTGAACAATAGGTGCAGAAATCAAGGCTTTCTTAAGTATTTCAAATGCTTCTACACAATCATCATCAAAGACAAAAGGAACGTCTTTTTGTAAGAGATTAGTCAGAGGCCTAGAAATTTTTGAGAAGTCTTTAATGAACCTCCTATAAAAATAGGCATGACCAAGGAAACTTCTTATACCTTTAATGTCGTTAGGACACGACATCTTTTCAATAGCATCAACTTTAGCTTTATCAACTTCAATACCTCTTTTAGAAATTTTATGCCCCAAGACAATACCTTCATTAACCATAAAGTGGTACTTCTCCTAATTCAAGACAAGATTAGTTTCTTCACATCTTTACAAAACTCGATCAAGGTTGCTTAAGCAATCATCAAAAGAAGTTCCATACACGGAGAAATCATCCATGAAAACCTCAACAATCTTTTCAGAAAAGTTAGAGAATAGAGCATACATACATCTATGAAAGGTAGCAGGTGCATTACATAAACCAAGAGGCATACGTCTATAAGAAAAGGTACCAAAAGGGCAAGTAAAAGTGGTCTTTTCCAGATCCTCTTTTGACACAGGTATTTGAGAGAAACCAGAATAACCGTCTAGAAAGCAAAAATGTGTATGTTTGGATAATCTTTCTAGCATTTGATCAATAAAAGGTAAAGGGTAATGATCCTTTCTAGTAACTTTATTTAATTTGCGGAAATCAATTATCATTCTACAACCTGTAACAATTCTTTGTGGGATCAATTCGTCTTTATCATTAGGAACAACAATAATACCTCCCTTCTTAGGGACAAAATGGACAGGACTTACCCACTGAGTATCAGCAACAGGATAAATTACCTGCCTCTAGAAGCTTTAGTATTTAATTTCTTACCACTTCTTTCATCTTAGGATTTAACCGTCGTTGGTGATCAACAACCGATTTAGCGTCTTTCTCCAATTTTATTTTGTGCTGGCATAGAGTGGGAGTAATGCCCTTAAGATCATCAAGAGTATATCCAATAGCAGCACGGTGCTTCTTCAGAGTTTTCAATAATTTCTCTTCTTCCTGCCCTAAAAGGTTAGCACTAATAATAACATGATATATCTCCTTTTCATCAAGATAAGCATATTTAAGAGTATCAAGTAAAGGTTTAAGCTCAAACACGGGATCACCCTTGGTTGGAGGAGGATCCCTTAGAATTTCAGCAAGCAAGTTGTGTTTGAAAATAGGTCCCTATTTAAAGAATACTTCGTCTATTTCCCTTCTTTCATTCATAAACATATCATTTTCATGGTCTAGCAAATATTGTTCTAAAGGATCATTAGGAGGCACGACAATAGAAGCAAGACCAATAATTTCATCTTTACTAGGCAATTCTTTATCATGGGGTTGTCTACGAAATTTGGCAAAATTAAAATCATGAGAAATATCCCCTAAACCAATAGTAACAATATCCTTTTTGCAATCTATCTTAGCATTAACAGTATTCAAGAAGGGTCTACCAAATATAATGGGACAAAAGTCATCTTGTGGGGAACCAAGAACAAGAAAATCAGTAGGATATTTAACTTATCCACACGAAACTTCAACATCTCTAACAATCCCAATTGGTGAAATAGTATATCTATTGGCAAGCTTAATTGTAACATCAATACCTTCTATCTCAGTAGGTGTAATATCATGCATAATTTCTTCGTATAAGGAATGAGGTATTGCACTCGCACTAGCACCCATGTCACATAAGCCATGATAGCAATGAACTCCTATTTTAACAGAGACAACAGGCATGCCTACAACAGGTCTATGTTTATTTTTAGTATCCGTTCTAGTGATTCTAGCAGCTTCATCACAGAAGTAAATAACATGCCCATCAATACTATCGACCAAGAGATCTTTAACCATAGCAATACTAGGTTCAACTTTAATTTGATCAGGGGGTTTAGGTGTCCTAGCATTACTCTTACGAACCACAGTTGAAGCTTTAGCATGATCCTTTATTCTAACAGGGAAAGGTGGTTTCTCAATATAAGCGGTAGGAACAATAGGATGAACATTATAAGTGATAGTCTTTTATTCAACCTTAATAGGTTCAACTACTTTTACTTCAATGGGAGGATGATATTTAAACCACTTCTCCTTAGGGAGATCAACATGAGTAGCAAATGATTCACAGAAAGAAGCTGCTATCTCAGAGTCAAGTCCATATTTAGTGCTAAATTCACGAAAAGCATCGATATCCATAAAAGATTTAACACAATCAAACTTAGGTGTTATACCTGAATCCTTACCTTCGTCGAGTTCCCAATCTTCAGAGTTGCATTTAATTATTTCCAATAAATCCCATTTGAATTCAATAGTCTTCATCATAAAAGAACCAGTACAAGAATTATCGAGCATGGAGCGATTATTGAGAGAAAGCCGAGCATAAAATTTTTGAATAATAATTTCTCTTGAGAGCTCATGATTGGGGCATGAATATAACATTGAATTAAGCCTCCCCCAAGCTTGAGTGATACTTTATCCTTCGCGAGGCCAAAAATTATATATATATATATATATATATATATAATTACGATCACGATGGACCAGGTGCATAGGATAAAACTTCTGATGAAATTCCAATTTTAATCGGTTGTAGTTCCATGATCCAATATCATCACATAGCCTAAACCATGTCAATGTCTTTCCCTTCAAAGATAAAGGGGAGACCTTCTTCTTGATAATATCCTCGGGCATACCTACAAGCTTAAATAATCCACAAACTTCATCCACATAGATTAGGTGCATATCGGATGTAATGTTCGATCTCCTGTAAAAGGATTAGCTAGCAGTTTATCTATCATGCCCGAAGGAATTTCAAAGTAAACATTTTCAGTAGGTTGAGGAGAAACTCTTTGCTCTACTGGTCAGGGTGAAGATACCCCAAACAAGCCCCTCAAAGGATTATTTTCCATAGTAACAAGTCACAGTAAATTTCAGCACACTATCTAAATTTTTCCTTACAAAATTCCACCTACCAAAGGCGCCAGAAAAGAGTCTTGATGACCCACAAGTATAGGGGATATATCGTAGTCCTTTCTATAAGTAAGAGTGTCAAACCCAACGAGGAGCAGAAGGAAATGACAACAAGTTTTCAGTAAGGTATTCTCTACAAGCACTGAAATTATCGGTAACCGATAGTTTTGTGATAAGGTAATTTGTAACGAGTAACAAGTAACAAAAGTAAACAAGGTGCAGCAAGGTGGCCCAATCCTTTTTGTAGCAAAGGACAAGCCTGTACAAACTCTTATATAAAGTAAAACGCTCCCGAGGACACATGGGAATTATCGTCAAGCTAGTTTTCATCATGCTCATATGATTCGCGTTCGTTACTTTGATAATTTGACATGTGGGTGGACGGGTGCTTGGGTACTGCCCTTCCTTGGAAAAGCATCCCACTTATGATTAACCCCCCTTGCAAGCATCTGCAACTATGAAAGAAGAATTAAGGTAAAACTAACCATAGCATGAAACATATGGATCCAAATCAGCCCCTTATGAAGCAACGTATAAACTAGGGTTTAGGCTTCTGTCACTCTAGCAACCCATCATCTACTTATTACTTCCCAATGCCTTCCCCTAGACCCAAACAATGGTGAAGTGTCATGTAGTCGACGTTCACATAACACCACTAGAGGAAAGACAACATACATCTCATCAAAATATCGAACGAATACCAACTTCACATGACTACTTATAGCAAGACTTCTCCCATCTCCCCAGGAACAAACGTAACTACTAAAAATCATATTCATGTTCATAATCAGAGGGGTATTAATATGCATAAAGGATCTGAACATATAATCTTCCATCGAATAAACCAACTAGCTTCAACTACAGGGAGTAATCAACACTACTAGCAACCCACAGGTACTAATCTGAGGTTTTGAGACAAAGATCGGATACAAGAGATGAACTAGGGTTTGAGAGGAGACAGTGCTGGTGAGGATGTTGATGGAGATTGACCCCCTCCTGATGAGAGGATCGTTGGTGATGACGATGGTGACGATTTCCCCCTCCCGAAGGGATGTTTCCCCGGCAGAATAGCTCCACCGGAGCCCTAGATTGGTTCCGCCAAGGTTCCACCTCGAGACGGCGGCGCTTCGTCCCGAAAGCTTCCTTCTGATTTTTTTCCAGGGCAAAAGACACCTTATACCAGAAGATGGGCATCGGGGGGCTTCCAGGTGGCCCACGAGTCAGGGGGCACGCCCTCCACCCTCGTGGACGGTAGGTGGCCCCCCTCTGGTGCTTTCTTCGCCCAATATTTTTAATATATTCCAAAACAGACTTTCGTGGAGTTTCAAGACTTTTGGAGTTGTGCAGAATAGGTCTGATACGTCTCCAACATATCTATAGTTTTTCATTATTCCATGCTATTATATTATCTGTTTTGGATGTTTAATGGGCTTTAATTTACCTTTTTATATTATTTTTTGGGACTAACCTACTAACCAAAGGCCCAGTGCAAATTGCTATTTTTTTGCCTATTTCAGTGTTTCGCGGAAAAGGAATATCAAACGGAATCCAAATGGAATGAAACCTTCGGGAGAGTTATTTTTGGAACAAACGTGATCCAGGAGACTTGGAGTGGACGTCAAGAAAGAAGCGAGGAGGCCACAAGCACTAGTAGAAAACAGGGCTTTGGTCCAGGCCAGGTCAGCCCATTAGTCCCAGTTCAGTCCAGAACCGGGACCAATGGGGGCATTGGTCCCGGTTCGTGAGCCCAGGGGGCTGGCCGGGCCACGTGGGCCATTGGTCCTGGTTCATCTGGACCTTTTGGTCCCGGTTGGTGGGATGAACCGAGACCAATGTGCCTCGCTGCTGGCCCACCACCATTGGTCCCGGTTGGTGGCTTGAACCGGGACCAAAGGCCCCCCTTTAGTCCCGGTTCATGTCACCAACCAGGACCAATGAGGTGCCTATATATACCCCTCGCTCGCGAGCAGAGCACCCCAGTGCTCTGTTTTTCTCTGGCCGAGGGGGAGAGGGCTTGGTGGTGCTCTAGCTCACCTCCTATGCACACAAGGTGTTCGATGGAATGCCCGAGCCACACTACTTAAGCTTTCTCCTCTCCAAGCTCGACCTCCAAGCTCCATTTTCCATAATATTTGTCTAGGTTTAGTGGTCCGTCACGCCCCGTCCCCGTCTTCACCGCCGTCGATCACCCGCGCCGAGCTCATCGCCGGCACCACCGTGGTGAGCCTCTTGTTCTTATCTTCTTTCTGAAAGGAAAAATATTCTTACTTGTATGTTTACATAGATACTTGTATTATTTTCTTACTTTTATTATTGCATCTTATATAGTGCGATGGTTTTGGTATCCGCCCCCGTCGGCCCTCGTCCTGTCTATGATTCGGATGTGGTATATATATTATCTTTATAACTATTGGTTCATTTATTGTTTATGAAAATTATGCCGACCAATGTGACATAGATTTTATTTATGTAGGATGTATGTGAATCGGAAATGCCAACCAACCCTATTGTCGAGAGGTTAAATTTAGTTGAAGAAGAAAACAATTTGTTGAAGGAAAAAATAAAAAAAATTGAGGAGGAGAAGATGATATTGGAGTTGCATGTTGCGGATGTCGTCGATGATCACAAGATCAAGATGGATGCAATGCGCTTGAAGATTAGAAAGATTATAAAATATGCCATTCATACCGAGGCTTGGTATCATTATGCCGTTGGATCAATTGTTACCTTGGTTGCGATTATGATCGCATTTGTTTTTGCATTGAAATGTTTTACATAGTTTCAATGTATGGTTTAATTAATTAGATGCTCTGGAGAGCTATATGTTGTTAGATGAGAACTATGTATGCACTTTGGTTTTAATGTGATGATGAACTTCTATTAATTTGGACACTTAATTATATATAATGCACCCAGATGAACCGGCAATGGATGTACGGTGACAGACACACCTGCGAGTACATTAAGGGCGTGCATGAGTTTCTCGATGCGGCTGAGGCAAACAAGCAGAATGGTTTTATGTGTTGTCCATGCACTGAATGTGGGAATATGAGGTCTTACTCTAACCGGAAAATCCTTCACTCCCACCTGTTTACAATGGTTTCATGCCACACTATAATGTTTGGACGAGGCACGGAGAAATAGGGGTTATGATGGAAGACGGCGAAGAAGAAGAGTACGATGACAACTATGTGCCCCCTGAATACGGTGATGCTGCAACGGGGGGAGCTGGTGAAGATCAAGAGGAACCAGACGATGTGGCCAATGATGCTGCAACTGGTGAAGCTGCTGGAGATCAAGAGGAACCAGACGATGTGCCCGATGATGATGATCTCCGCCGGGTCATTGTCGATGCAAGGACGCGATGCGAAAGTCAAAAGGAGAAGCTGAAGTTCGATCGCATGTTAGAGGATCACAAAAAAGGGTTATACCCCAATTGCGAAGATGGCAACACAAAGCTCGGTACCATACTGGAATTGCTGCAGTGGAAGGTAGAGAATGCTGTGGCTGACAAAGGATTTGAGAAGCTACTGAAAATATTGAAGAAGAAGCTTCCAAAGGATAACGAATTGCCCAACAGTACATACGCAGCAAAGAAGGTCGTATGCCCTCTAGGATTGGAGGTGGAGAAGATACATGCATGCCCTAATGACTGCATCCTCTACCGCGGTGCATACAAGGATCTGAACGCATGCCCGGTATGCGGTGCATTGCGGTATAAGATCTAACGAGATGACCCTGCTGATGTTGACAGCGAGCCCCCCAGGAAGAGGGTTCCTACGAAGGTGATGTGGTATGCTCCTATAATACCACAGTTGAAACGTCTGTTCAGAAACAAAGAGCATGCCAAATTGATGCGATGGCACAGTGAGAACCGAAAGAAAGATGGGAAGTTGAGAGCACCCGCTGACAGGTCGCAGTGGAGAAAAATTGAGAGAAAGTACTGGGATGAGTTTGCAAAGGACCCAAGGAATGTATGGTTTGCTTTAAGCGCGGATGGCATTAATACTTTCAGGGAGCAGAGCAGCAATCACAGCACCTGGCCCGTGACTCTATGTATGTATAACCTTCCTCCTTGGATGTGCATGAAGCGGAAGTTCATTATGATGCCAGTTCTCATCCAAGGCCCTAAGCAACCCGGCAACGAAATTGATGTGTACCTAAGGCCATTAG
Organism: Triticum dicoccoides; assembly: GCF_002162155.2. NCBI lineage: Eukaryota > Viridiplantae > Streptophyta > Magnoliopsida > Poales > Poaceae > Triticum > Triticum dicoccoides. The sequence continues at coordinate 42,024,749 of NC_041386.1, forward strand.
TTGAAGAACTTTTATAGCTGTGGAATGGAAACGGTGTACGTACGTGGGATGAGCATAGAGAGGAGGAATTTAACCTTAAGGTGTTGCTGTTCGTGACCATCAATGATTGGCCCGCTCTCAGTAACCTTTCAGGACATACAAACAAAGGATACCATGCATGCACGCACTGTTTAGATGACACTGAAAGTATATACCTGGAAAAATGCAGGAAGAATGTGTACCTGGGCCATCGTCGATTTCTTCCGACCAACCATCAATGTCGAAAGAAAGGCAAGCATTTCAAAGGCGAGGCAGATCACCGGAAGAAGCCCGCCATGCGTACCGGTGATCACGTACTTGCTATGGTCAATGATTTACACTACGTAATCTTTGGAAAGGGTCCCGGTGGACTAGCTGTTCCGAAGGACGCTGAGGGACACGCACCCATGTGGAAGAAGAAATCTATATTTTGGGACCTACCCTACTGGAAAGACCTAGAGGTCCGCTCCTCAATCGACGTGATGCACGTGACGAAGAACCTTTGCGTGAACCTGCTAGGCTTCTTGGGCGTGTATGGGAAGACAAAAGATACACCTGAGGCATGGGAGGACCTGCAACGTTTGCACGAAAAAGACGGCATGCCTCCGAAGCAGTATAAAGGTCCTGCCAGCTACGCTCTTACGAAAGAAGAGAAAGAAATCTTCTTTGAATGCCTGCTCAGTATGAAGGTCACGACTGGCTTCTCGTCGAATATAAAGGGAATAATAAATATGCCAGAGAAAAAGTTTCAGAACCTAAAGTCTCATGACTGCCACGTGATTATGACGCAACTGCTTCCGGTTGCATTGAGGGGGCTTCTACCGGAAAACATCCGATTAGCCATTGTGAAGCTATGTGCATTCCTCAATGCAATCTCTCAGAAGGTGATCGATCCAGAAATCGTACCAAGGCTAAGGAGTGATGTGGCGCAATGTCTTGTCAGTTTCGAGCTGGTGTTCCCACCATCCTTCTTCAATATCATGATGCACGTCCTAGTTCATCTAGTCGACGAGATTGTCATCCTGGGCCCGTATTTCTACACAATATGTTCCCCTTTGAGAGGTTCATGGGAGTCCTAAAGAAATATGTCCGTAACCGCGCTAGGCCAGAAGGAAGCATCTCCATGCGCCATCAAACAGAGGATGTTATCGGGTTTTGTGTTGACTTCATTCCTGGCCTTAAGAAGATAGGTCTCCCTAAATCGCGGTATGAGGGGAGACTGACTGGAAAAGGCACTCTTGGAAGAGACTCAATAATATGCAAGGACGGATATTCTTGGTCTCAAGCACACTACACAGTTCTACAGAACTCTACCTTGGTGACCCCGTATGTCGATGAACACAAGAACAGTCTGCGCTCCAAACACCCGGAGCAGTGCGACGACTGGATTACATGTGAACACGTCAGGACTTTCAGCAGTTGGTTGGAAACATGTCTCAGAGGTGACAACACTGTTTGTGATGAGTTGTACTTGTTGTCCAGGGTACCATGTTTGACTGTATTGACTTACAAAGGATACGAGATAAATGGGAATACATTTTACACGATCGCCCAAGATCAAAAGAGCACCAACCAAAACAGCGGTCCGCTTTGATGCAGCAACCGAGAGCGGAAAGGACACATATTATGGTTAGATAGTGGACATATGGGAACTTGACTACGGACCTGATTTTAAGGTCCCTTTGTTTAAGTGCAAATGTGTCAATATGTTAGGCGGCGGGGTACAGGTAGACCCACAGTACGGAATGACAACAGTGGATCTGAAAAATCTTGGGTACACTGATGAACTGTTCGTCCTAGCCAATGATGTGGCACAGGTTATCTATGTGAAGGACATGTCTACCAAACCGAGAAAAAGAAAAGATAAGGAAGCGAATACATCATACGATGAGCCAAAGCGCCACATAGTTCTTTCAGGAAAAAGGGACATCCTGGGAGTGGACGGCAAGACAAACATGTCTAAAGATTATGAAAAGTTTCATGAAATTCCTCCCTTCAATGTCAAGGCTGACCCAAGCATCCTGATAAACAATGAAGATTATCCATGGTTACGGTGCAATAAGCAAATGACACAAGCGAAGAAAAAGTGAAGACTTTCTCCCGCAACTATTATGATGATACCATGCCAACTTTGTAACACACGAACATGCTACCATTGTCCGTTTTGTACATGCACATGCTATGTGGGTGAAATTATGATACCATGCCAACTTTCAACTTTTTCAGAGTTCATTTGAAATGCTTTCATGTCTTATGGTTCGGCCCTCGTAATACCATGACCATTAGTCCCTGGCCCATGCCAACTTTCAACTTTCAACTTTCTAAAACTAATGGCACTAACAGAAAGTTTATAATTTTGCTCCTCGCCCCTGGCCCATGACCATTAGTCCCGGTTTGTGCCACAAACCGGGACTAAAGGGTTGGTCCTCATTGCGGGCAGAGTTTAGTCCCACCTCGCCAACCGAAGGGGGCTCACACCGGTTTATAAGCCCTTCCCTCTCTGCCTTGTTGAGCTCCTCTCAAAGTGAAAATAGATGCCCTAATAGAGAAAAGTTTAACCTAAATTCATAGTGAATTTCTCTGAAATTCATAGAAATTTACTAGGAATTTAGGTTGAATTTTCTCTATAAGTGCATCTATTCTCATTTTTTTAGTAAGTTAATCACAAACTTGTGATTCAAACAATTTTCAAAGAATTTGAATTTTAACTATTCAAATTTGAAATCTAATGGCACTAACAGAAAGTTTATAATTTTTCTAAAACTAATGGCATTAACAGAAAGTTTATAATTTTGCTAACCTAAAAGCAAACAGAATTAAAAATTAAAGCAAAAAATAAAAGAAAATAAATAATGCAAAAAACAAATCAAAAAACAGGAAAAAAAACTATTTTTATAGTAAAGTTAATCACAAAATAAAATAAAAAAAGCAACAAAGAAAACAAAAAAACTAAAAAAGTGTTTTCAAATTGGAAAACTAAT
>NC_041386.1:42027924-42028846 GCF_002162155.2 Triticum dicoccoides
AAAGCAAAAAGAATAAAAAAAGCAAAAAAAAAAGAAAATAAATAATGCAGAAAACAAAACAAAAAAACTGGAAAAAATAGCAACAATAAGTATTTTGTTGTAAGTAGAAACAAAATAAAATAAATAAAGCAACAAAGAAAACAAAAAAACAAAAAAAGTGTTTTCAAATTTGAAAACTAATGGCATTAACAAAAAGTTTATAATTTTTCTAAAACTGAAAGCATAAAGAATTAAAAAATAAAGCAAAAAACAAAAGAAAATAAATAAAGCAACAAAAAACAAAAAAATGCCACCTACTGGGCCCCCACGGCCTGAATACGACTAGAAACCCATCCAAGGGCCAGGATTCAGACCCGCAGGAGGCCCAGTAGGCCCACTGGCATAGCAGTGACAATTAGGCCCGTAAGCCTGCAATGGAGAGGAGCTCGAGAGGGGTGCGGCAGTGGGGCTTATAACCACTGCGCACCCCTCTCAACTAGCGAGGTGGGAGTAAACTTTCGACGCAGCAGCCGCACAAGGCCTTTGGTCCCGGTTGGTGCCACCAACCGCCGCTTCCCGCCCTTTGGGCTGCTGAAAAGAGGCCTTTGGTCTCGGTTGGTGGCACCAACTGGGGCTAAAGGTGGCATTAGTCCCGGTTGGTTTCACGAACCGGGACCAATGCTCTTGCTATATATACAGCACTTAGCAGTTTTTGACCAAATCACCCACTTCTCCCCCGACGCCCCCTGCTCCTCCTTGTCGCCGTCGCCGCCCGACGCCCCTGCTCCTCCTTGTCGCCATCGCCACCGACGCCGTCAGGCTGCTCGCCTTCGCCGTCGCTGCCGCCACCGACGCCGTCAGGCTGATCGCCTTCGCCGTCGCCGCCGCCCCCTGTGAGCACAGCCCCTCCCATCCCGCGCCCCTGCGCCCCTGTCCTGCGCGG
>NC_041386.1:42029201-42080882 GCF_002162155.2 Triticum dicoccoides
CCCTGCCCTGCGCGGCCACCGCACCGCCGCCCCTGCCTTGTGCGGCTGCCGTGCGCCGCCCCTGCCCTGCGCTGGCACCGCGCGCCGCCCAGCCGCCACTGCCCTGTCAGGCCGGCGCCGCCCCCCCCCAATCTGTTTTTTCATGTATATATGGTGTTTTTTTCCAGATTATATGTATATGTGTGAGTATATGATTGTATGTATATATGTTCTCTGTGTATATATATGTTCATGTATATATGCAAAAGATAGATGCTTGTTATATATATATATATATGCTTGTTTTTTATATATATGTAATGATTTTTTATAGAATATGATGTTTTTTCATAGATGATCCCATATATGATGTATGCATGAATGTGGATGAAATATAATGTTTTTTTGTTCATAGAACATGATGTTTTTTTAATTCACAGATTTTTTTTGTTCATGATCAGGCGGGACGTTGAGGGATAATAGATGTATTTTTTCAGAATTTTCTATCGTGCATAGACGGATTTTAGACCACGGGAGCACCCCCTCCCTATATGAAAATAGAATCGGGAACTAGGGTAGAGGGTCGAGGGTTCGAGGGTTCTATAGGGTCGAGGGATCGAGGGTCGAGGGTTCTAGGGTCGTCTAGGGGTCGAGGGTTCCAGGGTCGTTGAGGGTTCGGGGGGTCTAGGGTCACTGAGGGGTCGAGGGTCGTCGAACATGAGAGGAAGAAGAGGATAAAAAAGAAGAGGAATAAGAAAAAAAGAGGAGAAGAAAGAATAGAGGAGAAGATCTCCTCTATTCTTTCTTCTTGTCTTTTTTTCTTCTTCTTCTTCTTCCTCTTTTCTTATCGGGAACGAGGGTCGTCAAGGGTCGCCGAGCGGTAGAGGAGAAACCCTAAATAGAAAGTATTGTCGGTGTGAGATACATGTACTGTCGGTGTCGGACACTACATCCACGTCCCACAAGTGGCGTGGGCTTCGACGCCCACGTCACTTGTGGGACGTGGATGTAGTGTCCGACACCGACGACCACATGTATCTCACACCGACGATACTTTCTATTTAGGGTTTCCTCTACCGTTCGGCGACCCTGACCCTCGACGACCCTCGTTTCCGATAAAATAAAGAGGAAGAAGAAGAAAAAAAAGAGAAGAAGAGAAGAAGAAGAAAAAAGAGAGGAGAAGAAGTGCGCACGTAACTTGTGGGACGTGGATGTAGTGTCCGACACCGACGGCCACATGTATCTCACACCCACGATACTTGCTATTTAGGCTTTCCTCTACCGCTCGGTGACCCTCGACGACCCTCATTCCCGATAAAAAAAGAGGAAGAAGAAGAAAAAAAGAGGAGAAGAAAGAATAGAGGAGTTCTTACTCCTCTATTCTTTCTTCTCCTCTTTTTTTCTTCTTCCTCTTCTTTTTTTATCCTTGAAGCATTGTCGAGGCCACCCCAAACCCTAGAGAAGCAGCATCGAGGCCACCCCAAACCCTAGAGAAGCAGCGTCGAGGCCACCCCAAACCCTAGAGAAGCAGCGTCGAGGCCACTAATTAATATTAGTTCTACGTTTGCCACTAATATATCCATCTATCATGTTTGAATAATAATTGCCATGTTGTCAATATTTGTAGAAACTATGGACACCGCCTGAGACGAAGTACAAGAAGAGTTGTTGGGGGACATAATCGCACGAGGAAGTGATGACGTCTGCTCGTTGTTTCTCAACGACACCGATGGTCTGGAAGCAACTGACTATGATGATGATGGCTCCAGTGACCTAAAGCCGGTGCAAGAAGGAGACTGTGAGGATGGCTCCGGTGACCCAATGCCGGTGCAAGAAGGAGACCGTGATGACGTCTCCGGTGACCGAACCGAGTCCGGCCAGGTATATATATTAGTTAAGCTTCTGCTGACTAGCTAATTGATGCATTCATTGTTTTGGTATGTACACATATTAATTAAGTCTTTGTTCTTTTTTCTAGCCCTCCGGATCGAGCACAACTTCGGTAAAGAGACGAGGCCCGAAGAAAAAGTTGAGCTCGGATGAAAAGTTTGAGATCATAGCAATCGCGCCCGACGGCCAACCGATTGAACCCCTCCGGACAAAGAGCACATTTGTTGCTCAGTGCGGGGTTTTGGTTAGGGACAAGATCCCGATCAGCATCCAGCAATGGTTTAAGCCGGCTACAGAAGACCCTGAGGTGTCTTATGTCAATGATATGTAGAAAAATGATCTTTGGACTGAGCTGAAGTCAAAATTCACCCTACTGCCAGAGGATAATCCAGAGAAGCCAGTTAAAGAGCAATTAATCAAGTCTTTTGCTCTTAAGAGGATGGCAGAACTATTCAGGAGGTGGAAGAAAGATCTGAATAAGTTTGTCGAAAATAATAAGACACCAGAATTCAAGGGCAGATATGAGAAGATCATAGATCACTGGCCCGCATTTGTGGCCCACAAGACATCGAAAAAGAGTAAGAAGATGTCGGCGACAAACAAGCAAAATGCTGCGAAGAAGAAGCATCACCATCGCACAGGGTCAGGTAGCTACCTCGTAGCCGGGCCTAAGTTGGCCAAGACTGAGAATGATCTCGTTGATAAAGGGATCGAACCAGAGACAATTAACTGGCTAGACCATTGCCGGACTTGGTTCTTTGGGGCTGGCGGAACCTTGGACCCTGTAACAGGGAAGTGCATTTGGACGAACGATCAAATGGACATACCAGTCAGGAAGCTTCAGCAGTATATCGAAGCAGCGCAGCAAGGGACGTTCTTTCCGGACAGAGAGAACGACGAGCTCACAATGGCCCTCGGGAATCCTGAGCACCCTGGACGGACACGAGGCACGCCAGGCTCCATTCCGTGGAAGGTTGGGTTTCCGGACGCAGGCGCAAATCCCATGAGAGGAGGAAAAAAGTGCAGCAGACCCAAATGCAGGCGCTGCAAGCAAGGGTACAAGCCATAGAGGAATGAGAAGCAAATCGCAGCAAACGTACTGCCGAAGCTTCCCCCGAAGCTACCCCGCCATCTCAGCAGAGAAGCAGCGTGGCTTCCACCGAGATGCTTCAGCCGGAGCATGCCTTGACGGCTCCTGCCATCTATCCCGTGGATGTTATCACAGAGTCTCAAAATTGCCACCTTATGACGCAATGGATGAATTTGAAGGTCAAGGCGGCTGTTGGCTCTGTTTATCCTACTGAACCCGGCGCAACTTTTCACTGCCAGCCTATTCCAGAAGGATATGCTAGGGTGATGGTGGATGAAATAACGGAGGGATTTGAGGAGCTCCATCTTGACCATCCTACTGGTGAAGGGGAGACTAGGCTGGGGTCTGCTCTGAAGACTCCATGCCTATGGCAGAAGGAGCTCATCAACCTTCCGAACTGGATGCCTCCGCCTCCTCCTGCTCCTCCGGCAAGTCAGGGCACTCCGCTCCTCCACCGCCTCCTCCTCCGGCGAGTCAGGGCACTCTGCCTCCTCCACCGCCTCCTCCTCCGGCGAGTGACGATCAGGGCACTCGACCGGCTCCTTCTCCGCCTGCGCCGACGCGCCCGAGCAGCCAGCCTCCTCCTTCTCTGCCTCATCAGCAAGGGCGGAAGAGACCTGCTGCCGCTCTGGCTGCTCCAGCACGTCGTAATCCTTCTCCTCCGCCTCGTAAGCAAGTAAAGAAGACAACCGCTCTGTCTGCTCTGTCGGCGTCTAGCAGTACAGCCAGAGGCGGGAGGAAATACAGATTTGGTCCTTCTCTGAAGACTCCAGAGAAGTTACCATACGAGAGGACCCCGAAGGAGAACGCCGAGATCGCATGAGAAGAAGTGAGGAACTACTTTGAAGGGGTGAAAGCAAAGAAACATCCACCTCCGGAGGAGAAGGTAGATCTGGTGAAAGCGAAGCGCACTCTGGCTGCCCTGACAAAACCACCCAAGTCTCCGTCGAAAGTAAACTATGAGCGCATTATTGGAAAGGAATTTGCCGAAGCGGAGCGGTCGGGAAGTACTATCAGTGATCAAAGGCTGAAAGAACGATGAGCTGGGAAACAAATTGCCCAGCTCGGCGAACAAGCGAAGCAATCGTGCCCGCCGCTCAAGGTGCCTAGCGACAATGTCGCTAATGATCCGAGGATGGTGCTCGGTTATAGCAATCTTGGCGATTACCTGCCCGACGATGTACATTATGATTTCATGGAGGTGCAGATACAACGATACAAGTATGGGAAGCCTCTCATCAAAGATGAAAGATCTCTATCAACGATGATGCGAAGATTGCATGATTGGTACTTGAAAATCTGCAGAGACTCTGGGGGAGGAGTACTTTGTATGTGAAAGTTAAAAAGGAGCATGACCTCGCTGGAATTGAACTGTTGCCTGTTCCATTCGAGGAGTTCTTTCAGTTTCTCAATCAATTGGCCCTCGATAAAACAACGGTCGCCTGCTACTGTCTGTAAGTAGTACTACTTCTGTCATTAAGTCTCTCTATATAGCTCTGCTCTTTCATTGCATGTATTTATAATCATCCTCAATATATTATGCAGACTGAAGATCGCCGAATTGAAGAAAAGACAAGTCGGTGATATTGGGTTCATTAACACATATCTCATAGATGCAACTCAGGTTAAATTTGATGCCGCAGATACTGAGGCCAACTTTCTATGATCGTTGGTAATAAATGAAAACAAAGATATAATACTCTTTCCTTACAACTTCAAGTGAGTGTTACTGTCTTGTGCGTATTCGGTTTCCCTTATATATTAGTCAAGGTTATAGTAATGTAATTGATGAGTTATGCATGCGTGTGCAGTTACCACTATATTCTCCTAGAGATTAAGCTTGAGCAGGGACTAGTAATTGTCTTAGACTCAAGATGAAAAGATCCCAAGGACTATGCAGACATGACTCAAATGCTCGAGAAGTAAGTTAAATCGATCATTATCCACCATATCAGCAACTTTGTTCATTTCCTGATATATCAAGTAATTGTTTTCTTTGTCCGGCAGGGTTTGGAGAAAATTCACCAGAAAAGCTCCGGGACTGCCGAAGGAGCTGCAATTTAGACACCCGAAAGTAAGTACTATAGTAGCATGTTCCGCGCATCTACTAGTGATTCAAGCGCTAGTTTCATCAATAGCATTTGGCATTCTTGCTTATCAGTTTGATTGACCTCTATTTCTTGTAAAGTGGTTGTGGCAGGAACAAGGGAATGATTTCTGTGGATACTACGTTTGCGAGTCCATCCGCCACACGACCTGTGAGCGGGGCTACACTGACGAACAATATGAAGTACGTAAATAACAACATTCACAATTTTATTTTATTACCATCATTTGTGTTGAGTTTCATTCATTCATATATATATGTATTGACCCCCTTCTTCAAATTAGATGTTTCAGAAGTGGGATGAACTCCTAGCACCAGCTCGGATGCGAGCAATTCAAGAGGAATTAGCGGCATTCTTTCTTGACCACGTGATCACTGAAGACGGAGAATACTATGTGGACCATGAGTCCGTATGATTATATTTGTAAGAGATAATTATTGTATATATGTAGCCGGTAGTGTCGGATAGATATACGAGAACTTGTTGTTTGACCAATCTCTCGGAGAAGGAGAGGTGGTCGATATCACTTCTCTCTGTATGCATATATGTTCATGACGATCTTCTGTTTCCTTCATTTGCTTACTAGCTAGCTAGCGTGTCTAGTCCTCTCTATGCATATGTATAGTACGTAGCGTCGACCAACCACGGACATAAGAGAGGACACTTCTCTCTATTAATTATAGCTAGCTAACACAATATATGAAACACCTAAATTAACCCCCCAAAACCCCCAACCCCCCCCCCTTTCAAAAAAAACAAAAACCCCAGCCACAGAAATGCTAACGCGTGGATGCCTATTGGTCCCGGTTGGTGCCACCAACCGGGACCGAAGGGTCTCCTGCCTGGGCTCCGCGCACAGGCCACGTGGAGGCCCATCAGTCCCGGTTCTGAATTGAACCGAGACTAAAGGGACAGGGCATTAGTACCGACCCTTTAGTCCCGGTTCAGGAACCGGGATAAAAGGCCCTTACAAACCGGGACAACATGCCCTTTTTCTACCAGTGGAGGCAGGAGGGCGTGCCCAGGGGGTAGACGTGCCCCCACCCTCGCGGGCCCCTCGCAGCTCCACCGACGTACTTCTTCCTCCTATATATACCCATATACCCCGAAAACATCCAGGAGCACCATGAAACCCTATTTCCACCGCTGCAACCTTCTGTACCCGTGAAATCCCATCTTGGGGCCTTTTCCGGCGCTCTGTTGGAGGGGGAATCAACCAGGGAGGGCTTCTAAATCAACACCATAGCCTCTCCGATGATGTGTGAGTAGTTTACCATAGACCTTCAGGTCCATAGTTATTAGCTAGATGGCCTCTTCTCTCTCTTTGGATCTCAATACAAAGTTCTCCTCGATTCTCTTGGAGATCTATTCGATGTAATTCTTTTTGCGGTGTGTTTGTCGAGATCCGATGAATTGTGGGTTTATGATCAAGATTATCTGAACAATATTTGATTCTTCTCTGAAATCTTTTATGCATGATTTAAATATCTTTGCAAGTCTCTTCGAATTATCAATTTGGTTTGGCCTACTAGATTGATCTTTCTTGCAATGTGATAAGTGCTTAGCTTTGGGTTCAATCTTGCGGTGTCCTTTCCCAGTGACAGCAGGGATAGCAAAGCACGTGTTGTATTGTTGCCATCGAGGATAAAAAGATGGGGTTTATATCATATTGCTTGAGTTTATCCCTCTACATCATGTCATCTTGCCTAATGCGTTACTGTGTTCTTATGAACTTAATACTCTAGATGCATGCTGAATAGCGGTCAATGTGTGGAGTAATAGTAGTAGATGCAGAATCGTTTTGGTCTACTTGTCGCAGACGTGATGCCTATATACTTGATCATGCCTAGATATTCTTATAAGTATTCACTTTTCTATCAATTGCATGACAGTAATTTGTTCACCCACCGTAGAATTTGCTATCTTGAGAGAAGCCACTAGTGAAACCTATGGCCCCCGGGTCTATCTTCCATCATATTATTTTCATATCAACTTGCTATTTCTATTACCGTTTATTTTGCAATCTTTATTTTCCAATCTATATCATAAAAATACCAAAAATATTTATCTTATTATCTCTATCAGATCTCACTTTCGTAAGTGACCGTGAAAGGATTGACAACCCCTTTACCACGTTGGTTGCGAGGTTCTTGTTTGTTTGTGCAGGTACTAGGTGACTTGCGTGTTACCTCCTACTGGATTGATACCTTGGTTCTCAAAAACTAAGGGAAATACTAACGCTACTGTGCTGCATCACCCTTTCCTCTTCAAGGGAAAACCAATACATGCTCAAGAGGTAGCAAGAAGGATTTATGGCGCCGTTGCCAGGGAGGTTGCATCAAGTCAAGACATACCAAGTACCCATCACAAACTCTTATCCCTCGCATTACATTATTTGACATTTGCCTCTCGTTTTCCTCTCCCCCACTTCACCTTTGCCTTTTGTTCGCCTTCTTCCCATATGTATCTTTGTTTGTTTTTCCATGCGCCTTCTATTTGCTTGCATCTTTGCTTGCTAAAAATCTGTTGATATGGATCCACTTAAAGTGTTCTATTTGGATCATCTTCGATCCTTATGCACTCATGTTGAAACCCTAACTAGCCTAGTTGATGGGAAATCTTTAGATGAGCATGCTCGTTTTGAGCGTCACCGTTTGTCTGAAAAAGGGAGACTCTTATGGGATCAAATAAACAGATTGTTATGTTATGCTTGGAATCTTTGTGAAATTTGTGATTTTACTTGTTCCTCTAAGAACCCTAAAAAACACCTCCCCTACCTATGTGAGTTTAATGATAATGAAATCTTATCTTATTATGCAAAGGGTGTTTATAGTTACTACGATATCGAACAAATTGAAGAATTTGTTGCTTTTAAGGGTGCTTATGAAGTTGCTTCTTTGTTTGGAAAGTATGATATTACTCTCTACGAATCAGAAAATTTTGACATACTTAAATATTACTATGAAAACTATGCTCATAATGTCTATGTCAAAAAATTTATTGAAAGAATGACCATTGCTTTGGAATGAAATAATGATATGCATGAATCTATAGATAATTATGATTTCGAAGATTTGATTGAAATATCCCTTGATGAACATGATGCTTGCTATTCTTATGGTTCCTTATGTTAAACACGAGATTATTGCTATTACACCCATACTTGATAGTTCCTTGAATCAAAAGCATGATTGAAATGATTTTACTATAAATGCTATTGACGTCAATTGTGCTAATAATATGCAAAACCTCAAGCTTAGGGATGCTAGTTTTGCTATGACTACTGTTTGTTGCAATGATCATGATTGGGGCGATTCTTCTTTTGATCTTGAAAATTTATTTAAGCCCCATGATGAATATGAGATTGATAATGGTGTTTGCAATATTATTGAAAGTGGGTTTGGAAGAGTGTCAACTTTAGATCCCACATATTTGGATAATATTCAATCTTATGAAGTTTTTGATAAAAGTGGGATTGGAGAGGTCATGACTTTAGTTAATGTTAATCCCACTATTTTGGAAGAGTGCCAACTTTGCATACATGTGGATCTTGTTAAGAATATGTTTTGTGATAGCTATATTATTGAATTTTCTTATGATCCTACATGTAATTATTATGAGAGAGGAAAATATGGTTGTAGAAATTTTCATGTTACTAAATTGCCTCTCGTTATGTTGAGATTGCTATTGTTTCGTTCCGCTTCCTTGCATATGCTAGTTTTTGCTTGCCTTGATAATTTGTTTGCCTATAAGATGCCTATGCATAGGAAGTATGTTAGACTTAGATGTGTGTGTCACGTGTTTCATGATGCTTTCTTTGTGCTTCAATTCTTGTCTTTCATGTGAGCATCATTAAAATTATAGATGCCTAGCTAGGGGTGTTAAACGATAGCGCTTGTTGGGAGGCAATCCAATTTTATTTTTGTTTCTTGTTTTTTGTTCCTGTTTAGTAATAAATAATTCACCTAGCTTTTTTCGATGTGTTTTTATGCTTTTAATTAGTGTTTGTGCCAAGTAGAACCTTTGGGAAGACTTGGGGGAAGTCTTTGCGATCTTGCTGTAAAAAACAGAAACTTTAGCGCTCACGAGATTTGCTGCCATTTTTTACTGGAGAGTGTGATTAGGTTGATTCTTTTTGAAGATGATTAATAGACAAATTCCTCACGTTCACTAATTTATTTCAGAATTTTTGGGTTTACAGAAGTATTCGAAACCTACAGATTACTACAGACTGTTCTGTTTTTGACAGATTCTGTTTTTCGTGTGTTGTTTGCTTATTTTGAGGAATCTATGGCTAGTATCGGGGGGTATGAACCATAGAGAAGTTGGAATAAAGTAGGTTTAACACCAATATAAATAAATAATGAGTTCATTACAGTACCTTGAAGTGGTGGTTTGTTTTCTTATACTAACGGAGCTCATGAGATTTTCTGTTGAGTTTTGTGTTGTGAAGTTTTCAAGTTTTGGGTAAAGATTTGACGGATTTTGGAATAAGGAGTGGCAAGAGCCTAAGCTTGGGGATGCCCAAGGCACCCCAAGGTAAAATTAAATGACAACCAAAAGCCTAAGCTTGGGGATGCCCCGGAAGTCATCCCCTCTTTCGTCGTCTATCGGTAACTTTACTTGAGGCTATATTTTTATTCACCACATGATATGTGTTTTGCTTGGAGCATCTTGTATGATTTGAGTCTTTGCTTTTTAGTTTACCACAATCATCCTCGCTGTACACACCTTTTGGAGAGACACACATGAATCGGAATTTATAGAATACTCTTTGTGCTTCACTTATATCTTTTGAGCTAGATATTTTTGCTCTAGTGCTTCACTTATACTCCCTCCGTCCCAAAATAAGTGTCTTGAGCTTATTACAAATTTATACTAGAGCTAATACAAAGTTGAGACACTTATTTTGGGACGGAGGGAGTATCTTTTTACAGCACGGTGGTGGTTTTATTTTATAGAAATCATTGATCTCTCATGCTTCACTTATATTATGTTGAGAGTCTTTTAGAAGTTAGAACAACATGGTAATTTGCTTTGGCTATAAAATTAGTCCTAATATGATAGGCATCCAAGATGGGTATAATAAAAACTATCATAAAAAGTGCATTGAATACTATGAGAAGTTTGATACTTGATGATTGTTTTGAGATATAAAGATGGTGATATTACAGTCATGCTAGTTGAGTAGTTGTGAATTTGAGAAATACTTGTGTTAAAGTTTGTCATTCCCGTAGCATGCACGTATGGTGAACCATTATGTGATTAAGTCAGAGCATGATTTATTTATTGATTGTCTTCCTTATGAGTGGCGGTCGAGGAAGAGTGATGGTCTTTTCCTACCAATATATCCCCCTAGGAGCATGCGTGTAGTACTTTGTTTCGATAACTAATAGATTTTTGCAATAAGTATGTGAGTTCTTATGACTAATGTTGAGTCCATGGATAATACGCACTCTCACCCTTCCACCATTGCTAGCCTCTCTAGTACCGCACAACTTTCGCTGGTACCATACACCCACCATATACCTTCCTCAAAACAGCCGCCATACCTACCTATCATGGCATTTACATAGGCATTCCAAGATATATTGCCATGCTACTTACCACCGTTCGATGACACGTTACATCATTATCATATTGCTTTGCATGATCATGTAGTTGACATCGTATTTGTGGCAAAGCCACATTCATAATTCTTTCATACATGTCACTCTTGATTCATTGCACATCCCGGTACACCGCCGGAGGCATTCACATAGAGTCATATTTTGTTCTAGTATCGAGTTGTATTTTTGACTTGTAAGTAAATAAAAGTGTGATGATCATCATTATTAGAGCATTGTCCCAAGTGAGGAAAGGATGATGGAGACTATGATTCCCCCACAAGTCGGGATGAGACTCCGGATGAAAAAAAAAGAAAAAAGGAGAGAAAAATAGAAAGGCCATGAAAAAGAGAAGGCCTAAAAAATGAGAGAAAAAGAGAGAAGGGACAATGCTACTATCCTTTTACCACACTTGTGCTTCAAAGTAGCACCATGGTCTTCATGATAGAGAGTCTCCTATGTTGTCACTTTGATATACTAGTGGGCATTTTACATTATAGAACTTCGCTTGTATATTCCAATGATGGGCTTCCTCAAAATGCCTAGGTGCTCGTGAGCAAGCAAGTTGGATGCACACCCACTTAGTTCTTTTGTTGAGCTTTCATACACTTATAGCTCTAGTGTAGGATCAAAAGTATGTCTAGAGGGGGGTGATTAGACTAATTGACCAAATAAAAATCTATCCTTTTCCCAATTTTAGTCTTTGGCAGATTTTAGCTATCTTAGAACAAGTCAAGCAATCTTAACACAATTCAAGCAAGCATGCAAAGAGTCCATGAGCAGCGGAAAGTAAAGCATGCTACTTGCAAGAATGTAAAGGGAAGGGTTTGGAGAATTCAAACACAATTGGAGACACGAATGTTTTTGTCGTGGGTCCGATAGGTGGCGCTATCGTACATCCACGTTGATGGAGACTTCAACCCACGAAGGGTAACGGTTGCACGAGTCCACGGAGGGCTCCACCCATGAAGGGTCCACGAAGAAGCAACCTTGTCTATCCCATCATGGTATCGCCCACGAAGGACTTGCCTCACTAGCGGTAGATCTTCACGAAGTAGGTGATCTCCTTGCCCTTAAAAACTCCTTGGTTCAACTCCCCAATCTTGTCGGAGGTTCCAAGTGACGCCTAGCCAATCTAGGAGACACCACTCTCCAAGAACTAACAAATGGTGTGTTGATGATGAACTCCTTGCTCTTGTGCTTCAAATTATAGTCTCCCCAACACTCAACTCTCTCTCACAGGATATGGATTTGCTGGAAAGAAGATTTGAGTGTAAAGCAACTTGGGGAAGGCTAGAGATCAAGATTCATATGGTGAGAATGGAATATCTTGGCCTCAACACATGAGTAGGTGGTTCTCTCTCAGAAAATGTGTGTTGGAAGTGTAGGTATGTTCTGATGGCTCTCTCCACGAATGAAGAGTGGGTGGAGGGGTATATATAGCCTCCACACAAAAACTAACCGTTACACACATTTTACCAATCTTAGTGAGACCGAATTGAAAAACTCGGTCGGACCGATTTAGCAAACCTAGTGACCGTTAGGATTTTTGGTGGGACTGAGATGTAACTCGGTAGGACCAATATGGTTAGGGTTAGGGCATAACGTAATCTCGATGTGACCAATTACACAAACTCGGTGGGACAGACTTTGGTAATAAGCTAACCAGAGAGTTGGTCAGGTAAACTCGGTGGGACCGATCGCTCATTTCGGTGGGACCTAAATGTTACAAAAGGGATACAGAGAGTTTACATTGCAATCTTGGTGGGACCGATCGCTCATCTCGGTAGGACTGAAACGTTACGAAGGGAAACAGAGAGATTACAACCCCATCTCGGTGTGACCGAGATCCCTATCGGTGAGACCGATTTGCCTAGGGTTTGTGGCAGTGGCTATGACATCTGAACTCGGTGGCGCCGGATAGAAAGAATTGGTGGGGCTGAGTTTGACTTTTGGTTTAGGTCATATGTGGATGTGGGAAGGTAGTTGAGGGTTTTGGAGCATATCACTAAGCACTATGAAGCAAGAACCTCATCAAGCAACACCTCATCCCTCCTTGACAGTATTGGCTTTTCCTATAGACTCAATGTGATCTTGGATCACTAAAATATAAAATGTAGAGTCTTGAGCTTTGAGCTTGAGCCAATCTTTTTATCCTTAGTATTTTGAGGGGTCCACTTTCCTCATCCATGCCATGCCATTCATTGAGCTTTTCCTGAAATATTAATCTTGGAATAGCATTAGCTCAATGAGCTATATGTTGTTAGGAATTACCAAAACCACCTAGGTATAGTTGCACTTTCAATCTCCCCCTTTTTGGTAATTGATGACAACATATAGATCAAAGCTTCGACGAATGATAATAAGAGTGAAAAACATTGTCGCTTTGAGAAGTATGTGAAAAGCAAGAGCTCCCCCCTAAATTTTTGCATAGTTTATGATTTGCTTTGGACTGCAAATGCACAGAGATTTAGGCTCATGGGATACTCTTCCATGTCACATACATCTTGGTGGAGCGCTCAAAATGATAATAATTAAATACATGCACTCATCACCAAGCAAAGTGAATGATCATATAGGGATAAAATGATAATGTCATCCAACAAGCATTAATGTAGCATATGATCAAACACACGTGATCATCCAAGTATCACACAGACAGAAAGTATCTCAAACAAGCAAAGCAAATAAAGTTCAACCACCAAAGGAAGAGATAATAAAAAGCAACGCTCTCTCTCTCGAAGCCTATGATCTATACATTTTTCTCCCCCTTTGGCAACAAGTTACCAAAAAGTTCCTGGAAAATGCATAGCACTGAATCGTCTCTCAGGCTTGGTCTTTAGGTGGTGGTGTCCGGATAACTCCAAGAATGAAGTCTTCAGTCGATGTAGATGGAGCTGATGGAGTAGGTGCTGGAGCTGGTGGCACTGAAGCTGTAGCTAGTGCAGATGAAGTGGCTCTGGTGTCTGGAACTGGCACTGCAGCTGACCTCTGAGCTCTAGGCACTCTAGCAAATGCATCAGTGGTTGTCTTGCCCTTCCTCTCCTGCATATCATCCTGAAGTTGCTCCACAACAGACTAGATCTCAGTTACCTTCACATCCAAGTCATAGAACTTCTGCTCCACGATCCTCTCCAAGCTCTCCTGGTTTTGAGTCAGGGTGGCCAGTCCCTTCTCAATCCTCAGAGTGGAGGCAATCAAGTAGCCAAGCTGATCTTGCTTGCTCTTCAGAAGATACTGAGATGCTTCTTCAGTAGTTGGCATCCTTGCAGCCTTTTCAGCCTTCGCCTTCTCCTTCTTGGCTTGTGCGTGCACAGAAGATGGTTCATTTTCATCCATCACCACAGTGTTGTCCTCAAAGTCTGGGTAGATGGGCAGGTGCTCCTTGTCCAGCAGATATGTGTCAGTGCCCATCTTGGAGTTAATTATCTCATGAATCTGTGGGGCATATTCATAACTCCTCTTCTAATCTGCAGCTGTCCTCTTTATAGTTTCAACTATAAGACTCATGACCTTGAACTTTTGTGGAACATCAAAAATGTGCAGCAAGTTGATGGAGTGACCTCTGATCATCTTGTGATCACCTGACTTTGGCAAGAGAGTGTGCCTGAGGATCCAGTTGATAGTTGGCAAGCCTGACAGAAGGTAATGTACAGATCCAAACTTATGTGTCTCAAGAGCAGCATCTGGTGTCTCTTTGTACATGTGTGCCATGGTGTTTTGATCCTTCTTCTTATTGGCATAGACATCCAAGTCATCTTCACTCTCTTCTGGAGCATTGATCAATTTCGCCCATTCAGCAACCGTTGACTGGTACCTAGTGCCTTCAGACATCTAGACAATCCTTCCATCTGGGTAGAAGTGAGCTGTGGAGTAGAACTGCATGATGAGCTCATCATTCCATTTTGTGAGCTTCTTAGCCACAAACTCATCAACTCCACAAGCCTTGAAGCTGTCATATACACCAGGGAAGTGATCCTCGTTTTCCTCAATGAATTTCCAATCAACCCATCTCATATCACACACTATGGGCTTCTTGTCAAGCAACACTGTCTCATAGAAGTCCTGTTGTTCCTTTGTATGGAACCTGTAGTCCACAACAGTCCTTCTCCTGGTGGCATATGGATCTCACTCCCTCCATAGCCTCAATCCTGAATCCTTCCTTATCTTCATGTTCTCAGCTACTGGATGAGCATCATTGTGATCTGGAATTTTTGGCTTGAACTTCCTCAAGACATGTGACTCACCATCTTCATCTTCCATTGCAGCTTCAGGCACTGGGGCCTTGTTTTTCTCCTCAGCAGGGATGTTCCTGGTGCTCCTTTTTGGTTTTGGCTTTGGAGCTGGAGCAACAGTCTTAGGAGCAGTCTTAGGCTTAGATGGAATAGCCCCTGCCCTTATAGCATCTCCCATAAGATTTTGAGCTTTGGGTGCTGGTGCAACATCTTCTTCATCTTCCTCTTGAGAGTCTCTTATGATTGAGGATTTCCCAAGCACTCTGGCAGTGGTCTTCTTGACCCTCTCTTTCCTCTTCTTCCCTTCTGCAGCACCCTCTTTGGGTTCAGATTCCAAAGGTACTTGAGTAGATGCTCTGGCTTTAGACATGGGAATTCTCTTTGCAGGTACTTTGGTCTTCATACCAGGCTTAGTGGCAGCAGCAGTGCTATATTCCTTCTTAACCACTTTCTTTTTGGAAATGGCCTCATCCTCAACTGCCACATAGTCTTCATCCTCAGATTCAGAAGTTTTCTTCTTTCTGGCCCTGGTGGCAGCCTTTGGCAGATTGCTTGGTGTGCTCTTGCTGCCATCATCTGAGCTGCTAGAGGGACTAGTGCCCTCACTCAAGTGAACCTGCTCCTCTGACTTGTTCTGGCTGTCACTTTGATCGGACATATTGCAATCTCTGACAACTGACCCTATGAATAGATTATAGATGAGGTAGAGTGGATGAGCATCACAAAATACAGAGGTTTTTGCAAAAGAATGAACCAAAACTTAGTTTTGGTTTTCCTCAGAAAGCATTTCGGATCAACCAATTTGTCAACTCGGTGATACCGAAGCAGCTTTTGGAACCTAAACTAGTGAACTCGGTCAGACCAAGTCACAGTTCGGTGGCACCAAGACTGCTAGGGTTTCACAAAGTCCTGAACTCGGTCACACCAATTTGCAATTCTCGGTCAGACCGAGAATCGCATGTGCAATGGCCTGAGCCGAATTGGTGGTACCGAGTTCGACAACTCGGTTGGTCCGAGATGGTTTTGGCGGAAACCTAACCCTAAATTTTCAAATAATCTCTAATCTACGGAGTGTTTTGACTGGATAAGATAGTTCAATTGTGGCAAGATTCATGGCGAACACAATGTGCTAGGAATCAGATAAGGATAGCACAGAGATCAAGTTCATACCCTAGTTCGGCGATGAACTCGCTACGACGGTAATGGCGAGGATGATTCCCGTTGACGGCGGCGGAGACCAGCGGCAGGAGGCGGCTGGCGACGAGGAGGACGATCCGGAGACTCAGGGAGGCAGAGCGGGCTAAGCGCGGGCGAGGAGGTTCGGAAAGTTTTCCA
This sequence comes from Triticum dicoccoides, assembly GCF_002162155.2. Lineage (NCBI taxonomy): Eukaryota > Viridiplantae > Streptophyta > Magnoliopsida > Poales > Poaceae > Triticum > Triticum dicoccoides. The sequence goes on from NC_041386.1 coordinate 42,045,445, forward strand.
AAATTTGACCCGTGGATATATATAGCCCGACCCTATCGGTGTGACCGAGTGGAACAACTCGGTGGCACCGAGATTCATAACTGCAAGCAGTTACTAAAACTCGGTGTGACCAAAAAGTTCGAATCAATTGCACCGAGATTGAAAACCTAGATCGACTTAGTGATCTCGGTATGACCGAAATGGATGAATCGGTCAGACCGAAACACAGAAAGAAGTTTTAGAAGTTTAAGTCTATGACGAATCAGGGACTCCGAGTGCTCCTCACACAGAGTGGTTCGAATCTGACATGATCAAATTTTGTGATGTAGCATGAATAGAGTTTGAGACGAGAAAATCATAGATAGCTAGAGAAGGTTCTTAGGCATTCTTGTCCATCAACTTGGACAAGAGTAAAGGAAACCAATCAATCAAAACAACAAGTGGATGTCCTCGAGTGAGTAAATTATGCAACCAACATGATCACACAATAAAATGACAAATGAAATATGTGGCAAAGCATGCACAAACAATTCTAGCATCTATCAAGCAATTGGCGATGACTAGGTCATCTATATATGAGTATATTGACTTAGGAGTCAAATGAGAACATTTGATCATAGGTCACACTCATCGTTTAAGCACAAGTGGGGTTACCACTTTTACATAAAGCGTTGTTGTGTTCACACCATTAGAGTTGCTTTAACTCAATTGTTAGAGTAAAGCTCCCCCTAGATGTGAGATCCCCCCTAAGAGGGATGAACTAACCTTGGGTTTTGCTGATGATGACTTCATGTAGGTGTTGAATATGTGGATGCTCTAAGTTGATGTAGATCATTCGGAGCTATCCTTTGGAGTGAGTTGCACTTTCAATACCTACACGGGTTAGTCCCACAAGGAACAAACAAGGATATCCATAGACATAGAGTGATGCGCACACAAGATGATGTCTATGAAAGCTTTAGGTTACCTTGTCCCTTGTCTTACCAACAAGAGGGTTTGTGACTCCTTGAACTAGTGCAAGATGTGGAAGTTGATAGCACTTGTTCTTGCCAAAATGATAAGAGTGAGGTATGTTGGCGGAGTCACCCTCAAGAACTCTCTAGTTCTTCTTCTTCGGGATCCACACCATCTTGATGGGAATCCTCGGAGTTGTAGTTGTACTTGATGAAGTGGAACTTGATGTTGTCTTGGGAACCCACTTGACCATGGCCTTAGGAGCTTCTTCAAATGCATCAATTTTCTCTTGAAGCTTGTCCTTGCCTTTTTGCTTGTGGTCTTGTGGTGGAAGATCATCTTGAGCTTGTGTCCCTTTGAAAGAAGTAGGATCATACTTCTCTTGTTGAGGAACAAACTTCGTCTTGGGGTATTGATCTTCTTCCCACTCAACTCCATTGGCATTGAACTTTCATTCAAAACCAATACCTTGATTCTTCCGGTGCCTTCCTTGCTTGCGTACAATTTCCTCGAATTGCTTACTCCCGGCAAGGCTCTTGTAAACACCTTTCTCTATAATTCCCTTCAATAAGCTATTTTATTGCTCAAGTGTAACTTGCTAAGAGAATCATTAGTGGAATCAAGAGAACTACTAGGAGCAACAACATTGGATTTAGCATGATTATTGTTACTACTAGAGCAAGAATCTTTCTTGTTCTTGTTACTAGATTTGACTTGAGGCATGTAAGTGGATAAGAGTAAACGCTTGGCAATGTAAGAAGAACTTTTCTTGCGAAGATCATCATTGATTGCCTTTAAGAACTCATGCTCTTGCTCAAGGTTGAGCTTCTCAAAACGTAATTTCTCATGAGTCCTTAAAAGTTCTCGATGATCTCCTAAGATAGTTTCATGAGCTAACTTAAGAGTGTTTAGTTCTTTAGTTAGATACTCAATCTTCTCCTTATCATTGTCATTCGTTTCATCATAGTATTCATCACTATAGTTGTCAATAAGTAAATCATCATCACCTAACAAGTCATCTTCATCACTATTGAAATCAACATACTCGGGGTGTGATACCTTTGGACCTTTGGCCATGAAGCATCTTCCAATTCCTTCATTTGGTGAATCAAATATGTCGTAGGAGTTGGTTGACACAAGTGCTAGACCGGCAACACCTTCATCTTGAGTATATTCAGAGTCGGAGTGATAGCTTCTCTCAGAGTCATTATCGGAGTCGGAGCCGGATACCCATTCACCAACATGAGCTTGATGTCTTCGTTTTCTATAGCTCCTTGATGACTTGTCCTTCCTTTCTGAATCATTGCTTCTCCGAGAGGGTCTTCATTCATATCGATCATCCCTACTCCTTCTCTCCCTTGATGGTGATTCTCTTCTACTTCTTCTTTTGGGAGAATCTTGTCTTCTCTTGTGGGGAGCCATACACTCATTGGAGTAGTGTCCAGGTCTTCCATAATTGTAGCAGTTTCGCTCTCGACTAGAAGATCTTTTGTCATTGTAGGACCTTGACTTGGAGCCTCTATCTTTGCTCCTACTCTTGTATAACTTGTTGAAGTTCTTCACCATTAAGCTCAATTCTTCATTGAAGGTTTGTTTCTCACTCGATGATGTGGGGGCTTCACATGAGGCTTTGTAAGCACCACTTGATTTGTTGTGAAGTTCCTCTTTATCCTTGAGTGACATCTCATGAGCAACAATTCTTCTGATGAATTCCGTTGGCTTGAGATCTTTGTAATTTGGCATCATTTGGATCAATGTGCACATGGTATCATATTTTCCATCCAAGGCTCTTAGGATCTTCTTGATGATGAATCTATCGGTCATCTCTTCACTCCCTAAGCCGGCAATCTCATTTGTGATAAGAGCAAGCCTAGAGTACATTTCAGCGACACCTTTACCATCCTTCATTTTGAACTTGTCAAGTTGACTTTGAAGCACATCCAACTTGGATTCCTTGACGGAGTCGGTACCTTCATGCATATCAATCAAAGTATCCCAAATTTCCTTTGCATTCTCAAGACGGCTGATTTTGTTGAATTCTTCAGGGCACAATCCGTTGAAGAGGATATCACAAGCTTGAGCATTGTATTGTAGCATCTTCAACTCTTCCGCGGTAGGTTCACGATTCGGTTCTCTCCCATCAAAGATTTCACCTTGCAAGCCAACACACACAATAGCCCAAACGGCGGGGTTATGTCCAAGAATATGCATTTTCATCTTATGCTTCCAACTAGCAAAATTAGTACCATCAAAGTAAGGACCTCTATGGTGATAATTTCCGTTGCTAGACGCCATACTCTCCTAGGTTGTGAAACCAATGCTATGACCACCAAAAGTTATGGAAATCAAAGCAAATGGAGACCAAAGCTCTGATACCACTTGTAGGAACGAAAGTATGTATAGAGGGGGGTGATTAGACTACTTGACCAAATAAAAATCTATCCTTTTCCCAATTTTAGTCTTTGGCAGATTTTAGCTATCTTAGCACAAGTCAAGCAATCTTAACACAATTCAAGCAAGCATGCAAAGAGTCTATGAGCAGCGGAAAGTAAAGCATGCTACTTCTAAGAATGTAAAGGGAAGGGTTTGGAGAATTCAAACGCAATTGGAGACACGAATGTTTTTGTCGTGGTTCCGATAGGTGGTGCTATCGCACATCCACGTTGATGGAAACTTCACCCCATGAAGGGTAACAGTTGCGCGAGTCCACGGAGGGCTCCACCCACGAAGGGTCCACGAAGAAGCAACCTTGTCTATCCCATCAAGGCCATCGCCCATGAAGGACTTGCCTCACTAGCGGTAGATCTTCACGAAGTAGGCGATCTCCTTGCCCTTACAAACTCCTTGGTTCAACTACACAATCTTGTCGGAGGCTCCCAAGTGACACCTAGCCAATCTAGGAGACACCACTCTCCAAGAAGTAACAAATGGTGTGTTGATGATGAACTCCTTGCTCTTGTGCTTCAAATGATAGTCTCCCCAACACTCAACTCTCTCTCACAGGATATGGATTTGGTGGAAAGAAGATTTGAGTGGAAAGCAACTTGGGGAAGGCTAGAGATCAAGATTCATATGGTGAGAATGGAATATCTTGGCCTCAACACATGAGTAGGTGGTTCTCTCTCAGAAAATGTGTATTGGAAGTGTAGGTATGTTCTGATGGCTCTCTCCATGAATGAAGAGTGGGTGGAGGGGATATATAGCCTCCACACAAAAACTAACCGTTGCACACATTTTACCAATCTCGGTGAGACCGAATTGAAAAACTCGGTTGGACCGATTTAGCAAACCTAGTGACCGTTAGGATTTTCGGTGGGACTGAGATGCAACTCGGTAGGACCGATATGGTTAGAGTTAGGGCATAACGTAATCTCGGTGTGACCGATTGCACAAACTCGGTGGGACCGACTTTGGTAATAAGCTAACCAGAGAGTTGGTCAGGTAAACTCGGTGGGACCGATCGCTCATTTCGATGGGACCAAAATGTTACAAAAGGGAAACAGAGAGTTTACATTGCAATCTCGGTGGGACCGATCACTCATCTCAGTAGGACTGAAACGTTACGAAGGGAAACAGAGAGATTACAACCCCATCTCGGTGTGACCGAGATCCCTATCGGTGAGACCAATTTGCCTAGGGTTTGTGGCAGTGGCTATGACATTTGAACTCGGTGGCGCCGAATAGAAAGAATCGATGGGGCCGAGTTTGACTTTTAGTTTAGGTCATATGTGGATGTTGGAAGGTAGTTGAGGGTTTTGGAGCATATCACTAAGCACTATGAAGCAAGAACCTCATCAAGCAACACCTCATCCCTCCTTGATAGTATTGGCTTTTCCTATAGACTCAATGTGATCTTGGATCACTAAAATATAAAATGTAGAGTCTTGAGATTTGAGCTTGAGCCAATATTTTGTCCTTATTATTTTGAGGGGTCCACTTTCCTCATCCATGCCATGCCATTCATTGAGATTTTCCTGAAATATTAATCTTGGAATAGCATTAGCTCAATATGCTATATGTTGTTAGGAATTACCAAAACCACATAGGGATAGTTGCACTTTCATCTAGTGCATCCATTGCATGGCAATCCCTACTCACTCACATTGATATCTATTGATGGGCATCTCCATAGCCCGTTGATACGCCTAGTTGATGTGATACTATCTTCTCCTTTTGTCTTCTCCACAACCACCATTCTATTCCACCTATAGTGCTATGTCCATGGCTCACGCTCATATATTGAGTGAAGATTGAAAAATTTTGAGAACACCAAAAGTATGAAACAATTGCTTGGCTTGTCATCGGGGTTGTGCATGATTTAAATACTTTGTGTGGTGAAGATTAAGCATGGCCAGACTATATGATTTTGTAGGGATAACTTTCTTTGGCCATGTTATTTTGAGAAGACATGATTACTTTGTTAGTATGCTTGAAGTATTATTATTTTTATGTCAATATTAAACTTTTGTCTTGAATCTTTAGGATCTGAACATTCATGCCGCAATAAAGAAAATTACATTGAGAATTATGCTAGGTAGCATTCCACGTCAAAAATTCTGTTTTGATCATTTACCTACTCGAGGACGAGCAGGAATTAAGCTTGGGGATGCTTGATACGTCTCCAATGTATCTATAATTTTTTATTGTTCCATGCTATTATATTATCTGTTTTGGATGTTTAATGGGATTTAATTTACCTTTTTATATTATTTTTGGGACTAACCTACTAACCAAAGGCCCAGTGCAAATTGCTGTTTTTTTGCCTATTTCAGTGTTTCGTAGAAAAGGAATATCAAACGGAATCGAAACGGAATGAAACCTTCGGGAGAGTTATTTTTGGAACAAACGTGATCCAGGAGACTTGGAGTGGACGTCAAGAAAGAAGCGAGGAGGCCACGAGGCAGGAGGGCGCGCCTAGGGGGGTAGGCGCGCCCCCGCCCTCGTGGGCCCCTGGCAGCTCCACCGACATACTTCTTCCGACTATATATACCCATATACCCCGAAAACATCCAGGAGCACCACGAAACCCTATTTCCACCGCTGCAACCTTCTGTACCCGTGGGATCCCATCTTGGGGCCTTTTCCGGTGCTCCGTCGGTGGAGGAATCGATCACGGAGGGTTTCTACATCAACACCATAGCCTCTCCGATGATGTGTGAGTAGTTTACCACAGACCTTCGAGTCCATAGTTATTAGCTAGATGGCTTCTTCTCTCTCTTTGGATCTCAATACAAAGTTCTCTTCGACTCTCTTGGAGATCTATTCGATGTAATTCTTTTTGCAATGTGTTAGTCAAGATCCGATGAATTGTGGGTTTATGATCAAGATTATCTATGAACAATATTTCATTCTTCTCTGAAATCTTTTATGCATTATTTAAATATCTTTGCAAGTCTCTTCGAATTATCAGTTGATTTGGCCTACTAGATTGATCTTTCTTGCAATGGGAGAAGTGCTTAGCTTTGGGTTCAATCTTGTGGTGTCCTTACCCAATGACAGCAGGGGCAGGAAGGCACGTATTGTATTGTTGCCATCGAGGATAAAAATATGGGGTTTATATCATATTTCTTGAGTTTATCCCTCTACATCATGTCATCTTGCCTAATGCGTTACTATGTTCTTATGAACTTAATACTCTAGATGCATGCTGGATAGTGGTCGATGTGTGGAGTAATAGTAGTAGATGCAGAATCGTTTCGGTCTACTTGTCGCGGACGTGATGCCTATATACATGATCATGCCTGGATATTCTCATAAGTATTCGTTTTTCTATCAATTCCTCAACATTAATTTGTTCACCCGTCGTAGAATTTGCTATCTTGAGAGAAGCCACTAGTGAAACCTATGGCCCCTGGGTGTATCTTCCATCATATTATTTTCATATCAACTTGCTATTTCTATTACCGTTTATTTTGCAATCTTTATTTTCCAATCTATATCATAAAAATACCAAAAATATTTATCTTATTATCTCTATCAGATCTCACTTTCGTAAGTGACCGTGAAGGGATTGACAACCCCTTTATCGCGTTGGTTGCGAGGTTCTTGTTTGTTTGTGCAGGTACTAGGTGACTTGCGTGTTACCTCCTACTGGATTGATACCTTGGTTCTCAAAAACTGAGGGAAATACTTATGTTACTGTGCTGCATCACCCTTTCCTCATCAAGAGAAGACCAATGCATGCTCAAGAGGTAGTGTGGGAGTCCTGGATTAGGGGGTCTCTGGATAGCCGGACTATCTCCATTGGCCGGACTGTTAGACTATGAAGATACAAGATTGAAGACTTCGTCTCGTGTCCGGATGGGACTCTACTTGGCATGGAAGGCAAGCTAGGCAATACGTATATGGATATCTCATCCTTTGTAACCGACCTTGTGTAACCCTAACCCTCTCTGGTGTCTATATAAACCGAAGGGTTTAGGTCCGTAGGACAACAATCACAACATACAATCATACCATAGGCTAGCTTCTAGGGTTTAGCCTCTCTGATCTCATGGTAGATCTACTCTTGTAACACCCATATCATCAATATTAATCAAGCAGGACATAGGGTTTTACCTCCATTAAGAGGGCCCGAACCTGGGTAAAACTTCGTGTCCCTTGTCTCCTATTACCATCCGGCCTAGATGCACAGTCCGGGACCCCCTACCCGAGATCCGCCGGTTTTGACACCGACATTGGTGCTTTCATTGAGAGTTCCTCTGTGTCGTCGCCGTTAGGCTTGATGGCTCCTACTATCATCGATAGCGATGCGGTCCAGGGTGAGACTTTTCTCCCTGGACAGATCTTCGTATTCGACGACTTTGCACTGCGGGCTAATTCGCTTGGCCATATGGAGCAGATTGAAAGCTACGCCCTTGGCCATCAGGTCAGATTTGGAAGTTTGAATTAGACGGCCAATATCCATGGGGACTTGATCTTCGACGGATTCGAGCCACAGCCGGGCGCGCCGCACGGTCGCGATGGGTATGACCTAGCTCTGCCACCGGACGGTACTCCAGAGGCCGCGCCCACATCAGCTCCGACCCTTAGCTCGGAGCCAACTGCACCAATCAAGGACGGATGGCTAGACACCGCCTCAGGGGCTGCAGTCTCGACGGCGATCGAGCCAAACACCAGCATAATCCTCTGCACAACCCGTGACTCCAAGGTGCCGGACTCCCTTCCGGACCCCGAACCATCCGCGCCCCTGCCAATCGAATCCGAGTGGGCGCCGATCATGGAATTCACCACCGCGGATATCTTTCAGCACTCGCCCTTCGGCGACATTCTGAATTCACTAAGGTCTCTCTCTTTGTCAGGAGAGCCCTAGCCGGATTATGGCCTACAGGATTGGGATGCGGAAGATGAATAAATTCGACGCCCACCAACCACCCACTTTGTAGCCACTGTCGATGACTTAACCGACATGCTCGACTTTGACTCCGAAGACATTGACGGTATGGATGACGATGTAGGAGACGAACATGAACCAGCACCTACAGGGCACTGGACAGCCACCTCGTCGTATGACATATACATGGTGGATACACCCAATGAAGGAAACGACGACGAGATAATGGAGGATGACCCCTCCAAGAAGCAACCCAAACGCCGACGTCAGCGGCGCCGCTCTAAGTCCCGCCAAAGAAAAAGTGGTGATACCAGCACAGGAGATAATAACACTCCGGATAGCGCCGAAGACAACAAGAATCCCCTCCAGCAAGAGTAGGAGGATGAAGGAGCCAGCTCTCCTGAGAAAGCGGCTGGCGGAGAGGAGGAGAATGACAATTACATTCCCCCTCCGAAGACAAGGCAAGCCTCGGCGACGATGAATTCGCCGTACCAGAGGATCCCGTCGAACAAGAGTGCTTCAAGCGCAGGCTTATGGCCATGGCAAATAGCCTGAAGAAAAAGCAGCAGCAGCTTCAAGCTGACCAAGATCTGCTAGCTAACAAATGGACTGAAGTCCTCGCGGCCGAGCAATATAAACTCGAGCGTCCCTCCAAGAATTATCCAAGGCGCAGGTTGCTTCCCTGACTGGAGGAAGAAGCATACGAAATGGCTAATTGGCCACCTCGTGGCCGCAATAGAGAGGCATTCCATCCAAAAGCTCATCCTCCAGCCCAAGGCCATTCAAATAAAAAGGCATGGGGAGATACGCCAGACCTGCGAGACATATTGGAGGACAAAGCAAAGCATTCAAGATCGATCTACGGATCACGAGGGCGCACCACTCTACGAGACGATAAATGTCACGCCGGATACTGTAAAAGCAAATTCGGTCGGGCTGAACACAGCGGGCAAGACCCATTTGAGTTGCGTCATGATATAGCCCAATACAGAGGCGCCGCACACCCCTTATGCTTCACAGACGAAGTAATGGAACATCAATTCCCAGAAGGTTTCAGACCTGTAAACATTGAATCATATGACGGCACTATAGACCCCGCGGTATGGATTGAGGACTTCCTCCTCCACATCCACATGGCCCGCGGTGATGACTTACATGCCATCAAGTACCTCCCACTAAAACTCAAAGGACCAGCGCGACATTGGCTTAATAGCTTGCCAGCGGACTCCATTAGCTGTTGGGAAGATCTGGAAGCCGCATTCCTCGACAACTTTCAGGGCACTTATGTGCGACCACCAGACGCCGATGACTTGAGCCACATAATTCAGCAGCCAGAAGAGTCGGCCAGGCAATTCTGGACTCGGTTCCTTACAAAGAAAAATCAAATCGTCGACTGTCCGGATGCGGAGGCCTTAGCGGCTTTCAAGCACAACATCCGAGATGAGTGGCTAGCCCGGCACCTTGGTCAGGAAAAGCCGAAATCTATGGCAGCCCTCACGACGCTCATGACCCGCTTTTGTGCAGGAGAAGACAGCTGGTTGGCTCGCAGTAATAACATATCAAAGAACCATGGTACCTCAGATACCAAGGACGGCAATAGCAGGTCAAGTCGCAACAAGCATAAGCGCCACATTAACGGCGAAAGTACTGAGGATACGACAGTCAATGCCGGATTCAAAGCTCTAAACCCGGTTAGGGGAAAAAGGCATTCAAACAAAGTACGCTGGGTCCGTCCAGCTTGGACCGTATACTCGATTGCTCGTGTCAAATACACGGCACCCCAGAAAAGCCAGCCAATCACACCAACAGGGATTGTTGGGTGTTCAAGCAGGCCGGCAAGTTAATTGCCGAAAACAAGGACAAGGGGCCGCATAGCGATGACGAGGAAGAACCCCGACAGCCGCACACTGGGGGACAGAAGAGGTTTCCCCCGTAAGTGTGGACGGTGAACATGATATACGCAACCCACATCCCCAAGAGGGAGCGGAAGCATGCGCTGAGGGATGTATATGCGTTGGAGCCAGTCGCCCCAAAGTTCAACCCTTGGTCCTCCTGTCCGATCACCTTCGATTGCAGGGACCACCCCACTAGTATCCGTCACGGCGGATTCGCCGCACTGGTCCTAGACCCAATCATCGACGGATTTCACCTCACTCGAGTCCTTATGGACGGCGGCAGCAGCCTAAACCTGCTTTATCAAGACAAAGTGTGCAAAATGGGTATAGACCCCTCAAGGATCAAACCCACAAAGACGACCTTTAAGGGCGTCATTCTAGGCGTAGAGGCCCACTGCACAGGCTCAATTACAGTGGAAGTGGTCTTCGGATCCCCGAATAACTTCCAAAGCGAAGAGTTAATCTTCGATATAGTCCCGTTCCGCAGTGGTTATCACGTGCTACTCGGACGAACCGCATTTGCTAGATTCAATGCGGTACCACATTATGCATACCTCAAGCTCAAGATGCTAGGACCTCACGGAGTTATTACAGTCAATGGAAACACAGAGTGCTCTCTCTGAACAGAGGAGCACACCGCGGCCCTCGCAGCAGAAGCGCAAAGCAGCCTCTCAAGGCAATCTACCAGTTCGGCGTTTCAAAGCCCGGACACCTTCAAGCGCGCTCGGGGCAATCGGCAAACAGACCGCCTGGCGCGATCTGAGCTCGCGTAGCAATACGGCGGCCACCCCAATCCCAGCCCAACGGCGTTGTTCATGCGGCGCGTACATAATTACACATTAAAAATACCATGGGCACAGGTGGGGAGGGGGGCACAACTACGACACGCCCCAAAACGTGGCCTAAACCGCACTAGGGGCTTCCCGTTTGGTTATTTTTCTTTTTCTTTCAGGACTTCAATCTCTGGAAACACTGTCCGGCAGCACTATTGCCGAACACATGATATAGTAACCAAGGAGGCCGACAACTACGGAATTCCCAGGTGGATTACAAATTTCATATAATTCCTCAGCTCGCCCTTGGAAGGGACATAGTCCTACTCTTTTGCTTATTACACTATCTGTATCACTCTGCTTTAATGCAATATTTTAATATACAATATATGACATTACGACTATTATCGCATTTTTGTTATATATATACATATCTATGTGTTCATTAATGACGCCTAGCAACTGTACACTCTGGTACGACCAATGCACCAGGGGCTTACGTACCCACAGTATGGTGTGAAAAGTCCGAACACTTTCACAAGTGCGGCACCCCGAACTTATAGCATTATATGCATCAGCTCCGAATCATGTCTTTAGTCAAATGTTGGGTTTGCCCGGCTCCTATATTTTGGTACCTTACGTTCCGCTCTATCATCTAAGGTAGCGCTAGGAGAACTACTGCGATTGTGCCTCGGTTCTGCCGGGCCGAGCACCTCAGTAGAGAAAGCTAAAACTGACTGTCATGATAAGGCAAGAGACTGGTCGCTGTTCGGCGAGGTTTTTCGAGTCCCTAAAGACTTATGTCGCTTAGGGCGAGGGGCCGACTCCGTCCGGCTTACAAGCGTGTATCGCGCCCCGAATTCGGCTTTCCGAATACCAGGGGCTTCACCGAAATTTTAAATTATAGAATTCTATGGCTAAGTGAGAGTGATAAAGCATTATTAGTCGGGTTGCCTTGTTCGTTGTGCTGAGCACCTCCCTCGAAGGACCCAAACATGGGAACAAGAGTGCTCAAGTTTATCCCGAACACCCCGGCACTCGTGGCATGGGGGCAGAAGCCGAGGACTAGCCACCTCTCAGATTGAATAAATAGCCAAACAGAAGGTAATATTTTAAATTCACACAAGCGTTGCATAGTGAATACGATACAAGTTTTCATACTGTCGGATTTCGGGTTCCGGCAGACCCTTGAGGTTCGAACATTGGGGTGCGCGTGGAGATTTCGCCTCCTACCTACCTGCACCCCTCCACCATGCTAGGATCTGAACTAAGGAAAGAACAACACAAGAGACACAGGGTTTATACTGGTTCGGGACACCGCTGTGGTGTAATACCCTACTCCAGTGTGTGGTGTGGTGGATTGCCTCTTGGGCTGATGATGATGAACAATACAAGGAAGAACAGCCTTGCGAGGGTCTGTTCTTGGCTGAGGCGATGAACTGCTGGGAGGAGTTCAGCCACCTCTCTCTCTCTCTGCTCTCCTTTGGCTGACCCTTCTAACGAGCCTCTTCCTTCCTATCTCTCTTTCGTCCCCCTCCAGCTATGTGGGTGGCTCGTCCTATTTATAGAGGCCCTGGTCCTCTCCCCAAATATTGAGCGGGAAGGGAGCCAACAATGGCGGGCTAATTTGAAGGGGGACAGCAAGTATCAGCTATCCTGACAAAAGTAGTCTTCGCCTGCGCAAAGCTCTGGTGATGATGCCGACTTGGGCTCCACGGTGACCTCCATCTCGTAGTCCTCCTGGTCTTGGTCTCGTTGCACCGAAATGGCAACCTTTGCCTGATGCCTCGGTACTCCGTGGTTGCACTTGCCCCCTTTGCACCAAAGAGGAAAGGAGGACGCTGCGCGGGCTGGCACCCGCCTGGCGCCCTGAGTTGTCATGGCTTGCGTCATGGGCACCTCATGAGGTACCCCGCCTTGATCTCTCCGCCTCCTCGTGAGCCAGCCTAACAAGGCCATGCCTAAGGAAGCTTCGCATCGTCCGCCCCGCAAGGCTTGGCCCCTCGCGAGGGTCTTGGGTTTGTGTTGGTGAAGATGGGCCGTGCTGGGCCCCCCTTTGAGCCACGCCGCAGGCCGCAGGCAGGCAAGTCTGGGGACCCCCGTTCCCAGAACGCCGACACATACATACAGGACAAAACGAGCAAGTCTCATTCAAATATTATATTTTGTGAACACTCATCCGCGATAAGACGGGCGCCCAACAGAACACCCTCGTAGTACATCTCGGGGTGGCTGTGCTCCTTGCCCTCCGGCGGCCCCTCCTTGATCAGCTTCACGATGTCTAGCTTGACCCACTGCATTTTTACACGGGCGAAGGCCCGGCGTGCACCTTCAATGCAGACGGATCGTTTGACGACCTCCAGCCGTGGGCAGGCATCCACAAGCTGCCTCACCAGGCCAAAGAAGCTGTTCAGAAGGGCATCGCCAGGCCACAACCGGACTATGAAGCCCTTCATGGCCTGATCGGCCGCCTTATGTAGCTCGGCCATCTGCTTCAGCTGGTCGCTCATCGCCACCGGATGTTCGGCCTCAGCATACTGAGACCAGAACAGCTTCTTCGTCGAGCTACCGTCCTTGGCCTGGTAAAATTGTGTGGCATCGGACACACTGCGGGGCAAATCTGCGAATGCTCCTGAAGAGCTCTGGATCCGGGTAAGTAATCGATAATTTACTTTTACATACTTGCTTTGCATATAGAAAGCCTAACCCGCCGCTATCTTCTTTATCGCGTCGATCTCCTGAAGGGCCTTCTGGGCCTCGGCCTTGGCACTCTTCGCGCTCTCACGGGCCGCGGCAAGCTCAGACTCTCACGTCTTCAAGTCAAGCTCCAACGCCTCGTGCTTCGTCACGAGAGCCTAGAGCTCTTGCTGCACCTCGCCCACCCGAGCCTCGTGCCTCTCTTGCTCGGTGCGCTCCTGGGCCGCCTTTTCTTCGGCCTGGGACAGCGCTTGCTTCAGGGTCGCCACCTCGGTCGTGGCCCCTGGCAAACATACAACGATCCTGTCATTTAGCAATCGCGTCCTTTTTCTCATCTATAGACGGGGTATTACTTACCCTTGTTCACCTCGAGCTGCCTCTTAGCAAGGCCGAGCTCTTTCTGGGACCCCTCGAGGGCCTCCTTCAGTATGGTGACCTCCGCAGTTAGTGCGGCGGATGCCAGCAGCGAAGCCTGCATATGCATATTAACATACTTATATTAGACTCCTGCGATATTATTTGATCCTCTGTTCGGCTTTCCTTTGTGAACACCCAACAAAGCATCAGGGGCTACTGTCTATGCGGTAATATTTCTACTACATTTTAAAACACTTACCTCGAAGCCTATTAGAAGGCTAGTACAGGCTTCAGTCAATCCGCTCTTGGCGGACTGAACCTTCTGGATCACCGCACTCATGATAGTGCGGTGCTCCTCCTCGATGGAAGCGCTGTGAAGTGCTTCCAATATATTGTCCGGCGCCTCTGGATGGACAGAGGTCACCGGCACAGGCGTCTCACCCCTCTTAGAAGGAGACAGCCTGCCCGAGCCCGGAACTGCTGGAGGTTCCGGCGTGGGGTTCGGCTGAGGGCCGAACTCGGAGCTCTCAGGGGGCCCGTCCCCTCTGCTCCCGGAGTCCGGAAGGTCGCCTTGAGGAGCCTTCAGCACTGTCTCCCCTCGATCCGGTGCCTCTTGGGACAAAACCTCGGCGTCGTCGGCAGGATGAGGGGAGGTGGCAGTCAGGACTGGATTGCTATCCATGTCTGATGAACCCAGGGAGCCGTCTGATGATACCTCAATATTGGCTCGTGGCGGCCTGCGTAATTATGTTTGGCTATTAGAGAAAGCAATGCGACAAAGGAATCCTATGGGTTACTTTGGTATCCGAATACTTACGATCTCCCCTGGGGCTTGGCCCTGGGCAACCATTTGTCTTCACTTTCGTCGGCGGCGGTGGAGCTGTCCGGAAGGAGAGTCCTTCCCTTCTTGGACCCTCCGGCCTCCCCAGTTGGGGCGGCCTTCCTTTTCTTGTCTCGCCCAGTCAGTGGGGGAGCCTCTTCTTCCTCTTCCTCGTCTTCGGGGGAAGAGTGTGCCGCAGAGTCATCGGACGGTGAGTCCGACGACGCCTGGCGTCGGGAACTCTTTCGAGCTCCCTTGGCCTTCTTGGTCCTCTCCGGCACCTTATAAGGGGCTGGAGTCAGCATCTTCGTCAGAAGAGCGTCTGCGGGGCCTTCGGGCAAGGGAGCCGGAACAGTCGATCTGTCCGGCCATCTTCTGCCAGTCCTGTCAAAATTACTGGAGTTTAGATCCCGCATAGAGTCAATCTATATAAAAATAAGTATCCTGTGAAAGGTAAAACAACTTACCGCGCTGGCTTGGCGCTTCATGCTGAATCCGCGGTCCTCAGTAATGGGGGGAGGGACCTCGGCGCTCTTGAACAGCACCCTCTAGGCATCTTCATGAGTCGTGTCGAAGAGCCTATTCAGAGTTCGGTGCTGCGACGGATTGAACTCCCACAAAGTGAACTCCCGTTGTTGGCACGAGAGTATCTGGCGGACAAGCATAACCTGGACTATGTTGACGAGCTTGAGCTTCTTGTCCACCATGTTTTGAATACATGACTGGAGTCCGTTCAGCTCTTTTGAATTACCCTAGGATAGGCCCTTCTCCTTCCAGGAGGTGAGCCGCATGGGGGTTCCAGATCGGAACTCGGGGGCCGCTACCCATGCGGGGTCGCGTGGCTCGGTGATGTACAACCACGCCGATTGCCACCCCTTTATCGTTTCCACAAAGGAGCCCCTGAGCCATGTTATGTTGGGCATCTTGCCCACCATGGAGCCTCCGCACTCTGCTTGGCAGCCGCCCACCACCTTCGGCTTGACGTTGAAGGTCTTCAGCCATAGGCCGAAGTGGGGCTTGACGCGGAGAAAGGCCTCGCACACGACGAACGCCGAGATGTTGAGGATGAAGTTCGGGGCCAGATCGTGGAAATCCAGGACGTAATAGAACATGAGCCCCCGGACAAAGGGATGGAGAGGGAATACCAGTCCGCGGAAGAAATGGGTGAGGAATACGACCCTCTCATGGGGCATGGGGGTGGGGATGAGTTGCCCCTCATCTGGGAGCCGGTGCGCGATGTTGTCGGGCAGGTATCCGGCTCTCCTCAGTTTCTTGACATGTCCCTCTGTGACGGAGGAGACCATCCACTTGCCTCCCGCTCTGGACATGGTTGGAGAAGGTTGAGATGGAAGTGAGGACTTGGGCGCTAGAGCTCGAGTGTGCGGGAGCGGATGAGCAGAGGAGGAAGAAGGCGTGGATAGAAAGGTGAATCATTATCCCTTTATATGGGCCGACAAAACTAAGCATCCCCACTTACCTGGTAAAACTCGCTTATCCCCCGAGCGCCATAATAAATGGCACGGTTGGGTTACCCACACCCGTATTGATGAGAATCCCGTAATAAGGGGACACGATCTCTGCTTTGACAAGACGTGTCGAAAAACTGCCTCGCGTTATGTGCGGGGCTGGTTAAAAGAAACGGTTCGAATAATCACCGGGCCATGACGTAACGTCATGTTGCCAAAACAAGCTAGCGGATTAGATCTGCGAAAACATTATTCTCTCTACGGTGAAATGTGGAACTTATTTTGCAGGGTCGGACACTATCCTCGTATTCAAATTCTTCTGTGATGTATTTGGAGAAGGAACCTGCCTTGCAATGCCGAAGACAACTGCGCGCCGGACTCATCGTCATTGAAGCCTGGTTCAGGGGCTACTGTGGGAGTCCTGGATTAGGGGGTCTCGGGATAGCCGGACTATCTCCGTTGGCCAGACTGTTAGACTATGAAGATACAAGATTGAAGACTTCATCTCGTGTGCGGATGGGACTCTACTTGGCGTGGAAGGCAAGCTAGGCAATACGTATATGGATATCTCATCCTTTGTAACCGACCTTGTGTAACCCTAACCGTCTCCGGTGTCTATATAAACCGAAGGGTTTAGGTTCGTAGGACAACAATCACAACATACAATCATACCATAGGCTAGCTTCTAGGGTTTAGCCTCTCTGATCTCGTGGTAGATCTACTCTTGTAACACCCATATTATCAATATTAATCAAGCAGGACGTAGGGTTTTACCTCCATCAAGAGGGCCCGAACCTGGGTAAAACTTCGTGTCCCTTGTCTCCTGTTACCATCCGGCCTAGACGCATAGTTAGGGACCCCCTACCCGAGATCCGCCAGTTTTGACACCGACAGGTAGCAAGGTCTCTAATATTTGCTCCTTTTTCAGCCCAGAATTACAGCTGCCAGCATTCTCCCTCTTCATGTAAACCTTGCAAAATAAGAGAGAAAAGGCATAAGTATTGTGACATAATGTGTAATAACAGCCCATAATGCAATAAATATCAATATAAAAGCATGATGCAAAATGGACGTATCAATACGCCATCATGATTACCCTCTTACCAAAGTTTACCTAGACCTTGCAGCCATGGATCACCACCATTTCACTGATAAAGAGTCTCCTAACATCCCTGTTCCATATAACCTGATTTTCAGCATCATCACTCGTGATATTATCCCGTTGCCTACTCCTGCTTTGTTTTATCGTGTTGCCAGGGGCGGATATAGGATTATGCCTGCAGACATCATCGCCTACCGGAACAATCAGGCTGCTGTAGAAGCAGAGGAGGAGCCTCAGCAGTGGGATCAGTGGATGCCAGCTCCTCAGTACCCCAACTACTATCCAGGCTTCTGGTCGACTACCAAGTTAGGCCAAAAGCCTAAGCTTGGGGGAGTACGTGATTCTCACCAACATTACATTCATGTTCACTTATTTAATCTGTCGGTGTTCACACTTTTTCATTGTATCATCCATGCTTAATTTTTTTTCTTGCTTTCTTCTTGTGTGTTTGAAAAACCTTAGAAAAACCAAAAAAATAGTTAGTTTACTTTCTATGCATGCTTAGTTGTAATATTAAAAAGAAAATCCAGAAATATTTTCTTGTTCTTCTTTTGCTTGTTGTGAGCTTTCCCGTGCAAATAGTTTTTCTCGTTTTTTTCTTTTCCCTTTTTATTGCTTGTTCAAGAAAACCAAAAACTCCAAAAATATTTTAGTGTGTTTCTCAGATTTTCTTTTCTTTTTATTTGAGTCGTACCGAGGAGAAGACCACAATGAAAATGTTGAGTGGCTCTCATATGAATAACTGTTGATCTAATAAAGAGCACATTTTACCTTGTCTTCTCCTGTTGAATAAAATGTTTGCAGATTCCAGCTTAGTCCATGGCACTCTTGCACTATTATTATTTTCATATCATTCGGTCATGCAAGTGAAAGGCAATAATGACGATATTCGATGAACTGGCCATGGTAGAGAGAAACTGGTATGAACTCGAATTGTTATGTTTGTGTAAATATGTTTAACCTAGCATCCATGATTCAGCCCATTATGATTAAACATGCTTGCAATGACAATTAGAGATTATAGTTTCTCATGTCATGCATAAGTAGCTAGGAGTGGATAATGATTTATATTTGATATCAACATTGTGTTAAAATGATTGTGATGTAGTATGATGATATGGTATCCTCCTCTGAATGTTTGCGTGGCTTGACTTGGCACATGTTCATGCATGTAGTTGAATCAAAACCAACATAAATTCTATGATATTTATGTTCATGGTGTTCATATCCTACTCATGCTAGTGTCCAATCTCACTTATGCATAATGCATGTTCATGATCGTTGTTGCTCTCTAGTTGGGTGCTTCTCAATCTATTTGCTAGCCTTCGCCTATACTAAGTGGGAATTCTGCTTGTACATCAAAAACCTTGAACCCAAATTTATTCTAGATGAGTCCACCATACCTACCTACATGCGGTATTATCATGCCGTCCTAAGTAAATTTGCATGTGCCACCTCTAAAAACTTCTAAAAAAACATCCTTTTGTGTGCCTGGATCGTTCATGGAACGACAGGAGGTGGTCGGTATCTTCCATGCTAAGCGGGTTATTCTCAGGGCGAGTGTTCATTCACTCGACATCGCACGAGAAAAAGGGAGGTAATAGGGATGCCCAGTTCCAAACTGCAAACAGAAAAAGAGTTAATCTCTCAAATAATCAAACAAAAACTCTGAATGGAGTCAAAACCTTACTTTTATCACTTGGGAACCGCCACTAGCGTTCTTAGCATGGAAGATATTGATAACTGATGGTCGTGAAGTAAATGAAAAGGGTGCATGTCTCAAAATAACATTTACCTCTGTTTTAAAAACATGAGCTCTGGCACCTCTCCAAATCACTACTTCCCTCTACGAAGGGACTATCTATTTACTTTTATGTTGTGTCATCACCTTCTAAAACAAGCGCCAGAACCTGAGAGCACAACTGCCATGACTTATGCATTGTGTGTAGCTAATGTTGGGTGCATCATGGCTGGATCTTTTCTACCATGAATTACAATGTTTAGTCGCTGCTTGAACTTTGGGGGTGCTCTGCATTTATGTTTTGCGGTCTCAGAAAGGGCTAGCGAGATAGCACTATTGTCATATTATATCATGGTTGTTTTGACAACATGTTGCCATTTGAGATATCTTATTATTGCTCGCTAGCTGATTATGTCATTGATATGAGTTAATATAATCTTTAAGAGTTATTGTCGGCGTGGTTAGTTATAATGTTGGCTGAAAACCTGGGTGTTGTTTCAGCTTATTTATGCAAACAAGAGCAAAAGAGTTCGTAAAAGTTTTTCTTTTTCACTTTCAGTTTATCAACTGAATTGCTTGAGGACAAGTAAAGGTTTAAGCTTGGGGGAGTTGATACGTCAGCAACGTATCTACTTTTCCTAACGATTTTCCTCCTGTTTTGGACTCTAATTTGCATGATTTGAATGAAACTAACCCCGGATTGACGTTGTTTTCAGCAGAACTACCATGGTGTTGTTTTTGTGCAGAAATAAAAGTTCTCGGAATGGAACGAAACTTTGCGAGGAATTTTTATACAATAAACAAGAATTTCTGGAGCCAAGACCTACCGGAGAGGGGCACCTGGGTGGGCACAACCCACCAGGGCGCGCCCCCTCTCTTGGCGTGCCCAGGTGGGTTGTCCGTACCTGGTGGCCCCGCAGACCCTGAAACTGGCGCTAGAAAATCCTATTTTTCTAGAAAAAATTAGGGAGAAAGAATTATCGCGATCCACGAGACAGAGCCACCATCACCTCCTGTTCTTCATCAGCAGGCCAGATCTAGAGTCCGTTTGGGGCTCTGGAGAGGTGGGTCTTTGTTCTTCGTCATCACCAACCCTTCTCCATTGCCAATTCCATGATGCTCCCCACAGGGAGTGAGTAATTCCTTCGTAGGCTCGCTGGTCGGTGAGGAGTTGGATGAGATTCATCATGTAATCGAGTTAGTTTTGTTAGGGCTTGATCCCTAGTATCCACTATGTTCTATGATTTATGTTGCTATGATTTTGCCATGCTTAATGATTGTCACTTTGGTTCCAGGTGCCATGATTTCAGATCTGAACCGTTTATGTTATCACCATTATATTCATGTTCTAGATCTGATCTTGCAAGTTATAGTCACCTACTACGTGTTATGATCCGGTAACCCCGGAGTGACAATAGTCGGGACCACTCCCGGTGATGACCGTAGTTTGAGGAGTTCATGTATTCACTATGTGCCAATGCTTTGTTCCGGTTCTCTATTAAAAGGAGGCCTTGATATCCCTTAGTTTCCAATAGGACCCCACTCCCACGGGAGGGTAGGACAAAAGATGTCATGCAAGTTCTTTTCGTAAGCACGTATGACTATTTGCGGAATACATGCCTACATTATATTGATGAACTAGAGCTAGTGTCGTATCACCCTAGGTTATAACTGTCTCATGATGACTATCATCCAACAAGTCACCGATCCAATGCCTACGAATTTATCCTATATTGTTCTTGCTAAGTTACTACTACTATCATCACTGTTACACTTGCTACAAAATTACTGCAATCACTATTACCATTATCGTTGCTGCTGCTACTATTATCAAAACTATCATACTACTTGGCTACTGATCACTTTGCTGTAGATAATTAATCTCCAGGTGTGGTTGAATTGACAACTCAGCTGCTAATACCTTCAAATATTCTATGCCTCCCCTTGTGTCGAATCTATAAATTTGGGTTGAATACTCTACCCTTGAAAACTGTTGCAATCCCCTATACTTGTGGGTTATCAGAGTGGTATAGTAATCCTGTTCTGGAAGTCATGTTAATAGACCATGACGAACCTGCGAACTATGATGGCATGAGGCCATGAAATCTGAGATGGGATCCTGATACGTCTCCAACGTATCTATAATTATTTATTATTCCATGCTATTATATTATCTATTTTGGATGTTTAATGGGCTTTAATATGCTCTTTTATATTATTTTTGGGACTACCTTATTAACCGGAGGCCCAGTGCTAGTTTTTGTTTTTTGCATGTTTCAGTGTTTTGCGGAAAAGGAATGTCAAACGGAATCCAAACGGAACGAAACCTTCACGAGGATCTTTCTTGGAACAAACGCAATCCAGGAGACTTGTAGTGGAAGTCAGACACGCAACGAGCCGACCACGAGGCAGGAGGGCGTGCCCCCCATCCTCGTGGTCCCTTCGTAGCTCCACCGACGTACTTCTTTCGCCTATATATACTCTTATACCCTAAAAACATCCAGGGGAGCCACGAAACCACTTTTCCACTGCCGCAACCTTCTGTACCCGTGAGATCCCATCTGGGGCCTTTTCCGGCGATCTACCGGAGGGGGAATCGACCAGGGAGGGCTTCTACATCAACACCATAGCCTCTCCGATGATGTGTGAGTAGTTTACCACAGACCTTCGGGTCCATAGTTATTAGCTAGATGGCTTCTTCTCTCTCTTTGGTTCTCAATACAAATTTCTCCTCGATGTTCTTGGAGATCTATTCGACGTAATATTCTTTTGCGGTGTGTTTGCTGAGATCCGATGAATTGTGGATTTATTATCTAGTTTATCTATGAACAATATTTGGTTCTTCTCTAAATTCTTATATGCATGATTTGATATCTTTGCAAGTCTCTTTGAATTATCGGTTAGTTTGGCCTACTAGATTGATCTTTCTTGCAATAGGAGAAGTGCTTAGCTTTGGGTTCAATCTTGCGGTGTCCTTTCCTAGTGACAGTATGGGTAGCAAGGCACGTATTGTATTGTTGCCATCGAGGATAAAAAAGATGGGGTTTATATCATATTGATTGAGTTTATCCCTCTACATCATGTCATCTTGCCTAATGCATTACTTTGTTCTTATGAACTTAATACTCTAGATGCATGCTGGATAGCGGTCGATGTGTGGAGTAATAGTAGTAGATGCAGTATCGTTTCGGTCTACTTGACACGCACGTGATAGTTATATTCATGATCATGCCTAGATATTCTCATAACTATGCGATTTTCTATCAATTGCTCGGCAGTAATTTGTTCACCCACCGTAATACATGCTATCATGAGAGAAGCCACTAGTGAAACCTATGGCCCCCGGGTCTATTTTATATCATATTAGTTTCTCATCTACAATTCTAGTTTAATATTTGTTTTATTTTGCAATCTTTACTTTTCAATCTATACAACAAAAATACCAAAAATATTTATCTTATTATCTTTATCAGATCTCACTTTTGCAAGTGGCCGTGAAGGGATTGACAACCCCTTTATCGCGTTGGTTGCAAGGTTCTTGATTCTTTGTGCAGGAACTAGGTGACTTGCGTACTGGATTGATACCTTGGTTCTCAAAAACTGAGGGAAATACTTATGCTACTTTGCTGCATCACCCTTTCCTCTTCAAGGGAAAACCAACACATGCTCAAGAGGTAGCAGATCCATGTATGAAAAAAGAGTATGTACTTTGGTTGACTTGCCCGATGATCAACAAGTCATAGAGAATAAATGGATCTTCAAGAAGAAGACTGACGATGATGGTAATGTTACTGTCTACAAAGCTCGACTTGTTGCGAAAGTGTCGGGGATATACCCCACTGTCGGTGTCAAAACCGACGGATCTCGGGTAGGGGGTCCCGAACTGTGCGTCTAAGGCGGATGGTAATAGGAGGCAGGGGACACGATGTTTACCCAGGTTCGGGCCCTCTTGATGGATGTAATACCCTACATCCTGCTTGATTGATATTGATGATATGAGTATTACAAGAGTTGATCTACCACGAGATCATAGAGGCTAAACCCTAGAAGCTAGCCTATGGTATGATTATTGTTGTTATCCTACGGACTAAACCCTCCGGTTTATATAGACACCGGAGGGGTCTAGGGTTACACAGAGTCGGTTACAAGGGAGGAGATCTACATATCTATATTGCCAAGCTTGCCTTCCACGCCAAGAAGAGTCCCATACGGACACGGGACAAAGTCTTCAATCTTGTATCTTCATAGTCCAATAGTCCGGCCAAAGGATATAGTCCGGCTGTCCGGAGACCCCCTAATCCAGGACTCCCTCAGTAGCCCCTGAACCAGGCTTCAATGACGATGAGTCCGGCGCGCAGATTTGTCTTCGGCATTGCAAGGCGGGTTCCTCCTCCGAATACTCCATAGGAGATTTTGAACACAAGGACAGTGTCCGGCTCTGCAAAACAAGTTCCACATACCACTGTAGAGAGAATAATATTTCCACAAATCTAATCTGCTGACACGTTCGACGGCATGACATCATACCACGGCCCGGTCATTATTCGAACCGTTTTTCTCAACCAGCACTGCACATATTGCGAGGCAATTTTCTTGACACGTCTTGTTGAAGCAGAGATCGTGTCCCCCCTTATTACGGGATTCTCATCAATACGGACGCGGGTAACCCAATCGTGCCCGTTGGTATGACTCATCGATTTTAGGCAAGTCCCAAATGACCACGAGGAGGACGTTTGATATTCACCCTCTTTATAAAGAGGCCAAGGCCTGTCCTTTTTTCCTTCTCGTACTCAATCGAATCCTTCCCCCACCTCGAGTTCCAACACCCAAGGCTCAGGTCAGGCGCTTCGGACCTTCAACCATGTCCGGATCCAACCTTCAAGGTCGGTGGATGCCTTCATCTATCATAGAGGAAGACATAAAGAAGCTAAGAGAGGCCAGGTATTTGACCGGCGAAATTTGGCACACGCTGCTTGCTCGAGGGCAGGTTATTCCCACTCCCAAACCCGGCGAGAACATTGTGTTCATCTCTCACTTCCTCCGAGGGCTAGGCCTCGCTCTGGATCCCTTTGTTAGGGGGCTCATGTTTTATCATGGGCTAGATTTCCATGACCTGGCCCCAGATTCCCTCCTTCACATCTCGTCGTTCATCGTCGTGTGTGAGGCCTTCCTCCGCATTACCCCACACTTCGGCCTGTGGCTCAAGACCTTCAATGTGAAGCCGAAGATGATCAAGGGGCGACACGCAGAGTGCGGAAGTGTCGTGTTAAGCAAAAATGCTGATGTTCCATGGCCAGAGGGTTCCTTCCCGGAGGTGTCCAGTTTATGGCAACAGGAGTGGTTTTATATCACAGCTCCCCGGAGTACCAAGTGGGTAGCTGCCCCTGCTTTTCGCTCGGGCCCCCCCACCACAACTGACATCATGGGTCAACAAGAGGTGAGCTGGGGGGTCAGTAAATGATGTGCCTATATTGCAGAGCCGCATCCGAGATCTCCTCGAGAGACACATCAACCTGGTCACGGTGATGCAAGTCATGCTAGTTCGTCAGGTCCCGCCTTGCAAGCGTCGACCCCTCCGTATGTGGGAATTCAACCTGGAGGGACCGCGAACCATTCAGTACTTTCTCGGCATGACGCTCGAAGAGATGTACAAATTGTTCTTCAGACCACAAATAAAGTGTCCGGACACCACGAGGACGCGGGCCTGAATTGCAATCGCCCAGATACCCAAGTAAGTAATCCCGTGGCCGAACACGTTGTCTTTTTATTTATCATAGCATCATTCTGAAAAGTCACTCTTTGACCAGGATTGGGTATCAAAGGCGAAGATGATCAGGTGTTCGGCCCCTCTTCCCGAAGGCTCGGCAAATCCTGTACTAGCCAGAATGCTCGAGCCGGCGCCTTATCAAGCACCCTCAGGGGAAGATTGGGGGGGAATAAAGAGGCTGAAAGCATGCCTCACTCATTATTCATCCAAGCCGGGGGAATTAGCGCCTCCGCGAAGGAGGATAACCAGGGAGAAAAATCCGAAATTCCCTCGCCCCAAGGAAGGAAGAGGACCACCTCTGAAGACCCGGAAACGAATGTTTCCAAACAAATGTTTCCGCGAATAAAACGACAAGGGTGAAGTGGGGGAGAGGAAAATGAGAGGCAAATGGCAAATAATGTAATGCGGGAGATAAGGGTATGCGATGGGTACTTGGTATATTGACTTTTGCGTAGACCTCCCCGGCAACGGCGCCAGAAATCCTTCTTGCTACCTCTTGAGCACTGCGTTGGTTTTCCCCGAAGAGGAAGGGATGATGCAACAAAGTAGCGTAAGTATTTCCCTCAGTTTTTGAGAACCAAGATATCAATCGAGTAGGAGGCTATGCGCGAGTCCCTCGCACCTGCACAAAACAAATAAATCCTCGCAACCAACGCGATAAGGGGTTGTCAATCCCTACACGGCCACTTACGAGAGTGAGATCTGATAGATATGATAAGATAATATTTTTGGTATTTTTGTGATAAAGATGCAAAGTAAAATAAAAGCAAAGTAAAAAGCAAAGGAAATAACTAAGTAGTAGGAGATTAATATGATGAAGATAGACCCGGGGCCATAGGTTTCACTAGTGGCTTCTCTCGAGAGCATAAGTATTCTACGTTGGGTGAACAAACTACTGTTGAGCAATTGACAGAATTGAGCATAGTTATGAGAATATCTAGGTATGATCATGTATATAGGCATCACATCCGAGACAAGTAGACCGACTCCTGCCTGCATCTACTACTATTACTCCACTCATCGACCGCTATCCAGCATGCATCTAGAGTATTAAGTTAATGAAAACGGAGTAACGCCTTAAGCAAGTTGACATGATGTAGAGGGATAAACTCATGCAATATGATGAAAACCCCATCTTGTTATCCTTGATGGCAACGATACAATACGTGCCTTGATGCCCCTACTGTCACTAGGAAAGGACACCGCAAGATTGAATCCAAAGCTAAGCACCTCTCCCATTGCAAGAAAGATCAATCTAGTAGGCCAAACCAAACTGATAATTCGAAGAGACTTGCAAACATAACCAATCATACATAAAAGAATTCAGAGAAGCACTACAAAAAATACACTTCCGTGATGATACGTGTTTGTCACAGTAGGTCACATTTTCTGTCCTGCATGTACATCCATGACGATTTTATGACAGAATCAAGGTAGTCATACATGTGCTGTTGTAGAAGTGTTCCATGACATTACCAAAATTATCATCACGGAAGTGTCCACTTCCATGATGATAATTCCCGCGTCACAGAAGTGCTTTCGTCAAGGGTGACCGACACGTGGCATCCACCGTAACGGAACGCCGTTAAGCTATCGGGTCAGGTTTTGTATCCGATAACCCATTAACAGCCCCGACCAATGGGGATTTTCCACGTGTAAAATCATCATTGGCTGGAGGAAACACGTGTCGGCTCATCGTTGGGACAGATGTCATCCACTCATTGGACAGAAGGCGCCTATGATACGTCGACACGTGGCACGACCCAACAGAGGCCCATTCCTGTGAAAAGGCCGGCCCATTTGACTTGGTCAAAAGGTGGCGGGCCGGCCCATGTAAGCGTGTTAACGACATGTTCACATATAGCCCATTTACAGCCCGCTAACCCAAGGCCCATTATGCCCTATCCGAATTAGGCCCAGTAGCGTCATCTGGGCCACCCAATATGACTCCAGCCCGTTTTCACTTCTGGCCCATGTATGGCCCATGACGTCTTTTGTCCCATATGAGGCCATATGTAACTCTTGGCCTATTTAACGACTCGTGGTGAAACTGGCCCGTAATGAACAGTGTATCACTTTACACCCATTAACGACCCATGGTGAAACTGGCCCGTAATGAACAGTGTATCACTTTATACCCATTAACGGCCCGTTATTCCGTTGGGCCGTTTCCAGCCCATGTTATCTTTCGGCCTTCTCAGAGCCCATTTATTCTTGGGCTCATTTCCAGCATTCATTTACTTACGGCCCGTTACTGTCATTTTCTTCTTGTGGGCCAAATTCAGCCCGTGGTTACAGTCGGCCTGTTTGTGGTCCGTTAATACGTTGGGCCGTTTTCATAGCGTCATCAAATACGGCCTATTAACGATGGCCCGTTATGGTCGGCCCATGAACGGACGATTCCAACTCTAGCCCGTTTATGGCCATAATGCGGCCTGTTATTGGCCCATGTTTGGCCAATCGATCATACTGCCCGTATAAGGCCCATTGATGATACGTCCCGTAGAAGGCCCATTGTTTCCATGGTCCGTAGAAGGCCCACTGTTTCTACGGCCCGTAGGAGGCCCAGTGTCACTACAGTAAATATTAGCCCATGGTTATTGTGGCCTAGTTCTAAAAAATAGATTATTGCAGCCACTAGCAAACCGCGGAAAAAGAACTGCAATGACTACAAGCAAACAAATAAACAAGACAACAAGGAAATAAATAAGCAAGCAACTTATGCTAGGCTATCACGGTTATCACACATATTACATCCACTGGGCATCAAAGTTCGCCAACAGTGCAAATAAACGCGCCGACAAAAGAATATACAAAACTAAGAGCACTTCAGAAGGCACTAGGCCTGGCCAGGTCGGGCCCCCAAACAACTGAAGAAGCTGAGTAGACCTCAGTTGTGTCAACGATAGATGCATCAACACTAGATTTAAGGCATGATGGTGCGCACCACAGTCCTCTGACATCTTCATTACATCTTTGACTTCAAGTCGGAGCTGAGCTGAAGCAAGCCTTTCCGCTTTAAGTTTAGACTGAAGAAGTCGAACTGATTGAGGCATCGACTACATAGAGGTTGTCTCACACCTGCTGGTGAGTAGCTTCAACTCACTGTCTTCATCAAGACAGGACCTTGGGGTCATCTCGCTTTTCCTCAAGATGGTTTGGCTCACTATCTTCCCTAAAGTTCTGCCTGGCGTAAGAGATAGGAGTCTGAAAGAGAAACATGGAGACACGTAACAGGTTTCACAATTATATAAGCAAATAAATGGATTTGTTCTGCATAAGGAACATGTTTTTACAACTACAATTTGAAACTGGTAGTTGTTGCAAACATCCAATCAGATGTAAACAGACAAGCAAACAACAGTGGAGGAAATGATGCCTATCCAAATCTATACTAGAACAAAGTTTGAAGGCTTGAGAAGGATGAACTTACATTACATGTTAACACGGGATGGACAAAGCCCTTCTCCATGTTGATGGAAGGATAATTCAATAAATTCCCCAAAGAAAATT
Source organism: Triticum dicoccoides (assembly GCF_002162155.2). Classification (NCBI taxonomy): domain Eukaryota; kingdom Viridiplantae; phylum Streptophyta; class Magnoliopsida; order Poales; family Poaceae; genus Triticum; species Triticum dicoccoides. The sequence goes on from NC_041386.1 coordinate 42,073,842, forward strand.
ATTTATAAGCGTTGCCATTATTCTATATTTTGCAAAGAGTAAATATAGATCAAATAATATTGGAGGAAACGGAGGATAATGAAGCTCAGGTGCAGACTGATGATACATAATCAAATAGCAATTAATTAAGTACAACATTACAAGGCAAAAGGGAGAGAGGTACTGACAAGAGTAATGCAGAGCCCATTATTGTTTTGAGATCGTATGATCCTTTGAGCAAGGAGATTCATCTGAAATTAGTTTTCATACAAGAGAGAAGGTAAGGCACAAGTAGAAATTTAGGAGTTCAAATTTTGAATTGATATCATAGACAGTACCTGACGTTGGGCTCCCAGCAGTTCTAATAGGGGTTTGGCCACTGGAGTAGGGTTAAAGTGTAGTATAGTTGGGCCTGTGTTTTCTGTGGCTGCTGATCTATCTGATTTAACAGGTATCACTACCATCTCCAAATACCTAGTTTTTACTCCTTGAGGATCCGCACTCACCCTCTTCCTTTTGGACATCTATTACGAAAGAACAAAATTTGACTGGAAAACATAGTGTGACGACACATGGAATAGGTACAGAAAATGGATAGGTATGGCATATACTCATATATGATGCTTAAACTAAGCAAATGGTGTAACAAAGTAAAAGTAATGCAAGAGGTCAGATACAAAATATGTGCGACCAATACAACTTTGCAAAGTTAGAGCAAGCACCTTGATGGGTGAATAAGTTAGGCCATCCTCCAGCATGCCAAGTTTGTTAGCCAGTGGATCGTTCCACAATATTCCTCTCGCGCACCCATTCTCATATTCATTTTGATAATGTTCAATATCTGACATGCATGAAAACATAAAAACAAGTGAGATTTTCTTTGTAATGCAGAAGTGATTCTAATCCAATACTGCCTCCCTGTAAACCCCTTTGAGGTATCTCTACAATTCTTTTAAAAGATGCCATGCATGATGTAATTTGTTGTGTGCATTAATATAATGTGGCCTACTACTCAAAATATGAGAGCTCCAGAAGTGATGACACTTCGCAGATGATAGCTTCAACATATAGTAAAGAAGAACAAGTCGACCTGACCTGACAGATTCAAAATATACTAAGGGAGAACAACTCGACCTGACTAGTCGACCGCAAGAGAAGAGTATCATCTTAAAGAAGAGTAGAAGAGCAAGCAGATTGAAGATATTACAAGTGTTTCAATACAATGTCGGTTGGCCACCCATGATGAACCAGAGCGCACAGAGAAATACTATTATTTTCGGTCTCTCCATATGTGGCTCACATGCATTTCGAAACTAAAGTAGGAACATTTAGCTAACCAATTAAACATCTCTCAGTTTTACTAATATCAGCAATAATATCAGATACGAATTTGTACAACTAAGCTTGTTTAGCTCGATGGGTGGATCAGTGCTATTATCACACGAACCACGTAGGCTGATTGTGGTCATCATAAAATGGGGAAAACATAAGCATGATGAGTACAGTGTTGACCATGGCAGTGGGATGGCAGATCTGAAGCTGCAAACCGCGCAAAGGGTAGTTAGCAACCAATGTTTGCTTTAAAATAACAACTAAGATTTGGTATGGACAAGAAAGTACGGTCAACAGGAATTAGCTACTTTGCCATCTGCCACGGTAGACGGCGAAGGCATGGATGGCTGACGGCAAAGGTCTTTGCCGTCTGGCGCGGACGGCAAAAGGGCATGGCAAAGTAAAGTTCGGCAAAGAGCTAGTTTGCCGTCTGCTTCGGGCGGCTGACGACAAAGGGGCCTTTGCCATCAGCAGCGGACGGCAAAGAGTGCAGACGGCAATAAATGCGTTGTTACTCCATTAGGTGGTTAACGGCAGGCCTTTGACATCCGCCGCTGACGGCAAACTTCGGAAGGCCTTTACCGTTCGCCGAATGATGTCAGCCGACGTCACTACACGGCAGGCCTTTGCCGTCCGCCACTGTAGGCAAAGTTTTTACTCTTTGCCATCCGCCGCCGATGGCAAAGCCTTTGCCGTCAGCCACTGTAGGCAAACTGACCAAATTGGTCAGCCTCCCAGGAAGCACAGTTGCCTGCCACGTGGCCTCTTTGCCGTCGGCTGCTGATGGCAAAGAGCCCTTTGCTGTCGGTGGCAGACGGCAAAGATCCTGCATATTGTCTATTTTTTCTATTTTTTTAATCCAACAATTTTCATAGCAAATATATATGACATATATAGATATATTTAACAGCAAACATATCACATATCCAGCACATAATTCCATATACATATTACATAGCAAAGTTTTATCAACATAGCAAGTTCCATCAAGTTCCATCCATACACATTGTTCCATATACATATTACATAGCAAAGTTTCATCAACATAGCAAGTTCTATCATAGCAAGCTAGATACAATGCAAAGTATTAGCAAAGAAAAAGCAAGCACTCCATCATAGCAAGCTAGCTTCCATGAAGTGAGTGAAATCTGCAAAATGGTAAATAAGAAAGTTAGAAATAGGTGAATAGAACAAGAAGAAGACTAGAACTAGAAGTATATGTCATTTATGAGCTAACGTAGGTGAAATGCATCATATATGAGCTAACTAAGTTGAAATGGGTTGTTTATGAGCTAACTTAGTTGAAATGGATCATTTATGAGCTAACTTAGTTGAAATGGGTCGTTTATGAGCTAACTAAGGTGAAGGGCATCGTTTTTGAGCTAACTAAGGTGAAATGGATCATTTTTGAGCTAACTAAGGTGAAATGGATCGTTTTAAGCTAACTTAGGTGAAATGGATCATTTATGAGCTAACTTAGGTGAAATGGATCATTTATGAGCTAACTTAGTTGAAATGGGTCGTTTATGAGCTAACTAAGGTGAAATGGATCGTTTTTGAGCTAACTAAGGTGAAATGGATCGTTTTGTAGCTAACTTAGGTGAAATGGATCATTTATGAGCTAACTTAGTTGAAATGGGTCGTTTATGAGCTAACTAAGGTGAAATGCCACGTTTTTGAGCTAACTAAGGTGAAATGGATTGTTTTTGAGCTAACTTAGGTGAAATGGATCATTTAAGAGCTAATTTAGGTGAAATGGATCATTTTTAGCTAACTTAGGTGAAATGAATCGTTTAGGAGCTACTCTAGGTAAATTGGGTCATTTTAGAGCTAACTTGGATAAACTGGATCATTTATAAGCTAACCTAGGTAAGATGGGTCATTTTGGAGCTAACCTAGGCGAAATGGGTCATTTTGGAGCTAACCTAGGTGAAATGGGTCATTTTAAAGCTAATGTAGGTAAAATGGATCATTTAGGAGCTAATCTACGTAAAATGGGTCATTTTAGAGCTAACTTGGATAAATTGGATCACTTATAAGCTAACTAAGGTAAAATGAGTCATTTTAGAGCTAACTTAGGTAAAATGGATCGTTTATGAGCTAACTAAGTTAATTATGCAATTTTTGACATAAGTAAGCTAAGTACATATCGTTTTAGAGCTAACTTAGGTAAAATGGATGGTTTATGAGGTCAGTAAGCTTATTAAGTCATTTTGGAGGAAAAGAAGCTAACTCTAGGTCATTATGGTAAGCATATTGGAGGAAATAAAGCTAAGTCTAGGTCTTTATGCATTTGTTAAGAAAAACACTAGAGAAACTTACCGTGATCACAGAGGTGTAGGAGCGAGCTGGCTCGCGCCGATAGCTGGAGAAGGATCGTGCGATGCGTTTCTGGAGTTAAGCTGCACCAAAGATCATTTCCAATGTCTCGTTAGCATTATGACACTCAAATGTTAATACTAGCAAGTAATGTCCATTCAAATTAAACTCACCGTGCTCCTAGGAGCAATCACTGGCATCGGCGGAGTGGTCTGACCGGACTTCTCGCACACAGACTTCACATTTGCTTTTCACAACAGAGTCATACTAGTTAGTAATGAGACTCAAATGTTAAGACTAGCAAGTAATCTGCAGAAGAAACTTACCACAAGGAGCTCGTACATGGCCCTTGCCTGCATGTCATTCCGTGCCCTCTCCTCCTGCAACATCTTTGCGGTCCTCTCCTCCAACTCCCGCTGTCTCTCCGCCGCCTCCGCCAGAAGTTTCTCCGTTCTATCTCTCTCACTCTATATAGTAGCCTGCAACACCACTCACATGACCATTTGTAATCATTGATGGAAGCGCACACAATGTAATGGAGAAAGATAGCTGAGTACGTATAACTAACCTTGAAGGCGAGTTGGACTGGCCGTTCACAAGGCCTTATCTCAGGAGCGGAGCTCGACTGGCGCGCCTTGATCTCTGGGAGAGTGCTAGGACAATGGATAAGTCCATCTCCCATGGCTATGGAGCCATGGGGCCTCCCGCCACCAGATATCATCAGCAGCTCTGTATCAATGGGACCCTGGCTCGGGTTAAAGTCCTCCCCTTTCCTCGCCTTCCCCTGATCTCTATATTGCATGAGCTTGTCGTGGGCGGAGATGTTGGTGAAGTTCTTTGGATCATCAAGGTCAGACACAGAGAATGCCTTGACTTTCTTGTAAGGTCCAGTGTGGGCCATGGCATACAGGTCGTACACCTCTGGCACCTTATCCGCCTTATTGTAGCGTGCTTGAAAGAGAGAAACAAAGTAAATTAGTAATTAAAGGGCTAAAGCTAGCATGATGAATGAATTGCATGAATCATGAAGCAAACCACAGACCCAGTTCCGCCCGTACTGAAATAAGTTGGAGCTGCCTTGGTGGTGTGGCACACCTTCCATTTGGGCATGTTTGTCCTTGGCCTCTTTATGGGTGGCCAGCCATTCTTTTGAGCACCACGCATTGACCAACACCTCCCAACAATCCATCCGATCCGCACACCATCTCGGTGGGGCCTAAGTTAGCAAATAGAAACTTGAGCGCTACAGCTATGAATTACTAAATGAAGGAAGTAAGTACAAGCCCTTAAGAATTACCTTCATGTACTTCTCCTTACTCAAGAACTTATCGCGGCACTCCTACTTGGGCTTCTTGATACCACGCCCGGCGTAGTACTCTCGAACAGCCTGCACCTGAACCTCATGTCGTAAGTTCTGAAGTAGGCGCTTGTACTCCTTGTGGATAACATATGCCGCCTCTTCCTCGTATCCCTCCTCACACCTGTAGAACGTCTGCAATCAAATGAGGCAAAATTGATTAGTACAATTAATAACTAGCTAGTTGAAGATTTTTAATTGTGTAAAGGAGCAATTACCCAGAACTTTCTGATCACCACATTAGCCCTCGTCTTGCACAAGACACCGTCGATAATCTCACCCGGCGGGGCCGGGGCAGCCAAGTAGTGCTCCCAAGTCAATCCAACCTCTGGAAGCCGACCCTCACCAGGCAACATGACAAACCCCGGGAAGTTTTGCCGAATCAGAACTCCAAGGACAGAGTTGGGCCGGCGGACACTTTCATGGTGGTCCCAACCCCTGCAGCATGACAAGGCCAACACATCAGTTATTTGAAGAAACGTGAATGCAGAAGGTACAAAAAGATTAAATGCACTTACCTCTCCCCATCAGGGAAAATCAACCACCTCTGCTCGCGGGTCGCCAGCACGGACGGGAGCCGTGTAGCACCACGCTGGTAGACGTTGCCCCCCCTCCTCCCCCTCCTCATTAGTCGGCTCCCCGCCATCATCGGCATGGCCACTCGGCTCCCCGCCATCATCAGCATGGCCACTCGGCTCCTCAGGCTGACCCGACCAGTTACCCCATCCAAACGTGTGCTCCTCCGGGGTCTCGTGGGCCCAAGTCGTGGGCCGAAGGCCCGTCGACCCGAGGCTCATGGGCCGAAGACCCGTGGACCGGAGGCTCGTGGACCGGAGTCCATGCAGCCTCCTCCTTAGACGAGTCCACCCTAGCAGTCACGTGCTCTGGTGAAACAGCTGGGGGCGGCGGCGAGGAAGGCGCCGTAAGAGTCACCCTACCTCCTCTCCCGCGACCACGTGCTCCACCTCCTCTCTTCTTCTTACCTCGTCCCCTGCTGGGCACCGCGGTCGACGAAGAAGGGCCCGGCGGTGTCGCCATACTATCCAGCAATGCTCGGTGGAGAGGCGCGTGTGGAATGGAAGACCTCGCACCACGCGCCGACGAAAAAGGGGCCTCGACGCGCTCCCGACCAGCGCCCACCATCTTTCAACACCTGCCATGACAAAGAATAAACGAAATTAGTACAACATAAAAAAAGTACCAACATGAATAATAATATGTATATCACTTAAGTGTATCATCATCAAGTACAACATAAAAAAAATTGAATACCTGACACTACTAATAATCTCGATCAGTATCATCAATAAATGCATAATCATCATCATCACTATAATCAATGATGGGCTCATAGGGTTCATTGGCATCAACATGTGCAAGGCCACCTTGACGTAATCGGTCAAGCATTGACAGGTCATCCGCAGTAGTAACCTCTTCTTGTTCTGGCTCTTCTTGTTCCTCCTCTGGGGTGATGTCGGATTCATTATCGCTGTCTACTTCAACGTTTCGGGTGAAGTATAGCGGTTCTTGAAACGCTTTTTGGAAAGACGTGTCTCTTGGAAGAATTCTCCTTCATATGTGTTGGACAATTCGAAAGAATCAAGGTTATAAATATGCAAATGCATGCATATTTATAACTATGACGCTTTCGAACGGGAGACACATATTGGTTACGCATACTGATGATTCAAGACACATATATAGCTAGCTATCAAGTTTCATCGGAATAGATCAAATAATTAATGGGGGAGGAGGACATGTCATTTGTGCTCACCCACGAACGAAGGGGCAGAGCTCGTCAAACGCATGGCGAGGTCGTCGAACACCAAACCTCGCAGCGATGAAACAACTGCACATTTAAAACTACCCGATCAACACAATTAGATATGATGTTTTTCATAACAAAATCGAAAAATATATGACCTAACTAATAATTCACAAATATATGACCCCGTCGGCCTCTGCAAGGCCAAAGAACACCTTTTTGGGAGGTGTCGGGGGTCGGGGTGTCGTGTCGGGGTGCCGTGTCGGGGTCGGGGTGCTGTTTCGGGGTC
>NC_041386.1:42081969-42173507 GCF_002162155.2 Triticum dicoccoides
GCAACGGGGCGGCGGCGAGTGCTGGGGGCGGCGGCACACATGTGAAGATGAGAAAGAGAGAGGGGGGCGGGGTGGGGCGCGGCCGTTAACGTTAGTGGGGCCCCTCCCTCTTTGCCGTCCGCCCCCTTTGCCATCCGCTTATTTTCTCTTTGCCGTCTGCTAGCGGAAGGCAAAGAGGGGGGCCGTTAGGTTTTTTTAAGAAGCTCGTCAGTGGGGCCCCCTCCCTCTTTGCCATCCGCTAGCGGACGGCAAAGAACTGGCTGATGGCAAATTAGGTCTTTGCCATTAGCCAGTTCTTTGTCGTCTGCTTTTTGGTAGCTGATGGCAAAGATCTTCTTTGTCGTCCGCTAGCTGACAGCAAAGAGCTGGCAGATGGCAAAGTACCTGATTCCAGTCCCACTTGAGTTTCCAAATGCATGTCGCGACATATAGAGAGACAACGTAATTAATTATGCTGTCTCTCTATATGTCGCGACATGCATTTGGAAACTCAAGTGGGACCTTTAGCTAACCAATTAAATGTGTCGGTTAACTAATATCAGTATCATATCACAATCATATTTGAACAACTAAGCTTTCGAATTCTGAGTGCTGTGTTGTTTAGCTTGAAGGGTGGAGTAATGCTAGTACGACAGAAAGCACCTACTCAGATCATAGTAGAGTAGATAAAAGGGGGAAACCCTAAGCATCAAGAGAAAAATCAGGAAAGTGGAACTAGCTGGACCAGTGGGTGGCGCACATGCTTTTCGAAACTAATATAGGAACATTAGGTGACCAATTAAACGTTCTCTGTTTTAGTGATATGAGCATCATATTCGTATTTCAACACGTAAGCTTTGGGTTGAGGTCTTGAGGAGCAGTGCTAGCACGACACGAAGAACCTATGATGATGGTAGTGAATATAAAGGGGGGGAACCATAAGCTTTATGATATAGTGCCCGTGCCATTGCGGATCTGAAGGTGCAAACCGGACAAAGCTACTTCACAACCAATGTTTGCTTTCAACTAGCCACTACTATTTGGTACGGACAAGAAAAGTACAGTAAACAAATTACGATCTATTTTCCGAGTGAGATCAATAACTTAAGCACATATGGAATGGTACCACCTCTCTTGCGACGCCGTGTAGGCCTATGATGATACATTGAGGGTGCTACGGGTGCGATGGCTGTCGGCGGCGGGGAAGAAGACTTTAGACGGCAGACGGCCGGGTCGGGGCATATATCATGTTGCCGTGGACGAGGCGGTTGTAGGAGCGGCAACGACAAGGTGGACGACAATGCCGATGAAGCGAGAGGAGGCGATGAAAGGATCCTAGTCCAGCGCCATGGATGAGAGAGGTCCATGTCTTGCAGTGGACGACGGGGTAGGGGTAGCGGTCCGGCAAGGTGGAGGATGGGGTGGCGGACGGAGGAGGCTGGCCGCAGTGCGGAGGTTGTCATGCCATCGATGGTGTATCAATGGGGAAATGGAGGGGAGGGGGGATCTCAAACTTTGGGACGCGCTTCTCTGAAATGGGGGAAAGTTACGAACTTATCCCCCGTTTAAAATTTTGGACATCGCGTCAGTTGGGGATAGGATGGTAATCTCACATCTCCCAAATATTTGTCGGTAACTATTTCGGGCCAGGGGAGGGTGTTTTGCCGCCCACGGTTGGTGCCCACGGTGTATGAACGGGGCTGACAGGTAGGGCGGTTGTGTCACATCTGATGGAAGTTACACATCTGCCCCTATTTAAAATATTAGCCTACATTGATTTCGGACGAGGAGAGTTTGATTTTGCCGCCCACCATGTATGAATGGGGAAATGGAGGAAGAGACACAGGTCTTTCGGACGAGCTTGAATCAAATGTGTTTTGTCACCCACGTTTGGCGCCCACCGTGTCATGTCTGATAGAAGTTACAAGTCTACCCCTATCGACAACAGTGTAAATCCGGTCGATAAGGATGTCAAGTGTCAGGGGTAGAAAGTAATTTCCATCTCGCAAACACTTGCTTCGGGCAGCCCACAAATTATAGTGGGTGTTTAGCCGCTTCGTTCAAAACTTGGGAGAATTAGCATTCACGTTTGCCCTGGGACCTGGCAAACTAAATTCAAATCCAATTTGTATTCGATTACAAATATCCACAGATAATTATATGTTTTGTTATTTATTACTTCAAAACCACAACAAAGATTTATTCCACCTTTATATATGATTATGATTTAGAAATGCTGTGATCTTCGAATTAAGTAGGTTGGCTACACTCTGAGTCAAACAGTTATTTCATCCAGTACAATATGCTCACACGAAAAACAATTCACCTTATGTCAATCATACAAGTACTGACGATTACCTCGCCTAAAAAATTCGGATCATTATGATACGTCTCCAACGTATCTACTTTTCCAAACACTTTTGCCCTTGTTTTGGACTCTAACTTGCATGATTTGAATGGAACTAACCCGGACTGACGCTGTTTTCAGCAGAATTACCATGGTGTTATTTATGTGCAAGAGCAAACGTTCTCGGAATGACCTGAAACTTCACAGAGCCACTTTTCCGAAAATAAGAAAAATACCTACAAAAGATGAAGGCCAGGGGGCCCACCACCTCTCCACGAGGGTGGGGGTGCGCCCCCTACCTCGTGGGCCCCTTGTTGCCTCTCTGACTCCAACTCTACCTCCATATATTGAGTTTCGGGGAGAAAAAAATCAGAGAGAAGAAATCATCGCGTTTTACGATACATAGCCGCCGCCAAGCCCTCAAACCTCTCGGGAGGGCTGATCTGGAGTCCGTTCGGGGCTCCGGAGAGGGGAATCCATTGTCATCGTCATCATCAACCATCCTCCATCACCAATTCATGATGCTCACCGCCGTGCGTGAGTAATTCCATCGTAGGCTTGCTGGATGGTGATAGGTTGGATGGGATCTATCATGTAATCGAGTTAGTTTTGTTAGGGTTTGATCCCTAGTGTCCACTATGTTCTGAGATTGATGTTGCCATGACTTTGCTATGCTTAATGCTTGTCACTAGGGCCCGAGTGCCATGATTTCAGATTTGAACCTATTATGTTTTCATCAATATATGAGTGTTCTTGATCCTATCTTGCAAGTCTATAGACACCTATTATGTGTTATGATCCGTTAACCCCGAAGTGACAATAATCGGGATACTTACCGGTGATGACCGTAGTTACAGGAGTTCATGTATTCAGTATGTGTTAATGCTTTGTTCCAGTTCTCTATTAAAAGGAGGCCTTAATATCCCTTAGTTTCCGTAAGGACCCCACTGCCACAGGAGGGTAGGACAAAAGATGTCAGGCAAGTTCTTTTCCATAAGCACGTATGACTATATTCGGAATACATGCCTACATTACATTGACGAACTGAGGATTTCTTGAAAGCAGCTGGGATTTATGAAGATTTTCATGAATTGGCTCAGAATGCCGGCCTCATCGCTTTCCTCCACGACCAATGCGATCAGTATCTCTTACTCACAAATACCTTTGTGCAAAACTTTCATTTCCATTCTAGGAACTCACCACCTACAGTGAAGTTTCATCTATATGATGAGCATAAGGAGATGTCACTTTATGATTTTTGTCGAATTTGTTTAGTCCCTTTTGAGGGCAAGACAGAAGAACCACATCGTGATGATGTGGAGGGGTTTATTGATACTATCACTGTAGGGGAAACAAGGAAGATTTCTGATGCACGAATCACTAGCATACATTTTCCTATTTTACGCTATTTTGCATTATTTGCTAGTCGTTGTTTAATTGGTCGCGGAAACTGTGGAAACCTTAGTATCCCTGATATTATTATTTTGCTCCAAGGTTTATACAACGATAACAATTTTAGTATGGGCGGCATTATTGCCAAACGGTTAAGTCTGAACCGTACAAAGGGCCCCATCTTTGGAGGCATCTATGCCTCACGCCTAGCTGCACATTTTAACATACCTATTAGGCATTCTGAGAAGGAAGAAAAAGTGCTGCCTCGTGTTTATCTAGATTATAAAAGTATGGTGGCACATGATTTTATTGTTAAGAATAGGGAAGGAGAACTTAAATATCAATTGTTCTTTAACAAACATCATCCTAAGACTACTACCCTGCCTGCTCCTTCTTTGTTTGATTTATCTTCAGGCACGTACCTTGTTCCGTTGAAGGCTATTCACGCCTACCGGAACCCTGCACCAGCTGAGGAGCCAGAGCCGGAACCACAAGTTGATCCTTCACGACAGTCTAATTACCAGTGGGATCCGGAGATGATTGTCAGCCAATGGCAAGCGAAGTGTTCCTCTTCTTCATCCCAGTACGACCCCAACTACTATTATGGATATCCGCCAGGCCAGCCGTGGCCATAGACCAACTTAGGCCAAAAGCCTAAGCTTGGTGGAGTACGTATTTCCCACCAACATTACATTTATGTTCACACACTCATTGCTAGATGTCGGTGCTCATACTTTTTCATTGTATCATCCATGCTAGTTTATTTTCCTTTTTATGCTTTCTTCTTGTGTGTTTAATAAACCTTAAGAAAAACCAAAAAAATTAGTTGTAGCTTTTAATCAGTTTAATTTCCATGCTTGTAGTAGTAATTAAAAAGAAAACCCAAAAAGATTTCCTATTCTTCTTTTGCTTGTTGGGAGCTTTCCCATGTAAATAGTTTTATTTCTTTTCCTTTCTTTGGGGGTCGATAGGAGAAGACCATAATTGAATTGTTGAAGTGGCTCTTATATGCATTATTGTTTATCTAACAAAGGAGCCCATATTTCCTTGTCTTCTCCTATTTATTGAATGCTTGCAGATTCCAGCTTAGTCCAATGCACGTGCACTATTATTATTATTCACATCGTTCGGTCGTGCAAGTGAAAGGCAATAATGATGATTATATGATGGACTGACTGAGATAAGAAAGGCTGGTATGAACTCGACCTCTTTTGTTTTTGTAAATATGATTAGTTCATTGTTCCTGATTCAGCCTATTATGAATAAACATGTTTGCAATGACAACTAGAGATCATAGTTTCTTGTGCCATGCTTGATTAGCTATGAGTTATAATGGTTTACCTTGCGTGCCAACATGCTATTAAAATGGTTATGATGTGGTATGATAGGGTGGTATCCTCCTCTGAATGATTTAAGTGACTTGACTTGGCACATGTTCACGCATGTAGCTGAAACAAAATCAACATAGCCTTCACGATATTTATGTTCATGGTGGATTATATCCTACTTATGCTTGCATTCGGTGTTGATTAATTTTAATGCATGTTCATGACTGTTGTCGCTCTCTAGCTGGTCGCTTCCCAGTCTTTTGCTAGCCTTCACCGGTACTAAGCGGGAATACTGCTTGTGCATCCAATCCCTTAAACCCCAAAGTTATTCCACATGAGTCCACTATACCTACCTATATACGGTATCTACCTGCCGTTCCAAGTAAATTTGTATGTGCCAAACTCTAAACCTTCAAATAAATATCCTTTTTTGTTTTCTCGAATAGCTCATTTAGCAACTAGGGTTGTTTGTATCTTCCATGTTAGGCGGGTTATTCTCAAGAGGAGTGGACTCCGCTACTCACTCACGAGATAAATGGCTGGTCACCGGGATGCCCAGTCCCATGCTTTATGCAAACTAAATCAAAATAATTGCAAACAAAACTCTCCCTGGGACTCTTGTTAGTTGGAGGCACTAGTTGTTTCGAGCAAGCCATGGATTGATGCTTGTTGGTGGAAGGGGGAGTATAAACTTTACCATTCTGTTTGGGAACCGCCTATAATTTGTGTAGCATGGAAGATATCACCATCTCTTGGTTTTTATGTTGACAATGAAAGTATACCGCTCAAAATATTATTCACCTCTGTTTCAAAACCGAGCTCTGGCACCTCTACAAATCCCTGCTTCCCTCTGCGAAGGGCCTATCTATTTACTTTTATGCCGAGTCATCATCCTCTTATTAAAAAGCACCAGTTGGAGAGCACTGCTGTCATTTGCATTCCTTACTGTTAATTTACATTGAGTATGACTTGACTGGATCTCTTTTACCATGAATTATAATGTCTAGTCAGTCCTTGGTCTTTAAAGGTGCTTTGCATTTATGTTTTGCGGTCTCAGAAAGGGCTAGCGAGATACCATCTTGTTCTATCATATTATGACTGTTTGAGAAAGTGTTGTCATCTGAGATTTATTATTATGGCTCGCTAGTTGATTATGCTATTGATATGAGTAAACTTGAGATCTATGCGTTATTGTGAATGTGGTTAGTTATAATCTTTGCTGAAAACTTGAATGCTGGCTTTACATATTTACATCAACAAGAGCAAACAGAGTTTGTAAAAGTTTTTCTTTATCACTTTCAGTTTGTCAACTCAATTGCTTGAGGACAAGCAAAGGTCTAAGCTTGGGGGAGTTGATACGTCTCCAACGTATCTACTTTTCCAAACACTTTTACCCTTGTTTTGGACTCTAACTTGCATGATTTGAATGGAACTAACCCGGACTGACGCTATTTTCAGCAGAATTACCATGGTGTTATTTATGTGCAGGAGCAAACATTCCCGGAATGACCTGAAACTTCACGAAGCCACTTTTCAGAAAATAAGAAAAATACCTGCAAAAGATGAAGGCGAGGGGGCCCACCACCTCTCCACGAGGGTGGGGGCGCGCCCCCTACCTCGTGGGCCCCCTGTTGCCTCTCTGACTCCAACTCCACCTCCATATATTGAGTTTCGGGGAGAAAAAAATCATAGAGAAGAAATCATCGCGTTTTACGATACAGAGCCACCGCCAAGCCCTCAAACCTCTCGTGAGGGCTGATCTGGAGTCCGTTCGGGACTCCGGAGAGGGGAATCCGTTGCCATCGTCATCATAAACCATCCTCCTTCACCAATTTCATGATGCTCACCGCCGTGCGTGAGTAATTCCATTGTAGGCTTGCTGGAGGGTGATGGGTTGGATGGGATCTATCATGTAATCGAGTTAGTTTTGTTAGGGTGTGATCCCTAGTGTCCACTATGTTCTGAGATTGATGTTGCTATGACTTTGCTATGCTGAATGCTTGTCACTAGGGCTCGAGTGCCATGATTTCAGATCTGAACCTATTATGTTTTCATCAATATATGAGTGTTCTTGATCCTATCTTGCAAGTCTATAGTCACCTATTATGTGTTATGATCCGTTAACCCCGAAGTGACAATAATCGGGATACTTACCGGTGATGACCGTAGTTTGAGGAGTTCATGTATTCACTATGTGTTAATGTTTTATTCTGGTTCTCTATTAAAAGGAGGCCTTAATATCCCTTAGTTTCCGTAAGGACCCCGCTGCCATGGGAGGGTAGGACAAAAGATGTGATGCAAGTTCTTTTCCATAAGCATGTATGACTATATCCAGAATACATGCCTACATTACATTGACGAACTGGAGCTAGTTCTGTGTCACCCTAGGTTATGACAGTTACATGATGAACCGCATCTGGCATAATTCTCCATCACCGATCCATTGCCTACGACATTACAACACATGGACAACATAGGGGGTCTTGCAACATAATCCATTCAGAGACTTGACACAACATGCAAGTACAATAATCTAATGACAATTTCAACTGGTATCTAAAGAAGAACCGGGATTACCTTGGGCTTCAGATAGTAGAAACAACAGGACCTCCTCCGTCTTCAAATGCAACATTCTTACTTCCTCCAATTCTTGGGTTTCTTGCATAATGCGTGCCGCTAATTCTGTAATTTCCAGCCTCAAGATAAAGATTACCTCATTCATGGCAGCCACACCATCTCTTTCTGCCTCTAGTAGAGCCTCAAGCACTATAATATCTATGCTCAGACTGCTCTTTGGCGGTGTTGCCTCTGAAATGCTACCATCTGGTAACATGGATGGCGCACTGCTTCCACAAATAGATTCTAGGGTTGTACATTGTGTCCTAGTGTGAATGGCATCCTGAAAGGTTTCCGCTGGACATCAGTAAGAGATAGTTATCGTATGATCTAGGCAGTAAGCTTACATGGTAAACGACGGACGAATTATTGCCAAGCATGGCAAACTATATTTAAATGGTTCGAAGCAGCATCAGCCGAAAAGAAATTAAAATGGTAAGATGAAACTAGGGATGTAAGTGGCAAATAAACGACATCCGCCAGTCCCATCGAGTTAGTTTTTGCTACCTCCCTAGTTCATTTTCCTCAAAAAACAAAAACTCTTTTGAACTATCATACCACTATTGGACTTTAATCGGGATTAAACGGGACCCAGTTGACATCCCTAGTTGAAAGGGAGTGTACAACCGCTATATTTAAGTTGCCAAGGCATCTAAGCAGTTGAAATAATCTGAGAAAGCACTTAACAGTGTGGCCTCATATAAACTACGAAGACAGTCTTGTGATGAAGTTGAGAGGAAAAGTTAAGGACTCAAATGAAATAGGCATGCATTTCTTTACGATAGTACAGCAGGCACTGCTGACATATTGGCCAACTCAGGTATAGCATAACAACAAATAAGCATTCGAATCAAGCAATACAGCAAAGCAGACAACTGAGCTATTTGTAATTCGGTAGGATTACACGTTGAGGGCACAAGCCAAGAAAGCAGCCCACTCGCATTACATTTCACATGTACTAAAAGACACTGGCTTACCATATGTTGCTTTGAAGCCTAGCTGTTGTTGCAATGTTCTTTGAAGATATCGTCAGCATCCCGTGGTTGCAAATCTAGTTGTTGTAGTTTATTCTGCACCATCTATTTAGGTAAAATTAATTTTAATCGCATGCACTGGTCCGAATTGATCATCAATGGTTCATCTACACTAATGAAAGAAGGTGTGTGCATACACGACAATATATCTGCTTCCCTCTATTTTTATGCTTGTTCGAGGTGCCAGCCCCAAAAGAGCAAATATTTTGCTTGATGGGGTTGGCAGCTCCATAATTAATAGAAGCATAAAATTAGTCATGCAACTTGGGAAGATCAAGAACACACAAACAAGTAATGAACAGAGGCTCGGAGCAGTGATGTAATAGCTAGCATCAAAAAATGTAGGGTAAAACAAACAAAAAGTAGCGGAACCACATGCTAGTTTGCTGATGAGTAATTAAGCATAGAGAACATTAAGCAGTCTGATGGAACCAACAGGTGGCATCAGAACAAAACTAAAGTATATTAACTATATGTGCACTGGTATGTAATTTAGCACATGTAACATGTTCATTGCCAGAAGTATGGCCCTATAGGTGCAAGCAGAATAACGCGTCTCATGAAAAATTGAATGATGCCCTGAAGAAATTCAAAGGTGCGGTGCTTATGCTAGGAAAGTGAACGTAGGCGCCGGTCGTTGGATAATAGTACCTGATTCTCGGTGGCGTATGGGTATCGTTGTCATACTTTATAGCTAAGGATCGTCGATGGTGCTCGTGTTGCGGTTGAGTTTGGGCCGGCTGTCGCCATCGCTGAAGCGGCTCCGGTGCTACGGTTGCGGCGCCTGTCGACATACAAGAAAGATCATCTGTGGTAAGTGAACAGTTGCACGATAAAGAGAAAAACCGAAGGAGTACAAATCGAAATAACCTGATGAGGCTGCGGCGTCGGTAAAGCAGGGCCGGTGGAGTTGAATATGGCATCCGTGGAGAGGGTCCGGTGCAGTGGACGAAGGCTTTGGCAGGCGCGTTGTACAGTGCTTTCGATGAGGCAAATCTATTGCGGCGGACGAGGGCTTGTATGAAGGGCCAGCGAAGGGGAGGACGAGGGAGTCAGTGAAGGGCCTACACTGTGGTGGACAAGGGCACCGGTTAAGCAGATCTGGTGCGGTGGACCATGATGGCGGTCAAGGAGATCTGGAGCGGTGGACAAGCCAGTCGCTGAAGCGGCTCCGGTGAAGTGGTGAGTTGGCAGTTGGGGGTTCCAAGGTGCGGAAGGTAGATCTGGCGGGGTGTGAGTTCCACCGCTGCGGCGGAGGACTAGATTCAGCAGCTTGCCGTGGTTGGGGGGTCGGGGAGGGGAAGGGGAGGGGCTCTGGGGAAGAATGTTGGGGGCAAAGAGGGGAAAACAATGGAGTTACCAAAGCAGCCCTTTTCTGTTCATGTGACAGGGGTAAAACAGGAATATCGCAGGGCTAAACTTTCGGACGCGTGATATTTCGATGTGAGCGGGAAGTTTGAAAACTTTTGGCACCTGAAATTATAAGTATTCTGCTCTCGTAAGGCCGACTATGATATCATGGCCGACAATTATAAGTATTGAGCTACTACAAGAAAATACCATCATACGGTCCAATTCAAATGAAATTCCAAATGTGTTTATCCTAAATATGACGACAAAAGCAAAAATGTGTATGTGTATGAATAAAGTGGATGATTATAAAGTTTGAACATGCCCATATGTGTACATCTCTAGGTTTGATATATGAATTTGAAATCACGAAATCCCGGCTTACAAAATGTACCTCCGTTTAAATGAATTACAAAAGCTAATGATGGAGTAGAATTCCAAAATTCCAATCTTAGGTTTGTAATTCTGGTACATCAAGGTATATCACGCATGTTCAAAAGTATCGTTATCTCATAGTACAAACAGTGAAACAAATTGGTCAGCCATGAGTGCACAATATCTCAATTACGCTAAAGTCGCTCAAATATAGACACCTCACTCTTTATCTGAAGTCAACCCCCCCCCACCACACACACACACATAGAGAAGTCGTTCTCTCCCCGAAACACCAACACACGAGCACATTAACACCCCTCTCTCTTGTAAAGTCCGGACCCCAACATAGGTATCTATCACTTTGTCTCTCGGGCATGCACACATCTCTTCCCTCACTCTCTAGGTCTCCCGCTATCTCTCTTACCCAAGCACATGCACTATGTAGAGTGTATATTTCCCATACACACAAAACGTCGCCCCCAAACATCTATCTCCCTAGTTTCTCGCGCACTCACCTCACACACCACCCCCACTGCAAACAAGCACACTTTGTCTCCTTGTGCACCACTCTCCTCTTTCTATCTCTCCCACCTGCGGACCCGCCCCAGCTCCTTCCCTGTATACATATATGTCGTGACTCTTTGCATAGCTCCCTAATGTATAATCATTCTCGCTTTTGCACATTGTTCTCTACACCATCTATTCTAGATATCTCATGAAGTCCCTATCACACACACGATGACTAGCTTCCCTTGCGTCTCCGTTCATAGGCCAATTTTGGACAACATCAACATTGTCTCCCTATCCATACGCCATTTATGGACACAAACGACCCCTCTTGCCCCCTCTCTTCCTCTCTCTCTCTCTCTCCGTCGCTAGCTCTCTCTTTCTCTTGGTCTCACACCCCTCTCCCACACACACACTCGATGTCTCTTCCAAATAGTCTGACCCCCCCGCCCGCACCCGTGCTATCTCGCTACTACACATGTCACACCATTCCCCCTTCCCTTATACTAGGTTTACATCATTAGTGGTCTCTCTACTCCACATACACTCTCTCCCTCTCACACACAAACGCATGCACAAACACACACAGACACGCACAAACACCCATTTATCTGGATCCTCATCTCTCCTCATGTCCCCATGTGTATCTCACACACTCACTCTCTAATTATGTATATGTGTCTCCACGTTACACAACACAAAGCCCCATGTACATGTCTCTCTCTATCCTCCACACACATAGACACAAATAATATGTTATCATTGCCTCGGTCTCTAACATATCACACACGCACACTCTCTCTCTTTCTCTCTCTCTCTCTCTCTCTCTCTCTCTCTCTCTCTCTCTCTCTCTCTCTCTCGCAAACACGCTCGACAAGGGTTTCCCCGTGAATAACTTACCGTCTATTCATCAGCAGTCGTGGCAGTACGGCGAACACGAGACATGAAAAAGAATAAATCTACACGTGCTTAGACCACCTAGTATGACTACTAGGACTAGAGAAAGCCAAAAAGCGCGTCGTCGTCACCCCCTCCTTACCGGCGACGGGAAAATATTTGTTTTACACAGTCGAGAGGTCATTGTGCTAAGGCCCCACATGCCGAGGCGTTGAATAGAATGTAGATGCTAGTTTACGGAAGCAAGTATCGATAAGACGTTTGTATCTCCATACTTATATTTCTTCTCTTATAAAAAAACGAGTTGATGATGATGGTACGTGTGCCATCTTGCAATATAGACCGTCCGATCTATATCTGACGGATGGAAATTAAACTAAAATATTCCCGCACCCCTCTCCACATTTGCAGACAAGGCCTTCCCTCGTTCATCCTTATCTCCAACAAACCTCATTGTTGAGCAATTAAGAAAGGAAGCCTCTGCAACAAACTGGCCTGGTGGCCGCTGCCGGCGTCGTCAATTCCCATGCCTCCACTCAGTCCGACCACAAAAAACTACCACTTTCAACCAGCCCTAGGAAGAATCTATTGTACAAAAAATAGCAAAAACACAACCAAAATTTCTTAATCCATGCCAAAAACTACCTAGTACTCCTACTGATTAGGTTCGTTTAAACCCATTTATGACGGGGTTGGCCCACACATCCGTGCTAACGAGGCAGCTTAAACCAACACATTTTGTTTGACCGTTGACACGAGGGACCCACATCTGACCATCTATCCTGTTATTCCCTCTCAAATCATTATTTTTCCTGAACATTACTTCAAACAGTACTGATGCGTGTTCGTCGGTGGCGCCAGTGATGAGCGAGTTGGCCGCCGCTCCGCCGGACAGGCCGAACGCCGCGCTGGCCTCCGCACGGGTTGGCAGGCTGGCCCGAGCGTGACTCACGAGCGAGCAAGTCACCGCGCTGGCCTTCGCTCAAGCCAGATGGCTGGCCTTAGCGCGGTGCGCGTGAGCAAGCCGCCGCGCTGCCGTGCCAATCTAGCTAGCAAACCTTGCAGACAAGCAGCTGGACGGAGCTATCTTGGCTAGCTAGCGGCTGTGAGCGCCAGACGGAGCTGGCATCCGGGCTGCCGCAACATGGGCTCCGCACCGCCGGCGGTTTTGACCTCGCCTTCTACCGACGGCGGTAGCTGCGTCCCATGGCCGAGGATGACTAGGTGGACGGGCCGGAGGTAGGAGGTCACTCGAGGATTTTTGTTGGTAAGATCATGTACAATGGTTGATAAGGTAGTCTTATCTTAAGTCTGTCACATATGCAAGTGGTAGTAGTTTCTTGGCATTTTAGTGGTTTCTTGCATTATTAGAGCAAGTACAATAGAGCTGAGTCAGCGGGCTATAAGAACTAAACTAGTATATTTCTGCTTAGTTGGAGGAAAGAGAAGGTAAGCGGGCTCTTCGTGAAGAGCCAGCTCTAGCACGTGCTCCTAGGCACTTTGTGAGAATGAGAAGTGGGCCACATAATAAAAAAGTAGTACACTCTTTTGATCTATTATTGTACATGTTGGCTGTAAGATGGGCTGTAGATGACATGGCACTGGCTTATAGCCAGCAGCTGGCTATACTATTAACCATGCTCTTAGGGGTTTCTTGTAAGGAACAATGTACGTACTACTAGCGACAAAAGGCGATTCTAGGTTGCGTTGTACTCCAACGAGTACTGCTAGTGGTCGCGGGAGTGTATACCTCGTTTTGTGGGTTCGATCCCGGCCGAATGCACGGCGGCCTTTTTAAAAAAAATAGTACTACTACACTTTGCTGCGAGCCAATATTTTACACAGGTAATTTGAGTTTTGAAGTCAAACGAGCGTGCGGCCCCACAATCTGGGTGCACTGGACAGCCTAGCCACGTGAACGGGTTTTCCTTCCCAGCATCCCGTGGCTCGCGTGCTCGCCCTAGCCGCACCTCGCTTGCAGCTTCCTCATCAGCTAGTAGCATATTTAAACTAGCGCCTCCCAATTAAGCCCGAGGAGCCGGAAAAGCCCGGTGGGGCATTGGGAACTGTGCAATATGGCTCTGTACGTAAAGTGCTCTACTACTACTCTGTAGCTTGTGGCGTTGCACGCATGGACTTCACTCCATTATCAACTCTACTATAAAAGAAATTCCTCTTTACGTGTTTTTTTGAAATGGAGGCAAAAGCTTTGCTTCATCTCATTCATAAAGAAGGAACTACTAACAAAGTTCGACGAGATCCATTACACCTCCACAAATGGAAGCAAAAAGCCTAGTCTCGTTGTATCAAATAACTCAAATGTTCTGCCCGTGCAGTAACCGTCGCTGATAAACAGGCTGCTAGTGTGTGTGTGAGAGGAGCGGCTGAGTAGGCCAGCTACGTGAGAGGAGCAGCTGAATAGAGCACCGAGAGTACCCACTAGGCCACTACGCAGGTGTACTTCCCCTGCATTGATAGTACAGCGATGGTTCTAGAGAACAATAGTACCGTCCACTTCCAACTGTAGCTCCTTGGCCCTGAGATTCAAGAGTTCAAAACTGGTGCACTATACTAGACTAGACTAGAAGTACAGTACATCGCACTACTAGTTGAGAAAAGTAGTACTAGTACTGCTACAGTACGAGTACATACTCCTCCGTCACATAATGTAAGACGTTTTTTGACACTAGTTGGTGTGTACAAAAAATGGCAAAAACATACCCAAAATTTCTTAATCCACGCCAAAAACTACTACCTAGTGCCAAAAATTTCTTACTAGTACTATTATTTACAGTATAATGCAATCCCGTAACATTCCATAATGCTAGTACTCCCTCTGTCCAGGTGCATAAGGCACCTAAGAGAATTTAGGATTTTCAAGTATATTAGTCGCCCTTCATTAGTTAGCACTAATGACTCGTATGCCTACCCCAATGCACTTAGCGTTTTCAGCTTCACATTTATCTCCCTTCCATATGCAAACCAATCAGCCGCCTCTACCATTTACTTTTTCTTTGCATGCATGCCCGCCTCTACCATTTACTTTTTCTTTGCATGCATGCAAGCCTCTACCATTTGACTTAGCCTATGCATGGTCAGTCCTACCATCATTACACTTAATGCGGGATTAACTAGAGGGAGAGAAAAACGTGATGAGCGTCCAATCAACATATGCCTAGTTCATGGTGCCATTTCTTAGGTGCCCTATGCACCTGGACGGAGGGAGTACTAGTAGTAAATAATAGCCTCACCCCTTCGCTGAGGAACGATC
The DNA here is from genome assembly GCF_002162155.2 of Triticum dicoccoides. NCBI lineage: Eukaryota > Viridiplantae > Streptophyta > Magnoliopsida > Poales > Poaceae > Triticum > Triticum dicoccoides. The sequence goes on from NC_041386.1 coordinate 42,097,066, forward strand.
TACAGTTGGAAGGGACGAGGCCCTGTAGTTACTATGCTCTTATCTCCTCCTCACCAGTTCCCCTCCCCCCGAAGAGAAGGCAGTTCGTCGCTGCTCCCATGGATTTGCCAGGCGGTTCTCCTCCTCATTGGGGCTGGGAGACCTTGGACGATGATCCTGTGGGAGAAATCGCATGCCGCTTCGACGTCCTCATCGCCGCAAGACTCGGTGCTTCCTGCACCAACTTTTTCAAGAGGCTGCTTAAACAGGCCATGCTTGTTGGTCTTCCATGCGTCCTCGAGGAGAAGGTTCTTCTATGGGACAATCCTTCGAACAGTCCACCTCTCCCTGACCATGGTTGCACGTTGACTCCGCTAGAGTTGCCGATGTTGAGAGGTAGTCGGATTTTGTCCGATGAGCAGGTCAGTAATGGAGTTTGATCATGTAGTACTTAGTTATTCCATTCCCATCCCGTAATTTCTCTATTGCCCATCGTCTTATATATAGGTCTGGGTCGGTGCCAACGAAGATTGGCTTGCATACCTCCGGCCGGATACCACCATCATTTTGCACAACATCCACAGCTGTGCGGCCATTCTGGTAGACCCCTTCTCCACCATTGGGATCGGCCTTCCGGACTGGCTAGGCTTGAATATGTATGATGATGCCTACATGAGATTGAAGAAGATAGCAATTGCGGACCCGCCGACAAAGCGACGTGGCTACGATGATTACTATCTCATCGCGGTGTTCGACATAAGGATTTCCATCCATGCAAGAGGCAGTAACGGCAGAGGCTGGCGCATGTTGGCGGCGGCAGATTTGTACCCCTACACGTTCGAAGACGCCGTGCGCCATCTAGGCTGCATCTTTGCGGTGACAAGCCAGGGGACTTGTTTCATCTGGTTGCCATCCTACGGTACGGGAGATTACAAACGGAATGCACAAACCATCATTTGCATCCCTAATGGTACTCCATTATTTTGCAGGGACCAATCATCCCCCGATCAAAATAAGATCGTCGATCATGGATGTGCATTTGCATCCGCGATTCGGTCTAACCTGGAACCTTGTAGCTGACTTTCGCATATTGGGATCAACTATCTTAGCAGTCGTTACCCATGGTACCACTGATGTGCAACATGGTCAAACAATCTACCACGATCAGACCGTCACCATCTACCCATGTATTCCATTTTTTAACCCTCTCGCCTTCTCTTTCATTGTTGTACTAGTAGTATACTTTGTAGTACTAGTAGGAGTACTTTTTACCTTGGAGGACGCATATAGCTAGCTAGGCCCTTGAAGACTTGAACCCACTAGCTGCCACCATATTTGTTTTTCCATGTCTTACTATCTCATCCATGTAGCCAAGAGTGGCTATATATAATAAGCTGGTTATTTTACTTCCTCTATACCGGAGTAGTACTATTTGCTGCCACAGTATTACTGACCGCCATATTTGAGCACAACATTATTATGCATGGACCTTGACTATGTACGTCACCATGTGTCTAGATCTGGGATGCCGCGTGTACCAGATGAACGGCGCCGAGTTCGACCCCTGTGATGCTACGTGGGTGCCGAGGAACACTCTTGGAGAGTACTCACTTTTCATCACGGATAGCTACCCCATTGTGAAGCGGATGCCACCTTCCATGCATGACACGGAAGGCCTGCCGTTCATGAAGCATGGTTGTGTCTTCAGTGCGCACTGCCGGATGAACGACATGCTGGGACACGCTATCCTTGATTTATGCCGCTTCAGCTTGGATGAGTCTCCATCATGTGGAACCGGACTAGAAAGCTGCGACAATGATTCCCGTTGCCCACCGCTATGGATCGTGCCATCCATGAAGAACACCTGGGACTGGAACCTGGAGGAGGACATGTAGCTCATCTATAACGTGTAAGTGGAGTACGGTAATTGTGAACAGTAGCGCTGTGAATATATGTAGACTAGTTGTGCACAAATTTATCACATGAATTGGAGATGAACTTGTGTGGCATACTGGCATTTGTCCTTTAGAATTTATTACTAGTAAATGTGTTATGTGTACGTGCAACTTGTGTGGTTGTTGCACGGGCTCCAACATGCTCTTTGAGAAAAAAAGGTGGCACAACTTTGGATATACGTGACGTGGCGGCATCATACAATAGCATCGTTCGCTATAGTTGTAGTACACTCCTACTAGGACGACAACTCCTATAAAACCTTGCGCTTGGCTCTTTGCCTCTTCGGGAGGTTCAACAGTTCGTACTCGTGTGAACCTTGCACTTGGCTCTTCGCCTCTTCGGAAGGTCCAACAATGATACTACAGTACAATATGCTTCTGGCAATTTGACATCGAATGAACTGTTGCACGTCCACCTCGAGGGCGAGGGCGAGGGAGAGGGAGAGGGAGAGGGCGATGTAGTCAAAACCCTCTCCTCGTCCTGCGAACCAACGTGCGCGTGGGTGAGGGAGAGGCGTAGTAAGCAAGCTTCTCCTCGTTCGGTGAGTTGACAGGACACATCAAAGCAGTACTAGTACTAGTAGTAGTAGTCCATATTGCGTCCTTTCCGATTAATATGGCTTAATTTGAAACAAGAAAAATACACTGGCGGTCAACGTATGTAACAATACGCTCTTTACGATCACGATATATAGTTTTGCGGCGATTATACGACCACTAGCTCATCGTAGAGCACTGTATTGCACCCTAGTGACCGGCCACATAGTCGACGTGGCACTTTGTTGACTGGTTAAATTGTCACCTGGTTTCTGGGTCCCACCTGTCAGTTGCCAGAGCAAAGAAATCAGTTAAACAAAACTTTACGCAGGCGCGACACGACTACAAACCTTGCGCGCGAACCGCCCTGGCTGTGTATGTGAGTGCATGCACGTGTCCTCCCTCGGTCTTCCAACAAAGTGTGTACATCGGCTATAAAACAAAGAGTGTAGTACATGATGTACATCTACACTTCCAATGCATTAAGCCTTTAATCTAAATCGATATTGATTGACTAATTCACCAACTTGTGCTGTAGGTATAGGCTACATGTCTATCCTTAATTACAACATGCAATAGCCTTCATTTAATCTTCTTATCTCAATGGTCGCATGCACACATAAGTCTGCTACTTTTGGGCGTTAATTATGCCCTGGTCAATGTGTAAATCTCTAAATGTATAGTCTTTCACGGACGTAGGGAGTAGGTTGAGCACTTGAGCGTGAGCGTGTGTGTTGCGTCGTGTGCTGTGTGCCGCATGGGTGCATGAGTGTTGCGTGCGTCCATGTGTACGTGTGAGTGTTGCATGTTGCATGCATGCATGCATGCAAGGGGCTTACTCCCTCCCATTGACATGTTCATATTTCAAGCTTCCTCTATTCCCTCCATATGGTGATACTCCCTCTGTTCCCAAATAGTACGGAGTAAAAGCCTCCCTCTGTTCCCAAATACGGAGTATTTGTCTTTCTACAGATTTCAACAAGTGACTAGGTACGGAGCAAAATGAGTGAAGTGAGCGTAGAGGCATAGGGATACTATAGAAAGGAAGTCCACGCGATCCATTATTCCCCATCTCGGTCAGAGAGAACTATTCAACTAGTCTTCGCAGTGAAGTGACAATACACGCAGCAGCAGATGGGACACGTAATTAATAAGCTGAACCAGCGTGTTGGTGTTACTAAATCAGCCTTACCCAGTACTGCCATCTCTTCTTCTTCCTCCTCTCTTCCCCATCGTCGGCCGCACACCATTTACCCCTGCTCACTGCTCGCCCGCCCGCGCCATCTTCCTTGGTAGCTCGCGTGTACCATATCCCCCCGCTCACTGCTCGGCCACACGAGGAGAAGCTTCTTCGCTCGCCCGCCCGAATCCACTTCCCCGCTGGCTCGCAGGCACCAAAAACCCCAATGGCAGAACCGACTGATATGCAGAGCCGCGATTGGAATTCCCTCCCTGATGTTCTCTTGGAATAGATCTGTAGTCGTATGGACCTACTCACCACCGCCCGTCTGGCCACATGCTCGGTGTCTTTGTACCGTCTACTCGTCTGCAACCAGCCGGCTCTTTTCAACACACCCTGCTTGATGATGCCCGATCCTCGCAGGTGGCCCAGACACCGACTTGACGATCCTATGGAGGTTGTCGTGGTGCCCCTCAACATGCTACCACTACCCATCCACCTGTCCTTCATGCGCGGCCACTACTGGGCGGGCATGAAGGCCAACTGGATCGTCCTCATCCACCAGACCGGTAGTCCGTGGCATCTCATGGATATCTACACCCAGCGAGAGATCACCCTTCCATTGTTGGATACCGCCGCCATCGAGCCTCGCGGCCCGCCAGACACTCCTGCCTACTGTGCACGAGACGCGTCAAACTTTTGGCTCGACCTCTATTTGTAGAAAGTTGTAATCTGCGAAGTGCCCACACCATCAGAAGACTACATGGATTACAAGCTCATTGCATTGTTCAACATGGGATTAGTCTATCTGGAATCCAGTCGCCATACATGGTTATGACTCATCATCAATCCTGTTGAGGCAACATTTCTGTCTGATGCTATAGTGCATGATGGCATCGTTTACGTAGTCGACGCACAGATTGGCTGCCTATACTGGTGGAATCTATCGTCGTGTAATTGTTCTATCTCATCTCATCTTTACCTTATGAATACAACTGCATGTTCATTCGTTACAAATTTAGAATGCATAGCATGTCTATAACCACATCATTGCTATATGTTCCTCTCATTTCCTAGATTTTTATGACCACACATGTTATTGTTAGAGTTGATATGAGAACAATTGGCATCTAATGATTGTTAGAATACATATTATGAGCATAACATCATGATTGCTATATGTTACTCTCGTTTACAAGATTTTTATGACAACGCATGTTATTGCTTAGAGTTGATATGAGAACAGTAGTAGTAAGTGCTATGGTAGAATATGAGTAGGCGCTGTCATAGTTGTTTTCCTCTCATTGTTACATGATGTTTGAACCATGACATATTGCTAGAATATGAAAGCCATTGGCTCATTTTTTTTAACTTGGGGTATGATTATGACCACGACATTGCAATTCTCTGTCTATGATATGTGTCACTGCTATAATAATCTTAATTCCACACATACTCTGAACATGATTGTTTACTTTCTCCTTTTGGTCTCCAATTTGGATTGTTGTAGCAGACGCAAATGCGTTGGCCTTCATGATTCCAGGACCTGGAATCATACCATCCGATGGCTGGTGGTTTATCGCTCGTTCAGCTGACGGCAGTCATTTGATGCTCATTCGCATGTACCAAATTGACCAAACCATTACATCAAACCACATGCAGTATAATGCGTGGGGCATTCGTGACATTGATCGCTATGGCTGCTTCGTGTTCGAGAAAGATCCCAGCTCCGTTGGGCCAGGCGTATTCAACTGGAGGCGGGTTTACAGCCTCGGCAACCACTCCTTGTTCCTCGGGCTCAATTATCCGATCAACCAACCAATCATCGATCATATCACCGGTGATGATTACTATGCTATGCAACTTCCATTCGCGAGGGGGACTGTGTTTACACATCATACCATGGGTTTCATGAATCACCATATCCAAAGATTCGTCGACACAGCTTGTTGCCAGATAATCTTCAGTGTGTGAAAGGCATCAAGCTTCCATGCGATGGATGGCTTTTGCAAACCCGACATGCGACGATGTGGTTCATGCCAACAACAAATATGCACAACTTGATTCGTGCTGATATCTAGACTAAGCCATGTATTCTGCTGCTGTAGCACGACCCTCTTTTGTTGGATATTATGTAATGTTGTTAGTTTGAAGCACTCCTCTGGTTTGAAGGATAGATACCTTCCGGGGATCAAGTGCATCCTAACTCACCTGCGTAGGATGTACTGATAATGATGATGGAGATGCTGTGCAGAAGGCATATATATATCAGTTAGGCTTCAAGTGCGTACTTGTTAGTTAAACCTATGTATAAATTGTGACACTAAATACGACTAGTAAGTAGTATAGTAGCAGTACTAGTATATGTCTGGTATGACTAGGGTTCCTACCAGGCCTCCGGCGCAGGTTGTATGGGAAAGGAGGAGGGGGACGAGGGCTGGAGCAGGCGCACCGGCGGACAGGCGCCGTTGCGGCTAGGGTTGGAGGCGGCGGCTAGGGTTCCGGCTCCTCGAGGAGCCGGGCAGCAGAAGATTATAATATCTTTATTGCTTAATCTCAAATGGTGTCTTACAACTAGTATTTATAACTTTAGCATAAGATAACTTGCCTAAGATAACTTGTGGGCCAAGCCCCTAATACTAATGCCCAGTGGGCTTCTTCCTGGTATAGACCAAACCGGTCATAACATCTCTCCCCGCCTGCGCAAACAGCTCATCCTCGAGCTGAAAGTCTAGATAGTGTTGGCGGAAGTTGTCGTGGAATTGTCACGGCAGATGTCCTCATGGAAGGACTTAGTCGTGGAGCCATCACTACGGGTTAGCTTGAAGGGGTTAAACCGGACAAAGGGACACGAGAGTTTATACTAGTTCGGCCCCTTCGATGAAGGTAAAGGCCTACGTCTAGTTGTGATTGGTATTGTTGGGGTTTCGAAGACCAGGGAGCGAATCCGCTTTGTCTGGCTTCGAGTTATTGTTCTTCTGTCCCTGAACCGCCGCCGGGTCACCCCTTTATATATTCAGGAGGATCCCGGCCGGTCTACGGAGTCCCGAGGCTGGCTCATACAAGTGTCCGCCTTGGTATCTTCTTTCTTATCTTACAATGCAAGTTTATACAAATCATGGCGGTTTACTATCATGGGCCCTAAACCGCCTGTGGGCTCTAGGCCTCTAAGCTTCATACGTAAAGCGCCATCTTCTGGGTTTCCTTGGGCTTCAGTATAACTGAAGGTGAACCGGCCCCTCCTGGGCGGTTTACCCTTAGTGGTTATATCTTCAACATTAGGCCCCAGATTGATTTGAACCTGTTCATGTCAGTCTTCAATCCTTGAACTTCTGGCAATTCTCGTATACCGCCATATTGTCTTCTCCCTGTGAACTTTGATGAATTGCCATGACGTCATCTTCTATTACTGTAGTAAATCATTGTGACGTCATTCCTGTATAATTTTTTATAAAGATTCCCTTCTCTTTAATTAATTCACGAAGATCGAGGCGACAGCTGCATCCTCTTTTGCCGCCTCCGATTCCTTGATTTTCGCGCCTGTAGTTTTATCCCACTTCCTTATAAATAAAACCGGGGCGCCTTCCATTTTCTCTCTTTCCAAACCGCATCGTCTTCCTCCTCGCAACCCAAAGACCTCAAGTATCACCGCCGCCGCCGTCGTTGATCTTCCAGGCCACATCGACTCAGGCCGCTGCATCGACCTGACTCTGACCAGAAATCGACGGCAAACCTCCGCAGCTCGTCCACATCCGTGAGTTCTTCTCCTTCCCCTTCTCAGATCTGCATTGGAACTTTGTTTGAGTTCGTCGGTGGTCATCACCGCCCGATGCAAAACCGTTGTTAGTTTTCACCTCCAATGCCCTGTTTAGATTGTAAAAACAACGTAGAACTGTTGCGGCAACTATTTGTGCTTATCTTGCATAAAAATAGATCTTATTTCCATTGTTTGGAAGCCCTCTTCGAATGTATGAACTTCTCTGCACTGTTTTAGGTCTAGAAATTTTCCTTCCAGAGCGATCGTTTGATCCAAAATAATAATTGCAACTTGTGAAATCTGTTTGTTCCACACTTAACAAATTTCCAGCTTGGGGTTCTGCCTCAAAAAGGCAGTTTATTCTTTAGTGTTGATAATCCATTGTATGTCATTAGCCCTCTCTTAAACCGCCATCTAGACTTTGAACAGCCATGCCCGGTTCACTTCCTACGTATACCTTGAATTGCCGGTTTAACATTTTGACAAACACATATGAACCGCCAATCGTAAACTGTCCATTTTCCTTTTACAGACTTTGTGAGATGACGAAGCAATTTGCTGCTTGCAACTGGGTTCCGTCTCGGATCACAGAAACGCAAATCAATGAATATGTCACCACCGACGCTTTAGCCTCAAAAAATGTCCTCCGTTGGCGAGTTCCTGGCCCTGAATGCCCCCCTGAACCTCAAGATGGAGAAGTGATTGTATTCTTGCAACATTTAGCTCGAGGTTTCAGTCCTCCCGGATCAAAAAATTTCCGGGATGTTCTTGCCAGGCTCCAACTTCATCCTCAAGATATTGGACCAAATTCTGTGTCCAACATATGCAATTTCCAAGTATTCTGCGAGGTTTATCTACAAGAAGAACCAACTATCGATCTCTTTCTAGATCTCTTTCACTTAAACCGCCGGACGGAATTCTCTAATGGACCTAATACTGAACTTGGCGGTGTGTCAATCCAAAAAAGGAAAGAGGTTGATTTTCCTCACGCCAAACTTCATAGCCATCCAAAAGACTGGAACCAAACCTGGTTCTATTGTCAAAATACTGCCCCTGCGGAAGAGAATCCTCTACCGGGCTACCGTCCGTACCGACTCAGCAATAATCACCCCTTACCTCAGAGTTTGCCTGCCAAAGACCGACAAGCTTATGCATCTCAACTCGCCAAACTCCGGGCTCTCCTTGCCAACGGTTTAACTGGTGTTGATCTTGTTCGTTGCTGGATTTCATGGTGCATTCTCCCTTTAAGCCGCCGGCCCAGATTGATGTTTGAATACACCGGCAACACCAATGATCCTCAATGGTTTAACTCAATAGAACTGACGGATGATGAAGTTAGTGAAAGTGTAAAGAAAATACTCGACGAACCGCTCGCCGTATGTACTCAAATTGGTCTACGTCCTTTTTACGCCTCCAACAAACCGCCAGGGTTAAATATTTTAACCTTGTACTTTTCCTTATTCTTCTCCGCTTTGACACTGCTATAATAATACTTTTGTGCAATCCCATAGGCCAGTAGCTCTTTTTGGAAAAAGAAAACTCAAGACAAAGTAGCTAAGGCTCCTCGTGGTAAGACCAAGGTCATCAAGAAAGCTGCCAAAAAGAAAACCGCTGAGTCTTCAGAGCCACTAGAAGATGTTGATGACTCGGCTGAAGAGGTAAAGTTTGATTCCCTTGACTTCTATCCATATATTTTACTGATAATGATTACTCCCAGGATGATGCGGAGGCCAGCCATGCAGATCATATTGAGGTAATTTGTCTTCTTCTGACTCAGAACTTGTGCCAGTTCAACGATTTCGCCGTGCAGTTCGGAAAGTGAAATGCTCTCACCCTGTTGCTCATTTGGATCAAAAACTTTCTTTGAAGACACACCAAACCGAAGGGCGTCGCACAACCCGGCACAGTGGTCAATAGGTCACTTCTTCCAGTTTACCTCACACCCCAAACCGGAAACGTCGTCCAGAGGTTGCGTGTTCTCCTGAAAAATGTTATCTTTTGAAAGGTTTCTTCCGATGCCCTCTCAATTCTGTAAGTGCATCTAGTTCCACCCCTAGTTGGTTTTGGAGCATTGATGACAAACCTAGTTGAGGGACTAATGTGTTTGTGAGAATTGCAGGATAACACAGGTAGAAGTCCCTCATTGATTCAGTTTTCCTACCAGAGATGATCCCTAAAAATGTATGAAGACATTGAAGTTAAAGGTGGTATATGAAGATATTCACATTGAAGACTATGACAAGAGAAGACACCACATGAAGCCTATGGAGCTCGAAGACTTAGATCTTTCGTAGTTCTTTTTTCTTTTGTGTTGAGTCATAGGAACCACCGTACTGTTAAGTGGGGTCCAAGAGAACCAGTCAGACTGACTAAAGTGATGCCTAACCAAAAACCTATGTCTTCGAGTGAAGACTATGAGAGCGAATCTTGTCCAGAGTCGGACAAGTCAGCTTTGCTTGTAGCCCAAGTAAAGTTGTCGTGTGAGTTTGAAATCTGACCGTTGGAACACGTGTCAGTTCCTTAGTGACCCAGGGTCATTTCGGACAAATCAGGTCGGGTTGCCAAGTGGCTATAAATAGCCCACCCCCCACAACCATAAATGGTTGGCTGCTCAGATTGAGAGAACGGCTTTTGTCGTTTGAGAGCAACCCACCTCGAAGCCTTTGAGAGAGAATTCCTTGCGAGGATAAAGCCCTAACCACCCAGAGCTAGAGAGAATTGGGCATCACTTAAGTCTTCTTGTCTGTGTGATCTGAAGACTTATTACACTTGACGACTGTGCATCCTCCAGCCGGTTAGGCGTCGCGTTCTGAGCATCCAAGAGACATTGTGGATTGCCGGTGAACGAAGTCTGTGAAGGTTTGGGAGTCTACCTTGAAGACTTACCAGAGTGATTGGGCGAGGTCTGTGTGACCTTAGCTCAAGGGGAATACGGTGAGGACTGGGTGTCCTGAGCTGCGTGTTCAGGACTGGGTGTCCGGGACTGTGTGTCCTAAGGTTTGAATACCTAGCCGCCCCAACCAGACGTACAGTTGTCACAGCAACTGGAACTAGTCCAACAAATCATTATCTTCAACGAGTCATTGGTTTCATCTTCCCTTCCCTTTACTTACTGTTGCTCCTTGTGAAGTCATTGTATGTTTGCACTATCTTTTGTCTTCACTGAGTGACTGCATGTTCTATATGGCTTCATAATATCTTCCTACTCGATCCTTACTACATTGCTGCTATTAAGTCATTGTGCTTTCACTTCATTGAATACTTGACTATGGCTTGTCTAGTGTAGTCTACCTTCCGCTGCATGGTAATAGGTTTATTTCTATCGTTTGTCTTCATAACTTCCATGTTTTGAAGACTTTCACAAAAATCGCCTATTCACCCCCCCTCTAGTCGATATAATGCACTTTCAAATTCATCTCATTCAAATTATCAGGCATCTTCTAATTCGTCTGGCGGTTCATCAACCACTCAGCTGCCTCCACTGAAAACCGTCCCTGGGTAAGTGTGTAGCCTTCCCTTCTCTTTCATAACTCAGTTGACCATGCTAATCTTTGTTTTAATATTAGTGCTCAAGCTCGTTTGAGTAAGAAGGCCAAGACCAGCGCCCCTACCGGTGAAGTTGAACCGGAGAAAACTCCTGAAGGTCTTGATAAAAATCTTGATAATCTCGTAAAAATCGCCTATTCACCCCCCCGCCTCTAGTCGATATAACGCACTTTCAATTGGTATCAGAGCAAGGTGCTCCCTTGTTCTGTGTGATTCGGTTTAACCACCTGGAGTTTTAGCTATGTCGACTGCAGGGATAATTAAAGTCTCTGCTGCGTGCCCCGTCTTTGATGGAACTGAATATCCCTACTAGAAGAATAAGATGCGCATGCATCTTGAAGCCATTGATGTCGACCTATGGTATGTCGTCGAAATGGAGTTCCCAAGGCTGGAGAAGGTGTCACTACTGCTGACGTCAAGAAATTTGTTCAACTGGACTCTACTGCCAAGAATATCATCTGTGGTCACCTGACCAAAGGACAGTATGGCCGTGTGAGTGCTTTGAAGACATCTAAGCTGGTCTGGGACTGGCTCTCCAAGGTCAATGAAGGCATCTCAACCCAGAGAGATCAGAGAATCAGTGTCCTTCGCAACCTCTTCAACCACTTCAAGCGAAATGACAATGAGAATGTCCAGCACACTTTTGACCGACTCACTGACATCACAAATGAGCTTCAAGCCCTCGGCGCTACTGAGATCACCAAACATGAAGTCGTCAAGACACTACTGAGATCACTTGATAGTTTGTTTGACATCCTAGCCCTGATGATTCAAGAACGTCCTGATTTCAAGACACTCGATCCATCTGACATACTTGAGAGGCTCAACACACATGAGTTTCAGCTTTCTGAGAAAAGAGATATCTACGGTCCAAACTATGGGCGAACTCGTGCCTTGAAGGCAAAAGCTGTCTCCTCATCTGAAGAAGAATCTGACAGCAGTTTTCATGATCCTGAAGACATTGGAAGAGAACTTGCTATGCTTGTGAAGAAGTTCCAAAAATTCACCAAGAAGAAAGGCTTCAGAAAGTCTTCCCAATCAAGCTCAAGGAATGATGAAGCTTCTGCTCACGACTACAAGAAGAAAACATGTCACAAGTGCAAGAAACCTGGCCACTTCATCTCTGAGCGTCCATAGTGGGACAATGAGAACAAAAAGAAGAAGAAGAGCAAGGAATATGACTCTAACGACAAGAAGAAGAAGAAATACTCAAAGTCTTCATCCAAGTCTTCCTCAAAGTCTTCATCACACAAGAAGAGCTCATCTGGCAAGGCACGTGCGTTTGTTGGCAAGGAAATGGACTCGGAGGAGGAGTCCTCTTCTGAGGAGGTGGAGGTGGAGTCTAAGGAGGAGTCCGATTCAGGCGTCGCAAGTCTGGCTACAACATACGTTGCCAAGTCCATCTTCAACACTGAAGACAATGACCTCGTCACCGACACTGATGCAATTGACAAGGACTACTCTGCTTCTACCTACTGCTTCATGGCACGCAGTGCCAAGGTAAACACACGCACTACTCCCTATCAAACATCTAGTGACGATGACTCTAATTGTGTTTCAAAACCCAGCTACAAAACACTTGCTAAAATTGCAACTGAACAGCAGAAAGCTATGGAACATATTCAAAAACTGTTAGACAGAAGCGATGATCTGTTAGGTGCTGAAATGACTCGATCTGAATCCTTAATTGAAGACATAAAAAATCTTCACGTTAAGTATCAGGAACTTGAAAGTCGTCATGAAACTCTCTCAACAACTCATGAAAAGCTTTCCTATGATTATCTTCAAAGGAAGCAAGATCTTGAGAAATTGAGAGCGGTTCATGAAGATCTTCAAAAGGAAAACGAGTCACTTCACTCCAAACAGATCAGTCCCGCTCAGGAAGGATTTGAACCACCATGTCTTAAATGCATTGAGCATGATAATGCTACTTTTGTTGCTGAATGTTCTACTGCTACTACTGTTGCAATATCTTCAACTTTTGATGTGGTAACTAACCCCTCTGCTGAGGATACCACTGCTATTTCTGATGAGAATGCTAGGTTGAAGACATTGCTTGAAACAGGGATGTACAAAAGTCTTAAAGGGCATCAGACACTATGTGATGTCCTCAAAAAGCAGATTCTGAACCGAAACCCGAGGAAAGAGGGTGTTGGGTTCGTAAGGAAAATGAATGCTGATGGCTCTTACTGGAAACCTGAGCAGTACCCCAAAACCATGTGGGTTGCTGCAAAGGAACCTTCAGCAGACCCATCCAATCTATCTGGCTTCACCTATGCTAACCCCATTATCATTGATGAATCCTTTGATGCAAACTACATACTGTTTAAGAATCAGAATGGTGAAGTGTTTGCCAGGTACATTGGTACTAACTGCATGAATGGACCGCCTATGAAGAAGATCTGGGTTCCAAAAAGGTGTCTGGAGAATTTTCCTGTGAATGTCATCATGACAGCTCACGTAAAGAAGACAAACCTCAGACCAAAGGCTTCATATGGTCCAAAGGCTTCATACAGACAGAGGACTCACCTGAGTCGCACTAACGCAAATGTTTTGCAGGGAAACCATACTCAGGCATATGAATATGAGAGCGGTTCATCAAACCGCCATGTTCATAAGACCAAGAACTATTCTGCTTATTCTTATGAGTACTATTGCCCGCCTGCAAGACTGTTTGCTAGGGCTCCAAAGCCAAAATTCTCAGATGCTGCACTTAGACTTATTGCTTGTCAGCCACCCTTGAAAGATGTGGGTGGCTAAGAAAGCTTAACTCTCTTTTGCAGGGAATGGTCTCCAGCAGAAAACCAAAATCATCTGACGCCATTGCTGGGGACCATAAACATCTTGTAGGGCGCAAGATCAAATGCCCGAATGGTCTTACTATGTACTTCGTTCTTGAATCGCTTGCTACTCTCCCTATTAGTCCTAATCTGGATCTAAGCTTTCATAACCCATTGGTTCGCCAAATGTTTTTGCTTCACAATGCTCTTGGTGAAGCCTATCCCCCTAACTGCACTGTAGGGTATGACACCAGCATCTTCAGAATGGATTATTGATAGTGGGTGTACAAATCACATGACTGGCAAAAGAAGTCTTCTTATGGACTCAACCTTACGTCCATCCGACAAGAGCCACATCACATTTGCTGACACTGGTAAAAGTAAGGTATTGGGTCTAGGTAGAGTTGCAATCTCAAGGGATCAACTCATGGACAAAGTCATGCTTGTTGAATCCCTTGGCTTCAACTTAATGTTTGTCTCAATGCTTTGCGATTTGAACATGATTGTAATATTTGGAAAATATCGTTGCCTTGTACTAATGGAATCTGACAAGTCTCTAGTGTTTGAAGGGTATCGAAAAGATGATCTGTACGTAGTAGATTTCTCAGCAGGACCACAGCTTGCCGTATGTCTTCTAGCAAAAGCTTCAGAATGCTGGTTGTGGCATCGGAGGCTTGGGCATGCTGACATAAGGAACCTCCACACCCTTGCGACGAAGAAGCATGTCATAGGCATCGAGGGCGTCAAGTTCAAGAAAGACCACTTATGCGGTGCCTGTGAAGCAGGGAAGATGACGAGGGCCAAACATCCTTCGAAGACAATCATGACCACTACTCGACCCTTCAAACTGCTTCACATGGATCTTTTCGGTCCCACTCATTACTCAACTCTTACCACTACTGCATGCCTCTATGGCTTCGTTATTGTTGATGATTACTCTAGAAACACTTGGGTGCACATAATCCTTTACAAGACTGAAGTGCAGGATGTCTTCAAACGCTTCGCAAATCGAGCTATGAACAATTATGGCGCCAAGATAAAGCACATCAGAAGTGACAATGGCACTAAATTCAAGAACACTGGCCTTGATACATATCTTGATACCTTGGGCATCACACATGAATTCTCAGCCCCGTACACGCCATAGCAGAATGGTGTCGTCGAACGCAAGAGCAGAACACTCATTGAGATGGCCAGAACGATGCTAGATGAATACAAGACCCCAAGAAAATTCTGGCCTGAAGCCATTGATACTGCATGCCATACGATCAATCGTGTTTATCTTCACAAGCTTCTGAACAAGACATCTTATGAGCTCCTTACTGGCAAGAAGCCAAATGTCAGTTACTTCAGAGTATTTGGCGCAAGGTGCTGGATCAAGGACCCACATCACACCTCAAAGTTTGCACCAAAAGCACATGAGGGTTTTATACTTGGATATGGAAAGGATTCGCACTCCTACAGAGTCTTCAATCTCTTTCATTACAAAGTGGTTGAAACAGTGAATGTGCGGTTCGATGAGACCAATGGTTCAGAAAGAGAGCAACTGCCAAATATGCTAGATAAAGTTCCATCCAGTGAATCAATCAAGCTAATGGGAATTGGAGAAATTATACCTACTGAAGCTCATCCGGAAGAAGAACTTATCATCTCAGCACCTGATCAACATGAAGACAATGCTCAGCCTGAAGATATTCCTTCTAACAACGACAATGATCAGCAAGAACAAAGTCTTCGCCCTGTACATCCTCGCGTTGCAAATGAAGTGCAGATTGAAAGAATAATTGATAGCATCAATGCACCCGGTCCACTCACTCGTTCAAGGGCAACTCAGCTAGCAAATTTCTGTGGGCACTTCGCATTCGTCTCAATAACAGAACCCAAGAAAGTTGAAGAAGCCTTCATGGAACCTGAATGGATTCAAGCTATGCAAGAAGAGCTTCAACAGTTTGAGCTGAATAATGTATGGGAACTAGTTAAGTGCCCTGATCCACGGAAGCACAATATAATAGGCACCAAATGGATATACCGCAACAAGCAAGATGAGCACGGTCAAGTTGTCAGAAACAAAGCTCGTCTCATTGCTCAAGGATATACTCAAGTGGAAGGCATTGACTTCAATGAAACATTTGCTCCTGTGGCTAGACTTGAAGCCATACGCATACTGCTGGCCTATGCAAATCATCACAACATACTTCTATATCAAATGGATGTGAAGAGTGCTTTTCTCAATGGCAAGATTGAAGAAGAAGTGTATGTTGCACAACCGCCTGGCTTTGAAGATCCAAAACATCCTGACATGGTATACAAGCTCAACAAGGCACTGTATGGCCTCAAACAAGCCCCTCGGGCCTGGTATGACACACTCAAATACTTCCTGAAGAGCAAAGGCTTCATACCTGGTTCCCTAGACCCCACTCTCTTCACGAAGACATATGATGGTGAACTGTTTGTGTGCCAAATATATGTGGATGACATTATCTTCGGCTGCACCAATCAGAAGTACAGTGAAGAGTTTGGATATATGATGCAAGAGCAATATCAGATGTCCATGATGGGAGAGCTAAAGTTCTTCCTCGGTCTTCAAATACGACAACAATGCAACAGCATCTTCATATCTCAAGAGAAATATCTCAAAGATTGCCTGAAGAAGTTCGGTATGCAAGACTGCAAAGGCTTCACAACACCAATGCCAGCCAAACATCATCTGGGTCCCGACGACAATGGTAAAGAGTTCGATCAAAAGGTATACCGCTCCATGATTGGTTCTTTACTTTATCTATGTGCATCTAGGCCAGATATTATGCTTAGTGTTTGCATGTGTGCTCGATTTCAAGCGGCACCAAAGGAGTCGCATCACTTAGCTGTGAAGCGAATTCTTCGATATTTGGCTCACACCCCAACTCTAGGATTATGGTATCCAAAGGGCTCAGAGCTTGATCTGGTTGGATTCTCGGATGCTGATTATGCTGGTGACAAAGTTGATCGCAAGTCTACATCAGGCACATGTCACTTTCTGGGACGATCACTTGTATGTTGGTCTTCAAAGAAGCAGAACTGTGTATCTCTCTCCACCGCTGAATCTGAATACATTGCTGCTGGATCTTGCTGCGCTCAGCTTCTGTGGATGAAGCAAACACTCAAGGACTATGGCATTCATCTGAAGCAAGTGCCACTTTACTGCGACAACGAAAGCGCCACCAAGATCGCCAACAACCCAGTTCAGCACTCGAAGACAAAGCACATTGAAATTCGTCATCACTTTCTCAGAGATCATGTTGTGAAGGAAGATATTGATATCATACACGTCAACACTGAAGAGCAATTGGCAGATATCTTCACCAAGCCCTTGGATGAGAAGAGATTATGCAAGTTACGGTGTGAGCTAAATATCCTGGAATCCTCAAATGTCCTGTGATCAGGCACACATCCTAACCCTTATGCATATTGATGACTTAGATGTGCAACACACAAAGTAAAGTATATCTTCAATCAATGAAGACATACATTCTAAGTGTGAATACATTAATGTGGAATTTGACTTCGGAGCGCCACGATAATTGTGCGCCATGTCTGGGTCTAATACTTCCTATACGGTGGGTAACGCCACCACCAAATGTTCTATTTTGAAGTGTTTCACTCATGGCGTTACCTTGCAATGTCTTCACATTTGGTTTGGCTTCGATCTCAACATATCTTCATGATTATCTTCACTATGTTGATCATATATATATATATATATATATATATATATATATATATATATATTAGTGTTATGTCCTCTACAGCATTCACTTATAGCTATGTCTTCATTGTTGAATCTTTTGAACTAAGTGAATGTGATCGTACCCTAACCTCTCTATGCTTTCTATCTCAAATTCTATCTCTCCAAATCATATGCATTCTATTGAAACTGTCGAATGTCTTATCTGCGTCCTTGTCAGCAGAAGATACAGAGACAGCCATTAAGTCCGTTTTCAATGCTCATTCCTCCACATGAAACCCGGATAAGTAGGAACGACCACCCGACAATCAAGGCGTGCGTGGGACGTGGAACAAACCCCAAAATTCCGCATAATGGCCACGTGTTCCTCAGATGCGAATCGCCAGGGGCACCTGTGTAATAGCACAGTGCCGCCCATGTACCTATAAATACACACTTCACAGTGGTCATTATCTCTTCTTCCACTCTCGCACGAACCCTAGCGCCACCGCTAGCCCTCGACGACGCCGGCGACGAAGCGCTTCGCTGCCGCAACCTCTCCGACGCCGTCTTCACGCCGACCGCGGACATCGTCCTCTCCGCTGTCGTCGTAGGTGTCCTCCGTCGCCAAGTTAGGGCACGGAAGATCAAACTGCTTGGCCTCATCTTCCACTTCGTCTAGCAGTTCTTAGTGTGGTAAATAAAACATCCTTTTTACAGCACCGTTGATCCTATGGATTTGTCACTTTGTACCACAAGCAGTTTCTATTCACACAAGTTAGATCTCTCTCATACTACATCTCATAACATGTCTAGTATATTCACTTATGCTTCACAAAGTAGTTAGATTCCTCACTTGTACTGATCTGTGGATTCGTACAATCTAGAACCAACTCCTTATCTATGAGTGAATGTCTTTGCAAAATGAGGTCAATGTCTTCTAAATTGATTTATCTTCAAAATCTTCTGAGAATGCATATGACCTCTTCCCCTTCCCTTGCACCTTAATGCTGTCATAGGTACATGTACGTGGGAGAATCCTTTGGTTCTCATAGTCTGCATTCATTTGCAGAATTCTTACAACATCACATTAATTCTCCTGAAGCTAGTTCCTATTGGTCCAGCAAGCGAAAACCATTGAAGCCTTTGAACGTGTTGAAGCCTTTCAAGTTAAAGTTTATGGCTTCAGAGAAACCAGCAAGGAAGGGTGGCAGAAAGCGTCGTGGAGAAACATCCAGAGATCTGCCAGATGAACTCTCAGAACTGTACAAGACAGATCCTGAAGAGGATTACAATCAGCGCAAGACCCGAATCCAATGGATTCGAAGATATTGGGCAGAACAATGGTTCAAATACCGATTTGTAACCCAAGAATATGCTGAGAAAAAAGCCATCAAGAGACCATGGGGAGACATCCAATACAAGAATCTTCTACCCAGGTCCAGAGATGAAGCCATTGCTCAAGGCTTCTATCCCTGCATGGTCCGTGGGCCACAGCCAGCTGATGCACACCCATCGTCACTACTATGGTGTCGTGACGACAATCTGTTCAAACGCAACTTCCAATTTGCCCAGAACTCAGCGAAGCAGAACAAGAAGACTTTGGGGTTAGACTTCAACCCTGGTCCCTCAGCACCAAGGGCAGATGGCACACGAGATGCAGAACCCAATGTCATCGGTCCTTTCAACAACCTTGAAGGCCTCATCACCCGCATCTTAGTTCAAGGGACTATAGTGAATGAGCCTGCAGCTGACGCTGAATCAGAAGAAGCTCCTGCATCGCCGAAGACAAAGAAGATGAAGAAGCCTAAAGCTTCAAAGCCTGCCCCCTCACCAAAAATCTCAAGGGCGAAGCCACTGGCAACTGCACCTCCTGAAGATAGTGTGCAGTCCGAAGACTTATCTCGCATCTCCAAGCCCCAGAAAGTCAAGATGCCTCTGCCTCACACCGGACAAGAGCTAACTGCTGCTGCCATTCTGCGCAATGACGAAATTGATCTGTCAAGTGATGAAGATCTAGCAGATGACGCTCTTGAGCAACTCATCAAGAGCAAAGAAGAAGCAGAAATCTTCAATGATCTGCCTCTCTTTGATGTGACCATCATCCACAACTTCATTGACGAGTGGTTTGACACGCCAAACATCAGCTTTGAAGATCTGCAGCTACCAATTGGCCTCTGTGTCGCCTTCCAAGGCGCCATTGCTTCAGAACTCGCCATTGCCCAGCGCATTGTTGAACTGAAGCAAAATATTGACTATGAAAAGGCTCAGTTCAAGAAGCATATGGCCAAGCTCAGCGTGCAGGAAGTGAAGAACTTCAAGAGTATGATGCACGAGCTCAAGGAAGCCTTTGTAAAGAAACGTGCAGAAGCTCAGGGTTCGCGTGAGCGCATGAAGACTCTGGCTGACAGATGTGTGCAAGCCTAGAATGAAGCTGAGAAGCGCAAGGCCCTTGGGCGTCCTGGCATCGACCCCAGGATGGCTGCAAAGAAGAAGAAGAAGCCTGCTACGGCTGAACCTGACGCACCAAGGCAGGAAGCAGTTGCTATTGTCTTCCCAACTAAAATGACTGGCTCGAAGCCAAAAAGCCGGTCAACAGCTTCAGAGCTCAAGAAGACAAGGACTGCTGAGGCTGAAGCTAGGAAGAGGAAACATTCTGAAGCCTCTCCAGCTGCCCCCTCCAAGAAGAAGAGGAAGACCAAGAAAGATCGGGCAGCTCCCACAGAACCCTTGATAGTTGAACCCATTTCTATGGTCTATCCTGAAGCTGAACGCCAACTGACTATCCATGAGCCTGCTTCCACAGAGGCTCATGAAGCTGAAGACTTTCCAGCAGCTTATCCCATCACTGCTGAAGACATTGGTCAACATGACAATGTAGAAGATGGTGCAGTCCTTCCTCAGAATAGCGAACTCATCAGCATTGGTCGTCCACTGACGCCAATTGCACAGGATGCTTCATTGGCAGATCGCCCACAAGAGGAAGAAGACTATGAGGCCCAATCCACTCCAACTCCACAGGCGTCGCCCGCGTTGCGTAGGCTTCGCAAAGGTCCAAGGCCTCAAGTCTCTGCTGAAGACAATCCGGCCGCATCAGCCGCGGAAGATGAAGTCCCACAAGTTGCCACTCCACTGTCCCACCAAGAAGTAGTTCTCAAGGAGAATGTGCTTAAAAATCTTGCGGCTGCCACAACCACCAATGAAGCTAATGTGGAGCCCTCCCCAACGGAAAAAGAAGACAGTGAAGCCACTGATCCCGTCACTTCTGTTCCTGAGTCTGCTGCCGGTCCACAGTTTGACTATCATGTTGAACACAGGCCTCAGGTACAGAAGCCAATCCCAAGATTGCCAAGGTTCCCAGGTCCCGCATCAGCACCTGGCTCCTTCAATATCAATGGCTTCAGGGCAGGCAACACATTCTTCGATAGCTCCAGGTACTCAAGGGAAATGATATCATCTGATCGGTTCTGGAGCTATCCTCAACGAAGCTATTACTCATGCATTCTTTACAACCAAGGTCGCATCTTCCCACACAAGCGCCTTGATATTGAAGCCATAGTTGGTCTGCCCTGTCTGGAAGAAGCTTTGGATTGCTTCAAGGAAGTTGGACTGCTGTCGTTCGTTACTGACCAAGAGCATTGGAATGAAGAGCTGCTGCTCCAATTCTATGCCACACTTCACATCCGCGGGTACAGCAGAGATCCGAAGACTTGGGTCCTGGAGTGGATGACCGAAAATGTTCATCACAAAGCCAATGCATTTGACATCATTGAGCTCACTGGTTTGCCCACTCCTGGCGATCTCTACGAGCATGGCTGTCAGCTGCATAGTGAAGCTATTGAGAGCATCTTTAAGAGGCCGGAACCTGATATGAGTCAGATGCTCAGCATGATGAAGCCATTGCCCCAAGATGTGGCCTATCCAACAGAGTTCTTCATTGAAGACCTTGAGTATCTGCCACGAACCATCTATCACATCATCAGGCGAACTCTCTGGCCCATCAAAGGGCACTCTCCAAATGCCAAGCTTGAGGGTGCAATGAAGACTTTGGTCTTCTATATTCTTCATGGAAAATGCTTCAATGCACAGGACTTATTCATCCGCCAACTTGCTGCATCGGGCTCTGATCTGTTTGGCTCGAAGTTCTACGCCCCATGGGTAATGCGGCTAATTAAACTTCACTCTGATATCTCATATCAGCCATCTTCTCGCAATCATAGGATTTTTCTGCCTGATGTGGATATCTCTACTGAAGCCATCTATCCTGAGCCTGCAAAGGAACCTCTAAGTCTTCAGAATGCAGAGCATCAGAGTTTCTCACAGAACATTGAAGGAGTTGAAGCAGTCACTCGGGTGTATCCTTTGGCTGGCACTACACGTGCACCACACCCTGCGTCTACTAAAGCCACTGATAGTACAACTGCTCCAAGACCCAAGAAGCGCACTCGTGTTCTCAATGACCAAGAGCTTCTTGTGGCTCTTCATCAGAAACAGGATAGGCATCATGACTGGCTGAAGCGTCAGATGAAAAGCCTCTTGGTGGAAGTTAATCGCATTCGCAATCTTGCCACCAAGAATGCTTTCGTTGCCCATAAAACCTGTCGCCGTACATGGAAAGGGCTAACGATGATGTGTTCTAAAGATGATCTCCAAGAGGATGGCTTCACTGAGCGATTCAAGTTTGACTCCACACCTCCTCGAAGAGCTGTGCTGCTAGGAACTCCACCCCTTGAAGACTCTGAGTTCTCTTCATCTGCTGCAACAGTGACTGCCAGAGTTATCGAGGATGAAGATGATGCTACTTCACCACCACCTCCTTCAGCACGCATCAACTCTGCTCCAAGCTCTTCAGCACCGCCAAACACCACCAACGACCCTGCTACTTCACCTACTCCGCATAGGAACGAGTAGATGCTCTATGTCTTCAAACCTTTTTGGTCCTTACTGACAAAAGGGGGAGAAGCATATGAGGTTGATAGTCTTCAAGCGGGTCCATATGGGCGGGTGCTTTATATTTTGCTTTGTGCTTACAACTCTCGTTTTGCTACATTTGGTTCTTTTGAGTTGTAACACTTAAACTCGATGGTCGTCTGCTACTTATCTACCACTTTGTTTTGCGATGATAAATTCCGCATGTGCGATGATAAATTCCGCACTTAGATCATTCTGCAGACGTCCATTTTCCATTATGCATGTCATTATCTTCATATACTTTCACATGCATAGTGGAGTGTCATCATAAGTTGAAGTGGATCTCCACAAGTACAACCTGCCATGTGCATTTGCATTCCAAAAGCAAATTACCTATATGCACATCTTCAGGGGGAGCCCTTGCAACTTATGAAGACAATTCCTTATCCTTTACAATTTCACAGATTATATTCCCCGTTGAAAACTTCAACTAGTTTGTCATCAATCACCAAAAAGGGGGAGATTGTAAGTGCATCTAGTGCCACCCCTAGTTGGTTTTGGAGCATTGACGACAAACCTAGTTGAGGGACTAATGTGTTTGTGAGAATTGCAGGATAACACAGCTAGAAGTCCCTCATTGATTCAGTTTTCCTACCAGAGATGACCCTAAAAATGTATGAAGACATTGAAGTCAAAGGTGGTATATGAAGATATTCACATTGAAGACTATGACAAGAGAAGACACCACATGAAGCCTATGGAGCTCGAAGACTTAGATCTTTCGTAGTTCTTTTTCTTTTGTGTTGAGTCATAGGAACCACCGTACTGTTAAGTGGGGTCCAAGAGAACCAGTCAGACTAAATGAAGTGATGCCTAACCAAAAACCTAAGTCTTCGAGTGAAGACTATGAGAGCGAATCTTGTCCAGAGTCGGACAGGTCAGCTTTGCTTGTAGCCCAAGTAAAGTTGTCGTGTGAGTTTGAAATCTGACCGTTCGAACATGTGTCAGTTCCTTAGTGACCCAGGGTCATTTCGGACAAATCAGGTCGGGTTGCCAAGTGGCTATAAATAGCCCATCCCCCACAACCATAAACGGTTGGCTGCTTAGATTGAGAGAACGGCTTTTGTCGTTTGAGAGCAACCCACCTCGAAGCCTTTGAGAGAGAATTCCTTGCGAGGATAAAGCCCTAACCACCCAGAGCCAGAGAGAATTGGGCATCACTTAAGTCTTCTTGTCTGTGTGATCTGAAGACTTATTACACTTGAGGACTGTGCATCCTCCAGCCGGTTAGGCGTCGCATTCTGAGCATCCAAGAGACATTGTGGATTGCCGGTGAACGAAGTCTGTGAAGGTTTGGGAGTCTACCTTGAAGACTTACTAGAGTGATTGGGCGAGGTCTGTGTGACCTTATCTCAAGGGGAATACGGTGAGGACTGGGTGTCCTGAGCTGCGTGTTCAGGACTGGGTGTCCGGGACTGTGTGTCCTAAGGTTTGAATACCTAGCCGCCCCAACCAGACGTACAGTTGTCACAGCAACTGGAACTGGTCCAACAAATCATTGTCTTCAACGAGTCACTGGTTTCATCTTCCCTTCCCTTTACTTACTGTTGTTCCTTGTGAAGTCATTGTATGTTTCCACTATCTTTTGTCTTCACTGAGTGACTGCATGTTCTGTATGGCTTCATAATATCTTCCTACCTGATCCTTACTACATTGCTGCTATTAAGTCATTGTGCTTTCACTTCATTGAATACTTGACTATGGCTTGTCTAGTGTAGTCTACCTTCCGCTGCATGGTAATAGGTTTATTTCTATCGTTTGTCTTCATAACTTCCATGTTTTGAAGAATTTCATAAAAATCGCCTATTCACCCCCCCCTCTAGTCGATATAACGCACTTTCAAATTCATCTCATTCAAATTATCAGGCATCTTCTAATTCGTCTGGCGGTTCATCAACCACTCAGCTGCCTCCACTGAAAACCGTCCCTGGGTAAGTGTGTAGCCTTCCCTTCTCTTTCATAACTCAGTTGACCATGCTAATCTTTGTTTTAAAATTAGTGCTCAAGCTCGTTTGAGTAAGAAGGCCAAGACCAGTGCCCCTACCGGTGAAGTTGAACCGGAGAAAACTCCTGAGGGTCTTGATAAAAATCTTGATAATCTCGTGGATGATTTTGCCCTGCCAGAGCCAACTATCAATGCAAATCCGCCAGAAGCTGATCCGGCCAAACATGAGGATACCTCAAGTCCACATGTTATGCCTGCAAGTTTGGCTACTGATCCGCTGAAGTCAAGTGCTAATCAGCCAAGCCCAGCCAAAGACGATGACGTTATTGTTACTGGCACTGCTTATACCGCTCCGGGTGATCCAGTTGTCTTGGCAAAACATACCGCCAAGGATGAGTTTATTTCAATGGGCAAGAGGAAAATGGAAACTGATATGTCAAAATATGCTAATCTTTCTTCCCAGGATCTTCATTCCGGTGTCTTGAACCGGCTTTATACAAGTCGAGATAATGAGGCTGACTTGGTAAATCTGATGAAGGAATGTTATGAGGTAAACAGTTTCCTCCTTATCTTTGTATTTTCACTGCCTTGTATCCTGTAGCCCCCAAGGGTCGGTTTAATTTGTAAAAACAAACCGGGACTTTGAATTTCCAAACTGCACATTGTTGACTTTTAAGTTTTTTGAACAAACACACATTAGCCCCCAAGTGCCAGAATTGAAACTTGTATGAATCCTTGGGAATTTGAATAAGTAGTAAGAACGAATTAATCCGCATTAGCGCCCAAGTGCCAGGATTGAAACCATGAATCCTGGGACTTTGAATAAGCAGTAAGAAAGAATTAATCCACATTAGCCCCCAAGTGCCAGGATTGAAACTTGTATGAATCCTGGGACTTTTGATAAAATATTGAAATGCTCCTCTTGATTTTGGCAGGCTGACATAAACCATCGACGGACACAGATTGCTGATCTTCAAGAAATTATCAAATCTCAGCAAGAAGAATCTTCCAAAGCTAAAGATGAACTTTGAGCCGCTTTAACTTCCATAGAACGACTGAAAGAAGAATTCAAGACGGAACGTGCCAACTGGGA
This sequence comes from Triticum dicoccoides, assembly GCF_002162155.2. NCBI lineage: Eukaryota > Viridiplantae > Streptophyta > Magnoliopsida > Poales > Poaceae > Triticum > Triticum dicoccoides. The sequence goes on from NC_041386.1 coordinate 42,122,512, forward strand.
CACTGAAAAGGGAACATTGCTGAAACGGGCTGAAGACGCCAAATCTGCACTTAAACCGGTGGCAGAAGAGCTTTCTGGGTTAAAGCGTCAAGTGAACACCATGACCACCGCAGTATTTGGTAAGTACTCCTAGCAAAGTATTTGGAATACCTATCTTGTAAGGTGCCAGTTGAAATATGAAATTCTTAAACCGTTGCAGGGAGCCGCATTACTCATCTGGGCTCAGATGTACGTATGAAGCTGAAAGCAGCATATACTCTTCTGGAACAACTTTACACCGGTGCTCAACGGGTTATCTGTGCAGCCTCCTATGACAATCCGGCCCCAACAATGATCAAGGATACTCTGACAAGGCTATCCATGGTACCAGCACAGCTAGAAGAGGTGAAGCGATCTGCTGCCAGGGCCAGCGCTTTGTTGGCACTTACCCGAGCCAAAGCATGCATAGCTGACTTGGATCCGGTTGACCTTGCCAAAGGCTTTCCAAGCACACAAGAAAATGGGGCAGATTTTGATGATGCAGCCCTTAAAAGAGTGACAAGGGAGATGCGTCCTCTGGCGAGTCAGCTGGCAGAGGATGCTAACTTGACGGTTCACCAGTCTTATTATGATGCCAACAACAAACGGGTTAACCCTGTCATTCCAGAGGCGCAAAATCTTATTCCAGGAATCCATAAGCACACTTATGCCCCTGACATTGATCCGTCAGAACTTATCAGTGAAGAAGCTATCTTTTAGGCCTTAACCCGGATTGACTGGACCGCCGCAAGCTTCCAGCCGCTAGGTGGGGAAGAGGAAGCTGAACCGACGCCAGATGACCCATCAACTTTGCAGCAACATGGTAATGAGACTTGATCCGGCAATTAGAGTGATGCTCGAGAAACCTTGTTCTGCTGGAAACACCATAGTTTGGGCCTTCAAGCGCCTTGTAATAAGCTAGTGGAAATACTTTGATCTGTTGCCCTCGTGCAGCGGGATACACTTTGCGTTGATTTGTCATGAGAATTTCAGTACTGGCTTATGTATTTTTACAATATTATGCAATCCCTGTGTCTGCATACGGAAAATCTGTGATATAAAACATTGCTGTCGGTTTACCAATTGTGATTTGAAGATGGGTGAAAACCCAAACTCCACCGTACCATGTTGGTATATATATGATATAGAACCGGGTTGTGATGAACGCCGGCCGATTGCTAGAGACAAGGCGTCAAAGCCAGACCGGTTTTGAAGGATGCCGGATTACCTTTAATTGTATACTTGAACAGAAGATCCCTAAGCCGTGCCGGGTTTAAAAAACTCCGGTTTAACGTAGACCTCACGAAAAAAAACTTGGCAGAAAAAAGCAAACAAAAAACTGTAGTCGAGGCTTTTCGAGGGCTGCCAGGCCCAAATCGAGGCTTTTCATGGGCTGCCAGGCCACTGAGTTAAACCATTTTGGCAAAGCCTTTTGAGATGGCCCTCCAACTAACCAATCATCGTTTTAACTTTGACAAGTTCAGGGTCTCAATGAGAGTAACTGTCAAACGTTCGAAGGGTCATGCCAGGATTACCTGGATAGGAGTGGCTTACTTGATGAAGGCAGGTTAGCCCAGGGTTTTAGGTGAATACACCAGGCTTCCAAGCCGTGGGTCGATACCCAGCTACAAGGGTCCTTTCAAACTCTTTGGTATTTGACGCAAAGAGCCCCCAAGTAACTTTGTGAGCTGTGCTCAATGGGTGCCTATGTTTGAGTTGTGCGTAGCAACAAGACTCTCTTTGGCCCCTTGGGTGTGAAGCTCCCAAGCTTTGTTGTGGCATGATAGCCGCATCAAGAGGGTAGTAATGCTATGTTCTCTTTGGTGAATACACCTATGTTTGAACAGGAAGCCCCCAAGTTAACAGATATTTGAAGGAAGAAAACGGCAGAGGCCCTGCTTGATAGCAAGGATGCCGGTTTATTATATTGATCATAATATATACATTATTGAAATATGTACATACGAAAAGCCTGTGACTTTAAGTGTAATAAGGCCGTAGGAGAGCTATGTTCCATGGCCGCCGAGTCTCCTCCTCAGGGCTACGTGAGTCTTCTCGAACGTCAATGAGGTAGTATGATCCGTTGTGCAGAGTTTTGCTGACCACAAAAGGCCCTTCCCAAGGTGGGGATAACTTGTGCATATCAGTCTAGTCTTGAATGAGCCGAAGTACCAAATCACCTTCTTAAAAGGTTCTTGTCTTAACCCGGTGGCTGTGATAACACCGTAGGTCTTGTTGATAAATCGCCGATCGAGCCAAAGCCATGTCTCGCTTCTCATCTAACAGGTCTAGCGCCTCTTGGCGTGCTTGCTCGTTGTCCGCTTCAACATAATTCGCGACCCGGGGCGAGTCATGGCGAATATCACTTGGGAGGACAACCTCAGCCCCACAGACCAGGAAAAAGGGTGTATATCCCGTAGATTGGTTTGGGGTTGTATTTATGCTCCATAACACTGATGGTAATTCCTCCACCAAACAACCCGGCGTCCGCTTCAAAGGGACCATGAGCCGAGGCTTGATACCCTTCAGGATTTCTTGATTCGCCCTCTTAGCTTGACCATTGGACTGGGGATGAGCCACGGACGCTACATCAAGCCGGATGTGCTCTCGTTGGCAGAACTCCTCCATCTCACCTTTAGAAAGGTTCGTACCATTATCTGTGATGATGCTATGTGGAAAGCCGAAACGGAAAATAATCTTTTTGAGAAATTGAACCGCCGTGGCTGCATCACATTTACTGATGGGCTCCGCTTCAACCCATTTGGTGAACTTGTCAACCGCCACCAACAGGTGGGTCTTCTTGTCCTTAGAACGCTTAAAGGGTCCAACCATATCAAGCCCCCAAGTAGCAAATGGCCAAGTGATGGGAATCATGCGTAACTCCTGAGCAGGAACATGAGCACGACGTGAAAATTTCTGACAAGCGTCACACCGCTTTACCAAGTCTTCCGCATCAGAATGAGCTGTCAACCAGTAGAACCCGTGTCGGAAAGCCTTAGCAACCAAGGACTTTGAGCTGGCATGGTCACCGCAATCCCCTTCATGGATTTCCCATAGAATCTCTTGTCCTTCTTCAGGAGAAACACAACGTTGGAATACGCCTGAAATGCTAGAACGGTGCAACTCGCCATTGTGAACAACCATAGACTTGGACCACCGGACTATCTGCCTGGCAAAAAGTTCGTCTTCTGGTAATTCACCCCAGTTCAGATACGCCAAATATGGAACCATCCAATCCAGAGCGGCATGTAGAACGGCTACCAACTGGGCCTCCGGATCAGGAATAGCTAAATCCTCTTCTATAGGCAACTTTACAGACGGGTTATGCAAGATATCTAGAAAGGTATTAGGTGGTACCGGTTTACACTGAGATCCCAGCCGGCTTAGAGCATTTGTTGCTTCATTCTTGCGCCGGTCGATGTGCTCCACCTGATAACCCTTAAAGTGACCTGCTACAGTATCAACCTCGCACCTATAAGCCGCCATGAGCGGGTCTTTAGAATCCCCAAGTACCAGAAACTTGCCGAGCCACCAGATCAGAATCTCCAAAGCATTGAACCTGGCTTAAGTTCATTTCCTTAGCTACACGAAGACCGTGGAGCAAGGCCTCGTACTCTGCTGCATTGTTAGTACAAGGAAACATTAAGCGGAGAACATAACAAATCTTATCTCCTCGAGGGGAAGTGAGGACAACTCCAGCCCCCGAGCCTTCCAGCTACCTGGATCCATCAAAGTGAATGGTCCAGTATGTATTATCCGGTTTGTCTTCTGGTGCTTGTAACTCAGTCCAATCATTGATGAAGTCCACAAGCGCCTGAGATTTGATGGTTGTTCGAGGTGTATACTTCAAACTATGGGGACCGAGCTCGATCGCCCACTTCGCAACCCGGCCAGTTGCCTCTCTATTCTGGATTATATCACCCAAGGGAGCAGAACTAACCACTGTAACAGGATGGCCTTGAAAATATTGCTTGAGTTTCCTACTTGCCATGAAAACTCCATACACTAGCTTCTGCCAATGCGGATATCTTTGCTTTGATTCGATCAGTACTTCACTGATATAATAAACTGGTCGTTGAACCGGATATTCTTTCCCAGCCTCCTTATGCTCAACCACAATCGCCACACTAACTGCTCGGGCACTGGCAGCCACGTACAACAGTAGAGGTTCATTATCAACTGGAGCAGCGAGGGCTGGCGGTTCAGCTAGCTGCCGCTTAAACTCCTTGAATGCCGCATCAGCGGCATCACTTGAGACGAATTTTTCCGTTTTCTTCAACATCTGATACAGGGGAATCCCTTCTCTCCCAAACGGCTGATAAATCGCCTGAGGGCTGCAATCCGGCCCGCTAGGCACTGAACATCATTTATACATGCCGGTTTAGCCAAGGATGTGATTGCTTTGATCTTTTCCGGATTTGCCTCAATACCTTTGTTAGACACAAGAAAGCCCAAGAGTTTGCCTGCCGGAACACCAAAAACACATTTGTCCGGGTTGAGCACCATTTTGTAAACCCGAAGATTGTCAAACGTCTCCTTGAGATCATTTATCAGGGTTTCCTGCTTCCTGGATTTCACCACAATGTCATCCACATAGGCATGAACATTACGGCCGATCTGCTTGTGAAGACAATTTTGCACACAACGCTGGTAGGTTGCTTGGGCACTCTTGAGCCCAAAGGGCATAGAAACATAGCAGAAGGCTCCAAAGGGAGTGATGAAGGCTGTTTTCTCCTGGTCCTTAACTGCCATTTTAATCTGATGATAACCTGAATAAGCATCCAGAAAACTCAGGCGTTCACAACCCGCCATTGCATCAATGATCTGATCGATACGTGGGAGAGCGAAAGGATCTGCTGGGCAAGCTTTGTTCAAATCAGTGTAGTCCACACACATATGCCAAGTGCCATTTTTCTTAAGAACAAGCACCGGATTAGCCAACCATTCGGGATGAAACACTTCGACAATAAATCCAGCTACCAGCAGCCGGGCTACCTCTTCGCCGATGGCCTTGCGTCTTTCTTCGTTAAAGCGGCGAAGGTACTGCTTGACCGGTTTAAACTTAGGATCAATATTTAGCGTGTGCTCAGCGAGTTCCCTTGGTACACCTGGCATGTCAGAAGGTTTCCATGCAAAGATGTCCCAGTTCTCATGGATGAACTCGATGAGCGCGCTTTCCTATTTCAGATCCAGATTTGCACTAACACTAAACTGCTTGGATGAATCACCAGGGACAAAGTCAACAAGCTTAGTCTCATTAGCCAGTTTGAACGTCAGGGCCGGGTCATGTTCAATCGTAGGTTTCTTCAGAGGGGTCATATCCACCGGATCAACATTGTCTTTATAGAATTTCAGCTCCTCCGTGGCACAAACCTATTCTGCATAAGCTGCTTCACCTTCCTTGCAATCCAAGGCAATCCTTCAGCTCCCATATACTGTGATCGTCCCCTTATAACCTGGCATCTTGAGCTGTAGATAGACAAAACAGGGCCTCGCCATGAATTTCACGTAAGCCGGCCATCCAAATAGCGCGTGATATGGACTCTGGATTTTCACCACTTCAAAGGTCAAAGTCTCAGACCTGGAATCAAACTCATCCCCAAACACAACTTCCAAAGCAATCTTTCCCACAGGGTAGGCCGATTTACCTGGTACCACACCACGAAAGATAGTGTTTGACGGTTTAAGATTCTTATCCGTCAAACCCATGCGACGGAAAGTCTCATAGTATAGGATGTTGATACTGCTCCCTCCATCCATCAGAACCTTGGTAAACTTATAGCCCCCTACCTGAGGGGCTACCACCAAAGCTAGTTGACCCGAATGGTCAACCCGGGGTGGGTGATCCTCTCTGCTCCACACAATAGGATGCTCCGACCATCGTAGATAATGCGGTACAGCCGGTTCAACAGTATTGACTGCCCTCTTGTGAAGTTTCTGATCCCGCTTGCACAAGCTGGTAGTGAACACATGATACTGTCAGTTGTTCAACTGCTTGGGGTGACTCTAGTAACCTGACTGTTGCTGATTCCCTTGGTTATTCTGCTGGTTATTACCATGGTTGTTCTGATGGCCCTGGTTGTTCTGAAATCCAGAGCTTGAACCGCCGCCCCCATGGAAACCTAGGCCTGAACCACCCGGTCGATCCTGATCATACCGGTATAAATCAGAATTTTTGAACTCCCTCATTATGTGACAATCTTTCCAAAGATGTGTGGCAGGGGCCTCCTTGGTTCCATGCTTCGGGCAGGGCTGGTTTAACAAACGCTCCAGATTCATGCCGCGCTGGGGCGGTTTACCTTTGCGACGCTGCATATTTGTGTTAGCCACCAAATCTAAATTATCCACTTTACGCTTACTGTTATTCCCATGGCCCCCTTGGTTGTGGTGCTTCCCTTTTGCACCGCCGTTATTCTTTCCCTTCTCCGATTTTTCCTCCTCTGAATCCGGATCCTTGGTATTATCTGAACCGGCATACTTAACTAAAGCGGCCATGAGTGTTGCCATGTTGTTGCAATGACGTTTGAGCCTTCCCAACTTCTGTTTTAACGGCTTGAAATGACAATTTACCTCCAATGTTAATACTGCGGTATCTGCATTAATACGATCTGACGAATGCAAAATCGTCGAGACTCGTTTAATCCAATGGGTCGTGGACTCCCCTTCCTCTTGGACACAAGCGGCCAGATCTACAATTGACATCGGCTGCTTGCACATATCCTTGAAGTTCTGGATAAACCGGCGCTTTAATTCGGCCCATGAGTCGATAGAGTTGGTTGGCAAGCTCTTCAACCAAGTACGAGTTGTTCCTTCCAGCATCATGGTGAAATATTTAGCACAAACCGCCTCATCCACATCTAACATCTCCATTGCCATCTCATAGGTCTCCACCCATGCCTCTGGCTGCAAATCGGCGGTGTAATTTGGTACCTTACGAGGTCCCTTGAAATCCTTGGGCAATCGCACATTACGCAATGCGGGAGTTAAACACGGTACCCATAGGGAACTGAACATTACCCCTGGCTCCACGGAGGCAGTGGGGTGAACTGGAGTATGATGCCGTGCTTCGTGTCGAGCTATCAACTCTTCCCCCCGTCGTGCACGGCCGTGGTCCACAACATCTTGCGCATTAGCACCTCCCCCGGCCGGGTTGTTTCCCCATGGTGAATTTCGGTGGCGTGCGCTACTGGATACGGCCGGTTCGTCCTCCACGTGTCTGCTATAACTCCGACTTGGACAGGGAGTGGAATGAATCCTCTCATGGCTATGTGAATACACTTGCTGTTGATTCAGTGATGTCTGAAGGAGATCCCTGGCCCGACGCGCTTCCACTGCTACTGGTGATTCGCCGTCAGTTGGGAGAGCCGCCAGGCGTGAAGCGGCGACCACAATATTATCCAACGGGTTGGAATAATGCCCGGGCGGTGTTGATGATACAACGTTGTTCTGGCGAGGCAGGTTTGTTGCGCGTGGCTGAACCGGCACTACTGCTTCCGGTGCCCCCGCCCGGTTTGGCGCAGGTTGATTACCAGCTCCTGCACCTAGCGTGTTGAAAAGATTTTGTGGCTCATAAGCCGACGGGAGACGTGATCGGTACCTTCTTCTCATGACCTCTTCTGAAGCATTCTGATCTAGTCTAATCCGGTAAGCCTGTGCTTCCAACTCGGCCCACTCTGTGGCCATCCTGGCGTTCTCTGCTGCCAGGTCCGCTTTAGCCTGGGCTATCTGATCTTTTACCTTTAGAATCTCCGCATTGTGTTGATCCCTGGCTGCTGCATCTACCTCCGCGGACATCAGTGCTGCTACAGCGTCGAACAAATCAGACAAGACCTGGGCCGGAGGCGGCGCCGAGCTTCCTGCACCTGCTGGCGTGGCTGTTGTTGAACCGGAGAGTACTGCTACGGCGGTAGATGAATGAGGCGCCGGTCGTGTGCCGGCCATGAAGACAACGGCCCGGTTTGGCAGACCGGGGGAATCCGGAATACTGTTGCCCTCGGATCCTCCCTCAACCCGACCGTCGTACAACTGGTAGAGCGATTCAGTTTCTCCGGAAGACTCGTCTTCAATGCGGACTACGTTTTCTCCATCGGAGATCGGTTCCTCCTCGTAACCCGAACCATGGACGACATCCACAAAAACATGCCTGGCCTCAGGATGAACCGGTGAAGAACTTGCATGCCGAGCCGTCTCGATGATGTCGGTGCAGGTGTCCGGCTCGGGGGCCGGTTCGCCGATCTTGCCGATGAAGACATGAATCCCACCAAAGGGGACCCGGTACCCGTATTCAATTGAATTAGCCTCGGGACCCCATCCTGCGTTGTCGATGTAGAGCTTGCCGCGGCGACTCTTCGTCATCTGGCCCACAGCGTATCCCTTCAGTCCATCGAAATTGCCCTTCAAGAACTCAAAACCATCGTGCGATAGCCCCACGGTGGGCGCGAACTGTCGTGGAATTGTCATGGCAGATGTCCTCATGGAAGGACTTAGTCGTGGAGCCATCACTACGGGTTAGCTTGAAGGGGTTAAACCGGACAAAGGGACACGAGAGTTTATACTAGTTCGGCCCCTTCGATGAAGGTAAAGGCCTACGTCTAGTTGTGATTGGTATTGCTGGGGTTTCGAAGACCAGGGAGCGAATCCGCTTTGTCTGGCCTTGAGTTATTGTTCTTCTGTCCATGAACCGCCGCCGGGTCACCCCTTTATATATTTAGGAGGATCCCGGCCGGTCTACGGAGTCCCGAGGCTGGCTCATACAAGTGTCCGCCTCGGTCTCTTCTTTCTTATCTTAAAATGCAAGTTTATACAATCATGGCGGTTTACTATCATGGGCCCTAAACCGTCTGCGGGCTCTGGGCCTCTAAGCTTCATACATAAAGCGCCATCTTCTGGGTTTCCTTGGGCTTCAGTATAACTGAAGGTGAACCGGCCCCTCCTGGGCGGTTTACCCTCAGTGGTTATATCTTCAACAGAAGTCCTCGCGCTGCTCCCACGTAGCCTCCTCCTCCGGAAAGCCCGCCCACTGAACGAGGACAAACCAGACGCCACGACGGAGCTGTGCCTGCAACACCTTTGCCGGCACTGGAAGAATGCGACCATCGGCGGTTGGAGAAAGCGCCGGAGGAGCCTGATGTCTACTACACAACCTTCTTCTTGTAGACGTTGTTGGGCCTCCAAGTGCAGAGGTTTGTAGGACAGTAGAAAATTTCCCTCAAGTGGATGACCTAAGGTTTATAAATCTGTAGGAGGCGTAGGATGAAGATGGTCTCTCTCAAGCAACCCTGCAACCAAATAACAAAGAGTGTCTTGTGTCCCCAACACACCCAATACAATGGTAAATTGTATAGGTGCACTAGTTCGGCGAAGAGATGGTGATACAAGTGGTATATGGATGGTAGATAAAGGTATTTGTAATCTGAAATTATAAAAACAGCAAGGTAACTAATGATAAAAGTGAGCGTAAACGGTATTGCAATGATGGGAAACAAGGCCTAGGGTTCATACTTTCACTAGTGTAAGTTCCCTCAACAATACTAACATAATTGGATCACATAACTATCCCTCAACATGCAACAAAGAGACACTCCAAAGTCACTAACAGCGGAGAACAAACGAAGAGATTATGGTAGGGTACGAAACCACCTCAAAGTTATTCTTTCCAATCAATTCGTTGGGCTATTCCTATAAGTGTCACAAACAGCCCTAGAGTTCGTACTAGAATAACACCTTAAGACACAAATCAACCAAAACCCTAATGCCACCTAGATACTCCAATGTCACCTCAAGTATCCGTGGGTATGATTGTACGATATGCATCACACAATCTCAAATTCATCTATTCAACCAACACAAAGGACCTCAAAGAGTGCCCCAAAGTTCCTACCGGAGAATCACGACGAAAACGTGTGCCAACCCCTATGCATAGGTTCATGGGCGGAACCCGCAAGTTGATCACCAAAACATACATCAAGTGAATCACGTGATATCCCATTGTCACCACAGATACGCACGGCAAGACATACATCAAGTGTTCTCAAATCTTTAAAGACTCAATCCGATAAGATAACTTCAAAGGGGAAACTCAATCCATTACAAGAGAGTAGAGGGGGGAGAAAACATCATAGGATCCAAATATAATAGCAAAGCTCGCGATACATCAAGATCGTATCACCTCAAGAACACGAGAGAGAGAGAGAGAGAGAGATCAAACACATAGCTACTGGTATATACCCTCAGCCCCGAGGGAGAACTACTCCCTCCTCGTCATGGAGAGCACCGGGATGATGAAGATGGCCACCGGAGAGGGATTGCCCCCTCCGGCAGGGTGCAGCAACGGGTCTAGATTGGTTTTCGGTGGCAACGGAGGCTTCTGGTGGCGGAACTCCTGATCTAATCTCTGTTCTGGAAGTTTTAGGGTACGACAATATATATGGGTGCAGGAAGTACGTCGGAGGAGCCACGAGGGCCCCATGAGGCAGGGGGCGCGCCCTAGGGGGGTGGGCGCGCCCCCCACCCTCGTGAGAACCTCCCAGATCTCCTGACGTGGAGTCCAAGTCTATCCGGTGGCTTTTGTTCCAAAAATAACTTCTCCAGTTGATTTCATTCTATTTCGACTCCGCTTGATATTCCTTTTTTTTGAATCGCTGAAATAGGCATAAAACAGCAAATCTGGGTTGGGCCTCCGGTTAATAGGTTAGTCCCAAAAATAATATAAAAGTGGACAATAAAGCCCAATATTGCCCAAAACAGTAGATAATATAGCATGGAGCAATCAAAAATTATAGATACGTTGGAGACGTATCAAGCATCCCCAAGCTTAATTCCTGCTCGTCCTCGAGTAGGTAAATGATAAAAAGATAATTTTTGATGTGGAATGCTAGTTGGCATAATTTCAATGTAATTCTTCTTACTTGTGATATGAATATTCATATCCATAAGATTCGACACAAAAGTTCATATTGACATAAAAATAATAATACTTCAAGCATACTAACTAAGCAATCATGTCTTCTCAAAATAACATGGCCAAAGAAAGTTATCCCTACAAAATCATATAGTCTGGCTATGCTCTATCTTCACCACACAAAATATTTAAATCATGCACAACCCCGATGACAAGCCAAGCAATTGTTTCATACTTTTAATGTTCTCAAACTTTTTCAATCTTCACGCAATACATGAGCGTGAGCCATGGACATAGCACTATAGGTGGAATAGAATGGTGGTTGTGGAGAAGACAAAAAGGGAGAAGATAGTCTCACATCAACTAGGCGTATCAACGGGCTATGGATATGCCCATCAATAGATATCAATGTGAGTGAGTAGGGATTGCCATGCAACGGATGCACTAGAGCTATAAGTATATGAAAGCTCAAGAAAAGAAACTAGTGGGTGTGCATCCAACTTGCTTGCTCACGAAGACCTAGGGCATTTTGAGGAAGCCCATCATTGGAATATACAAGCCAAGTTCTATAATGAAAGATTCCCACTAGTATATTAAAGTGACAACATAGGAGACTCTCTATCATGAAGATCATGGTGCTACTTTGAAGCACAAGTGTGGTAAAAGGATAGTAGCATTGCCCCCCTTTTTTATTATTTGGCCTTTCCTTTTTCTTATTTGGCCTTTATTTTTTATTTGGCCTTTCTTTTTTTATGGCCTTTCTCTTTTTTTGGGGACAATGCTCTATTGAATGATGATCATCACACTTCTATTTATTTACAACTCAATGATACAACTCGATACTAGAACAAAGTATGACTCTATATGAATGCCTCCGGCGGTGTACCGGGATATGCAATGAATCAAGAGTGACAAGTATGGAAGAATCATGAATAGTCGCTTTGCCACAAATACTATGTCAACTACATGATCATGCTAAGCAATATGGTAATGATGAAGCGTGTCATAATAAACGGAACGGTGGAAAGTTGCATGGCAATATATCTCGGAATGACTATGGAAATGCCATAATGGGTAGGTATGGTGGCTGTTTTGAGGAAGGTAAATGGTGGGTTTATGGTACCGACGAAAGGTGCATGGTACTAGAGAGGCTAGCAAGGGTGGAAGGGTGAGAGTGCGTATAATCCATGGACTCAACATTAGTCATAAAGAACTCATATACATATTGCAAAAATCTACAAGTTATCGAAACAAAGTACTACGCGCATGATCCTAGGGGGATAGATTGGTAGGAAAAGACCATTGCTCGTCCTCGACCGCCACTCATAAGGAAGGCAATCAAGAAATAAATCATGCTCCGACTTCATCACATAATGGTTCACCATACGTGCATGATACGGGAATCACAAACTTCAACACAAGTATTTCTCAAATTCACAACTACTCAACTAGCATGACTCTAATATTACCATCCTCATATCTCAAAACAATCATCAAGTATCAAACTTCTCTTAGTATTCAACACACTCATAAGAGAATTTTATTATTCTTGAATACCTAGCATATTAGGATTTTAAGCAAATTACCATGCTATTTAAGACTCTCAAAATAATCTAAGTGAAGCATGAGAGTTCATATATTTCTTCAAAATAAAACTACCACCATGCTCTAAAAGATATAAGTGAAGCACTAGAGCAAATGACAAACTACTCCGAAAGATATAAGTGAAGATCAATGAGTAGTCGAATAATTATGCAACTATGTGAAGACTCTCTAACATTTAAAAATTTCAGATCTTGGTATTCTGTTCAAACAGCAAGCAACGCAAAATAAAATGACATGTAAGAATAGCAAACATCATGTGAAGAAGCAAAAACTTAGGATCAACTGATACTAACCGATAATTGTTGAAGAAGAAAGGTGGGATGCCAACCGGGGCATCCCCAAGCTTAGACGCTTGAGACTTCTTGAACTATTATCTTGGGGTGCCTTGGGCATCCCCAAGCTTGAGCTTTTGTGTCTCCTTAATCCCTCTCATATCATGGTCTCCCTAAATCTCAAAAGCTTCGTCCACACAAAACTCAACAAGGACCCATGAGATAAGTTAGTATAAACCATTGCAAAAACCTTATCATACTATACTGTAGCAAATCACTAAAATTATTATTCAACATTGCATACTAAATGCCTCTACATATTTAATAGTTCTATCCTCAAATAGAATCATTAAAGAAGCAACCATATGCAAACAATGCAAACATAACAGCAATTTGCCTAAACAGGATAGTCTGTAAAGAATGCTGCAACATCCATACTTCCCTAGCTCCAAAAATTATGAAAGAAAATTCTCACTGTAGTAAATTTATCAGAGCTTAATATGCAAAAGGTTTCAACATTTTATCACATTCTGACTTTTCTAGGGAATTATTGCAACAGTGGTAAAATTTCTGTTTTCAAACAACAACATGAAGACTTGTAACATAGGCATAGTAAAGACTATCAATGCCACTTTTATTGGAAAGCAAGCAAATCCTAACAAAATAAATTGACGCTCCAAGCAAAACACATATCATGTGGTGAATAAAAATATAGCTCCAAGTAAAGTTACCGATGAACGAAGACGAAAGAGGGAATGCCTTCCGGGGCATCCCCAAGCTTAGGCTCTTGGTTGTCCTTGAATATTACCTTGGGGTGCCTTGGGCATCCCCAAGCTTAGGCTCTTGCCACTCCTTATTCCATAATCCATCGAATCTTTACCCAAAACTTGAAAACTTCACAACACAAAACTTAACAGAAAACTCGTAAGCTCCGTAAGTATAAGAAAATAAATCACCACTTAAAGGTACTGTAATGAACTCATTATTTATTTATATTGGTGTTACACCTAATATATTCCAAATTATCTATGGTTTATAAACTATTTTACTAGCCATATATCCAACAAAATAAGTAAACAACACATGAAAAATAGAATCTGTCAAAAACAGAATAGTCTGTAGTAATATGGATTAAACGTATACTTATGGAACTCATAAAATTCTCAAATAAATTTCTGGACCTGAGGAATTTATCTATTAAACATATGCAAAAATAATTAACAAAATAGCACTCTCCAAAAAAAATGGCAGCAATTCTCGTGAGCGCTAAAGTTTCTGTTTTTTACAGCATGATCAACAAGACTTTCCCCACTCTTCCCAAAGGTTCTACTTGGCACAAACACTAATTAAAAGCATAAAACCACATCTAAACATAGGCTAGATGAATTATTTATTACTAAACAGGAACAAAAAGCAAGGGACAAAAATAAAATTGGGTTGCCTCCCAACAAGCTCTATCATTTAATGCCCCTAGCTAGGCATGATGATTTCAACGATGCTCACATAAAAGATAAGAATTGAAACATAAAGTGAGCATCATGAAGAATATGACTAGCACATTTAAGTCTAACATACTTCCTATGCATAGGGATTTTGTGAGCAAACAACTTGTGGGAACAAGAATCAACTTGCATAGGACGGTAAAACAAGCATAACTTCAAAACTTTAAGTACATAGAGAGGAAACTTGATATTATTGCAATTCCTACAAGCATATGTTCCTCCCTCATAATAATTTTTAGTAGAATCATGAATGAATTCAACAATATAACCAGCACCTAAATCATTATTTTCATGATCTACAAGCATAGAAATTTTATTACTCTCCGCATAAGCAAATTTCTTCTCATGAATAGTAGTGGGAGCAAGCTCAACAAGTTTCATGGATAATCCAATTGAAAACTAAAATAATGATGACAAGTTTCATGGATATCATTATTCTTTATAGCATATAAGTCATCACAATAATAATCATAGATAGCAACTTTGTTCTCATAATCAATTGGAACCTCTTCTGGAATAGTGGATTCATCACAAAATAAAGTCATGACCGCTCCAAATCTACTTTCATCAATATAATCATCATAAATAGGAGGCGTGCTTTCATCATAACAAATTTCCTCATCAAAACTTGGGGGACAAAAAATATCATCTTCATCAAACATAGCTTCCCCAAGCTTGTGGCTTTGCATATCATTAGCATCATGGATATTCAAGGAGTTCATACTAACAACATTGCAATCATACTCATTATTCAAATATTTAGTGCCAAACATTTTATAGATTTCTTCTTCTAGCACTTGAGCACAATTATCCTTTCCGTCATACTCACGAAAGATATTAAAAAGGTGAAGCGTATGAGACAAACTCAATTCCATTTTTTATAGTTTTCTTTTATAAACTAAACTAGTGATAAAACAAGAAACTAAAAGACTCGATTGCAAGATCTAAAGATATACCTTCAAGTGCTAACGTCCTCGGCAACGGCGCCAGAAAAGAGCTTGACGTCTACTACACAACCTTCTTCTTGTAGACGTTGTTGGGCCTCCAAGTGCAGAGGTTTGTAGGACAGTAGCAAATTTCCCTCAAGTGGATGACCTAAGGTTTATCAATCCGTAGGAGGCGTAGGATGAAGATGGTCTCTCTCAAGCAACCCTGCAACCAAATAACAAAGAGTGTCTTGTGTCCCCAACACACCCAATACAATGGTAAATTGTATAGGTGCACTAGTTCGGAGAAGAGATGGTGATACAAGTGGTATATGGATGGTAGATAAAGGTATTTGTAATCTGAAATTATAAAAACAACAAGGTAACTAATGATAAAAGTGAGCGTAAACGGTATTGCAATGATGGGAAACAAGGCCTAGGGTTCATACTTTCACTAGTGTAAGTTCCCTCAACAATACTAACATAATTGGATCACATAACTATCCCTCAACATGCAACAAAGAGACACTCCAAAGTCACTAATAGCAGAGAACAAACGAAGAGATTATGGTAGGGTACGAAACCACCTCAAAGTTATTCTTTCCAATCAATCCATTGGGCTATTCCTATAAGTGTCACAAACAACCCTAGAGTTCGTACTAGAATAACACCTTAAGACACAAATCAACCAAAACCCTTATGTCACCTAGATACTCCAATGTCACCTCAAGTATCCGTGGGGTATGATTATACGATATGCATCACACAATCTCAGATTCATCTATTCAACCAACACAAAGGACCTCAAAGAGTGCCCCAAAGTTCCTACCGGAGAATCACGATGAAAACGTGTGCCAACCCCTATGCATAGGTTCATGGGCGGAACCCGCACGTTGATCACGAAAACATACATCAAGTGAATCACGTGATATCCCATTATCACCACAGATACGCACGGCAAGACATACATCAAGTGTTCTCAAATCTTTAAAGACTCAATCCGATAAGATAACTTCAAAGGGGAAACTCAATCCATTACAAGAGAGTAGAGGGGGGAGAAAACATCATAGGATCCAAATATAATAGCAAAGCTCAGGATACATCAAGATCATATCACCTCAAGAACACGAGAGAGAGAGAGAGAGAGAGAGAGAGAGTTCAAACACATAGCTACTGGTACATACCCTCAGCCCCGAGGGAGAACTACTCCCTCCTCGTCATGGAGAGCACCGGGATGATGAAGATGGCCACTGGAGAGGGATTACCCCCTTCGGCAGGGTGCCGGAACTGGTCTAGATTGGTTTTCGGTGGCTACGGAGGCTTCTAGCGGCGGAACTCCCGATCTAATCTCTGTTCTGGAAGTTTTAGGGTACAACAATATATATGGGTGCAGGAAGTATGTCGGAGGAGCCACGGGGGCCCCACGAGGCAGGGGGGTGGGCGCGCCCCCCACCCTCGTGAGCACCTCCCGTATCTCCTGACGTGGAGTCCAAGTCTATCCGGTGGCTTTCGTTCCAAAAATAACTTCTCCAGTTGATTTCGTTCCGTTTCGACTCTGTTTGATATTCCTTTTCTTCAAAACACTGAAATAGGCATAAAACAGCAAATCTGGGCTGGGCCTCCAGTTAATAGGTTAGTCCCAAAAATAATATATAAGTGGAAAATAAAGCCCAATATTGCCCAAAACAGTAGATAATATAGCATGGAGCAATCAAAAATTATAGATACGTTGGAGGCGTATCACAGCCGCCGGTGGCTCGCCACGGAAAGTCTTGAGCAGCCCCACATGTAAGACGTCGTGGATGCAAGCGCGGGCTAGAAGCTGAAGACGATAGGCCACCTTCCCAATGCGCTCCAAGATAGGGAAGGGCCCGACGTAGCGAGGCCCGAGCTTGCGCTTGGCGCGCGGGTCAAGTGACTGCGTAGAGCGGTGGAGAAGACGCAGCCACACCCAGCCGCCCACTGCGAACTCCGCCTCGCGATGATGACCGTCATAGTAATGCTTGGCCAGCTGCTGGGCCTGGAGGAGACGCTGACGGACCTCAGCAAGCATCTCGTCACGGGCGCGGATAAGGTCACCCGCAACCGCTATCCGAGCCGTCTCTGGTTCCACCAGTAGTATAGGCGGGGGTGGTCGACCATAGACCACCACAAACGGCGTAGCACGCAGGGCGGAGTGATAGGAGGTGTTGTAGCAGTACTCCGCCCAAGAGAGCCTGTCCACCCAAGCGCGAGGCCGATCACCTGTCACACAACGCAAATACATGGCAATGACCTTGTTAACCACCTCGGACTGACCGTCTGTCTGAGGATGGAACGCCGTACTCAGGCGGAGCTGGACACCCGCCATCCTGAAGAGGTCGCCAGACATGGCCCGTGAATACTGGGTCCCGATCACTGACGATCGAAGCAGGGAACCCATGTAGGCGGACAATGCCGTCGAAGAAGGCCCGGGCCACGGATGCCACCATGTACGGATGGCCGACCACCTTGAGGATGACTGACTTGCCGCCCACCTTGGGGAGGCCCTCGATGAAGTCCATGGACATATCCGCCCAGACCTGAGACGGCACCTCCAAGGGCTGAAGTAACCCAGCCGGCCGCAGGGTCTCCGTCTTGTTGCGTTGGCATGTCTGACAAGACCGAACCCAGTCGCGGACCAGGGCGCGATCGCCAGGGATGTAGAAGTCGGCGCGAAGACGATGGAGGGTTTTCTGCACACCCTCATGACCTGCCGAGTGGGCGAGCTGTAACACCTGGTGACGGAGATCATCATGTGCCGAAACAAAGATCTGGCGCCCACGGAGAAGCAGTCCGTCAAAGAAGCGCCAAGGCTCCTCCAGGTCGCCGACCGTGAGCTGCTCCCGAATAAGGACGGTGTCGTCGGCCATTGCAGTTGCGGAGCGGATGTCGGCGAAGAGATCGAACATCGGCCCGGAGCGGATGCACAGGACCGCCCAGGCGGACTCGTCGACGGAGGTAGCGAGGTCGGAGTCGCGACGGGACAGCGCGTCGGCCACGGTGTTAAGCGGCCCGGTCGATACTCAACGGAGAAGTCGAAGCCGAAAAGTTTGCTGATCCACTGGTGTTGTGGCATGGTCGACAGCCGTTGGTCCAGCAAGAACTTCAGGCTGTAGTGGTCCATGCGAATGTGGAAGGACCGTCCCCACAAGTACGGCCGCCAATGACGAACGGCCTGCACAAGGCCAATGAGCTCCTGCTCGTATGCCGATAGCTTGAGATGGCGAGGAGCGAAAGGCCGGCTGAAGAAGGCGAGGGGTCCATCGCACTGATGAAGCACGGCGCCGAAACCAGCGCCCGAGGCGTCACAGTCCACCATGAATGGGCGGTCAAAGTCGGGCATCTGGAGGACGGGGCCCGTCGTGAGGGCCCCCTTGAGGGCCTCGAACGCCTTCGTCACCTCGTCGTCCCAAGCGAAAGCGTCGCGGCGAAGCAACCGCGTGAGGGGCGCCGTGATGAGCCCGAACTCCCGGATAAATTTCCGGTAGTAGCCGGCGAGGCCGAGGAACCCGCTGTAACGCCCTCGATGCGGCTATATCTCCCACGTGTCGAAGCACGACTTAGAGGCATAACCGCATTGAAAGCAATGTCGCAAGTGAGGTAATCTTCGCAAACAACCCGAATAACTGGAGGACACCTGGCACATCGGTCTCGGGGCGTCACAACACTCCACCACTATGAGAGGATCTCGCCCCGAGATCTAGAATGGCACCAGAGGGAAAAACGGAAGAGAAAAGAGAAGAGGTAAAACTAAGTTGCTTCTTTGACAAACGAGTGAAACCACGAACCTTGTAGAGGTTAAGCCATTTCGAGAAAAGAATACAACGGAGATGAACAAAGTTGTAATCACTCCGTTTGAGAACAGTAACAAGGAAGAACAAATTCTGACAGCACTCCGGTTGAAAAGAGATGAAAGACTAGATAGGAAGAAAAGAGCTTGAGCAGAGGACACGACACTCCGGATAAATGGATAGGCACGAAAATAACATGATCCAAGATGATGAGAGAAAAGAGCAACATCACAATAACTCCGGCACAAAAGAATAGAATGGAATGGAATGAGCAAAGGGAAACAAGACCTTGAGGGAGCACGCTTACAACAAATGCTAGAACGGAGTTGTTGGAAAACCAACAACGAAAAGAATAAGCTTGATATGGTCTTATGGAATACATCTCCGATTATGAGGTGACAACCTGCCACTGATGGGAAAAAGAGTTGGATTGATAAGAACAAGGAGACGAGAAACTTATTTCACCGGGAGGATAAAAGAAGAGCTTGGATCATTTATGAGCACCATAGATAGTAACAATCCTTAGGGATGGCTTTCGGTGAAATATGACCCAAGACAATTCCAACGAATAGGTTGATGGATTTAAATACCTCATTGTTAACAATGTGTGAATCATGAAACATGAACTCAAATTATCAAGAATGACATAAAACCACCTCCAATGATACGGAAGAAAGAATTGTACTCCGAATAGCAAGATGAAGAATGCTTGAGCTCTTCAGAAACGAATCTTGATGAACACTTCGAGAAGGAATTAAATCCTTGAAGAACCCTCATGAATAACCTTCATGAAGAACTCCGGTAACAAAAGGATGATGAAGACAGAAGGAAAAAGAATTTGAGAACACAAAGTGAAGCCTTGAAATGATTTAGATGGATCTCCATGATGAAATAATTGAGAGATCTTGGAACTCCGGAAAAGAAAAGATGAAACAAGTGAAACCGAGAATTTTGATGAGGCTCTGGAATAAAGAATTAATCATTAGGATGAAACAAGAATAAGAATTACATTATGCTTGTCCCTCATCAATTAAATTGATGATCAACAATGGATTAGGCATACTACTTACTCTCTTAGAAAGGATTAAGATAGATATTGCGCAAACTTGAAGAGGCCTTCAATGATCCACCGGTAGGGCTTGAAAAAAAACTGAAAGAATTGATATGATAACGAAGGAATAGAAATCTTGAACGAACCACCGTAAGAATTGAAAAAAAAATGATTGAAGAAAAGGTAAAGAAACACCGGGAAGAATTATGAACTGAACGAAGAAACTTGAGAGAATCTAGATACACGAGAACGAAGGGATCACGAACTGATTAGAGATCACTTGAACGAAGCACCGGTAAGATTGGAGAATGATAACTGAAAGCTGAGAATGAATAATATTTGAAAAGATGGCCTTCAGAGGAAATGAATGGAAAACAACTCATGAAATGCTCCGGGTGGGTCAAAAGAATTCTCACGATCAAAACAATTATGAGAGGATGGTCTCGAATTAGAACCATGAATCTCTGAGAGAACGGATAAGATATAGAGGTAAAACCCTTCTTCGGTCTTCAAATGTTGAGAATGACGATGAGAAACACCACCATGAGTTGTTGAGGCACTCCGGAATGAAGAATGGAAAGGTTGAGCCAACGATGAAAAGAATTTGGAGAATCTTGGAGAAAGACATTTGACTGATGTCAATTCATTCTTATGTCAAACTTTGAAATGAATTTGAGACTAACTCCGGGAGAATACGAAGAGTCAGGTAAGATCCTGGAAAAAGACCTGTGGGTTAGGGCCCACTCAAAAAATACACCGTTGGAATGATCCAAAAGAAAGATTGCACCGGTTGAATTAAATGGCTTGAATGAGATACCAATCTCGAAAGAGCTTGAACGAAAGCATAGTGGAAACACGAATCTTCGAGATATCTTGAACACTCCGGAACAATTGAATAGCGAGAAGTGGATGATCAAGAGGTGTACCGGCATGGGAAGGTATTTGAAACAAGGACAAAGGATATGATCAACAAGGCTTGAATTGAAACCACCGGAGATGAAAATAATGAAGGATGACGAACTTGAAGCTCCATTAGAATCTTCCTGAGAATCACCGGATAAGAACATTGACGGAAAAGGAATGGAGAGACCTCACGAGAATATAAAGGATACTTGATTCAAACATCGGATTCCTTGAAGAAAAATGGTGGGTGGGCGGGAAAAACAAAGGCAACTTGGAGACGGATGAAACAAACATCGTTGAGAAGAACTGATACTTGATCTTGCGGATGTTGCAATGATCGGATCCACTTGAAGAGAAGTACACCGGTTAAAAAGGATTGACATGGCAATCTTGATGATCAAGAAGGATTGGTATTCACATTGGAGTATGAGAACACCACTTAGGAAAGGTATGGAATCAACATTTGACTTTGAAGCAACTCGAATACCACAACTCAAAACAAAAACAAAAGGATTGGCTTGCAAAATAAGCCAGAACAAACGTATGATAGAGATTTCGTCCGAAGTTTTCGTGGTGGGGCCTACACGGGCTCGATCGTACAACACCATCATGTACAAGGCTGTGCACATGACATATGAAGTGTCCCCGAGTCGGCATGGCCAAGGACTCTTTAAGACACAACGAGACCACTGTAAAACCAACCGTGAATAGGCGGACCACTAGACGTCGAACCCCAATTTCATATCATACATCCGTCGGAAAGATATCCTAAGAGCTACTTGAATTCCCACTTATAAACTCCCAAAATTTTCCGGTTATGCAATCAGGTGTTGGGGATACAGGGCAAGCATAATATCTCACCCAAATCTAGCAAATCCTACATCCAGCTGTATCCATCCTTCAACACATAACCAAGAAACCTTCAGAAATCGTCTACCTCAACCTTCGAAAAGTATCTATTATACAAGTTATGGCAATACTCCCGAACTCCCGCCCCAGTACTGGGTGGCGTCGAGGTTATCTCACCAACAACTTCATAAAAGAGATTTTCAATGTCGGCGTACTAAACTCAGGTATTCCAGAACTGCAACGATAAAATTGTGACGACAACACCTCAGAGCTCAACTCCCCGGGACACTGCCACAACCCCTAAATGACAGGAGGCACCAAGAACAATGTTCTCGTCATAAATCGACCGGAACAATTCCAAGATACCAGTTTCAGATGCCCATGTTCATCATGCCGTATCTTTGCATCCGTAGATCCGTTTTGGGCGTGTAGCATATCAAAATGTTCGTCTCTGAGAGTACATCATTTCATATCATTGCATAATTTTCATTTGAGCTCATCTTGATGCCTGAAATGCTGTTGGAAGAGTGCTATTTGAGTTAATTGTCAGATCTGCTGCTCTAAATAGCTATTTGTCATTTTTTGCCATGATTTATGTGTGCATGATATGCCCCTGAGCTCTACATATGTTTTGTTATATGCTTTGTCATCTTTCCAGAGGTGCAATCCATGTATTTTTGTGATATGTGTGGTGACTAGCACAAGCTTGCAAAGTGGTGCATTCGTTAATGCTGATTTCAGGGACTTAGCAATTCCACTAAGTCCTTGATCTGTTTTTATCAATATGCCATATGTTCATGTTGTTTCCTAGTGATCCATGCCTCTTTTGAGGATGATCAGTAAGGGTGATTTGTTAATCTTGTAGTGCTCTATCCATCCATGTCTTTGTTTGCATTATGGAGCACCCTAGCTTAAGTCAATCGAGCTCTACTTTTGCTATTTCGTGAATCTGGGCAGATTGTCTACTTGTTAGCGATTTTGCCGAGGATGTTGTTGTTGATCCGTGCATGCTATGTTGTTGTTCTTGCCATGTATAGCTTATATTATGTGTATTTTTGATGGGTGTATGCTTAGTTTGTCATGCCTTGCTCTGTAGTGAGTGCATCGAGCTCGTAAACATGCCTACTTGATATCTGATTTGCATGCTCTAGTTTTTCACTAAGTCTGAGATCTAATTATGTTTTTGCCATGTTCACATGCTTGCAATTGCATTTTCTGATCCCTTTTGGCTCAAGGTCACTAAGGGACTTTTGTTAAGCTCTTTGAGTAGCTCCATGCCATGCTTTTCTTTGCCATGTTAAGTTCCTGTAGCATATGTTTTTCTTGCTCCAAAGTGTGCTACCAGATCTGAAATTCCAGACTTGTGTTAATTTCACTAAGTCTGAAACCTGTTATCATTTGCATTTTTTCCATGCTTGTTTGAACCTGTTAATGGATGAATTGGCCGTAGCTCAATGTTCATCTTTTGTCAAGCATCATGAATGGATCCCTGTCATGTATTTTGTTGCCATGTTTGGGTGCTCTAGCATATTTAACTTGTTGCATTTAGATGGCTACTTGCAGTTTATCGCAGACCGGTGCCATATTTGTTTTGTTTGCCATTTCCAAACCGTACCTCCGATTCCGATGTTCTTTATATCGATTTCCACCGAAATCACCTCAACTTTCCAGTGGCACTCTTGGATTTCCAAGTTGAGTCCAGGTTCAATCATTCGTTGTCAAATCATGCATATGCATCACATACCACATCCCGCATATCATCCCATGTTCGTGTGTTGGTTGTTTACTATGTTGTGTGCTTCTTTCCGGTGTTTGCTTCTTCGGGTTGGTTCCGGTAACGTCACGATTGTGAGGACCCGTTCGTCTACGTCCGTTTGTCTTCTTCATGGACTCGTTCTTCTTCCTTGCGGGATTTCAGGCAAGATGATCATACCCTCGAAATCACTTCTATCTTTGCTTTGCTAGATGCTCGCTCTTTTGCTATGCCTATGCTATGATGGCTACCACTTGCTTATCATGCCTCCCAAATTGAATTGCCAAACCTCTAACCCACCATATCCTAGCAAACCGTTGATTGGCTATGTTACCGCTTCGCTCAGCCCCTCTTATAGCGTTGCTAGTTGCAGGTGAAGATTGGAGACCGTTCCTTGTTGGAACATTATTTTCTTGTTGGGATATCATTATATTATCTTGTTATCTTAATGCATCTATATACTTGGTAAAGGGTGGAAGGCTCGGCCTTTTGCCTAGTGTTTTGTTCCACTCTTGCCGCCCTAGTTTCCGTCATATCGGTGTTATGTTCTCGGATTTTGCGTTCCTTACGCGGTTGGGTAATAATGGGAACCCCTTGAAAGTTCGCCACCTAGCCTTTTTCTTTCCCTTGGGTAGGCCTGCCCAAGGGTCATCTTTATTAAACCCCCCAGGCCAGTGCTCCTCTGAGTGTTGGTCCAACTAAGCGATGTCCGGAGCTACAAGGGGCAACTCTGGGCTGGCCCACCCGACGTCTTGCTCATCCGGTGTGCCCTGAGAACGAGATATGTGTAGCTCCTATCGGGATTTGTCGGCACATCTGGGTGGCTTTGCTGGTCTTGTTTTACCATTGTCGAAATGTCTTGTAACCGAGATTCCGAGTGTGATCGGGTCTTCCCGCTAGAAGGAATATCCTTCGTTGACCATGAGAGCTTGTCATGGGCTAAGTTGGGACACCCCTGCAGGGATTTGAACTTTCGAAAGCCGTGCCCATGGTTATGGGCAGATGGGAATTTGTTAATGTCCGGTTGTAGAAAACCTGAAGTTTAACTTAATTAAAATGCATCAACTGCGTGTGTAACCGTGATGGTCTCTTCTTGGCGGAGTCCGGGAAGTGAACACGGTGTTGGAGTTATGCTTGACGTAGGTTGTTCTAGGATCACTTCTTGATCATAGTTTCTCGATCGTGCTTTGCCTTCTCTTCTCGCTCTCATTTGCGTATGTTAGCCACCATATATGCTAGTTGTTTGCTGCAGCTCCACCTCATACCTTTACCTTACCCATAAGCTTAAATAGTCTTGATCGCGAGGGTGTGAGATTGCTGAGTCCCCGTGACTCACAGATACTTCAGAAACCAGTTTGCAGGTGCCGATGATACCGTGCAGGTGACGCAACCAAGCTCAAGGAGGAGCTTGATGAAGATCTTGTCCTTTGTGTTGTTTCGTTCTAGTTGATCAGTAGTGGAGCCTAGTTGGGGTCGATAGGGGATCTGTGTAGCATTTGGGGTAGTCTTCTTTCATTTTGGTTCCGTAGTCGGACCTTGATTGTTTCTGGTTGATGTAATGCTTTATTCGTGTATTGTGTGAAGTGGCGATTGTTAGCCAACTATGTATCTTTTCCCTTATTGTATTACATGGGTTGTTTGCGAAGATTACCTCACTTGCGACATTGCTTTCAATGCGGTTATGCCTCTAAGTCGTGCTTCGACACGTGGGAGATATAGCTGCATCGAGGGCGTTACACCCGCGGAGAGCCCGCCGTGAGCGGGGTGTTGGCCACGTGGAGACGACCGCCACCTTGTCAGCGTCCATAGCCACCCCGTCGGCAGATATGACATGGCCGAGGTAGGCCACGGTAGGTGTCCCGAACGAGCACTTCGAGCGCTTAAGGTGGAGGTGGTGCGCCCGAATCTCGTTGAAGATGATGGCGACGTGCTGGAGGTGCTCGGCCCAGGTGGCGCTATAGATAAGAATGTCATCAAAGAAAACAAGCACAAACCACCGTAAGTAGGGCCGGAGGACGTCGTTCATCAGGGCCTGGAAAGTCGCTAGGGCATTGGCGAGGCCGAAGGGCATCACCAAGAACTCGAAGTGGCCATGGTAAGTGCGAAACACCGTCTTGGCAATGTCGTCGGGATGCATACTGTCGGTGTACAAAAAGAGGGGTACACTTTTTGTACCCCTATAACTGTGCATGGGCAGTCTGAGCCACGGGCAACACCACACTGAGCAAGGCAAGGGAGGTGAGCCAAGGTAAGGCCAAAGCTCAGGAGAAGCAGAACGACGCCAAGACCAAGACCACAAAGAGCAAAGGGGACGAAGCGGATCCCCCCGGCAAGATCCTTGCCGGGAGGCGGTTCTAGCAAGCCCGGCAAGACCCTTGCCATGGCAGCTCGCCCCACACCTACGGAGTGAGTCATCCTTGAGTCCACTGCCCCCATGGGGCAAGGATTCGTGAGACATCCCCGTGGTGGCATGCAAATCTTTGTGAAGGCATTCAAGATCAGATACATCCTTTAGAAGACGATGATCCTTAGCGGGATCCTAGCCGAGGACGACCACAAGGCCCCTGGCAAGAGCCTTGCCGGGGATGACAGCAGGCGCCACGGCAAGACCCTTGCCGGGGCCCCGGCAAGGCCCTTGTCGAGAACACCCGTAGGGCCACCATGAGGCCCACACCAGTCAAACCTCCACCACCATTCGCATGCAGCTACCGACCCAACCAGCTGGGCAGGCACTTGCGTGGCAGCATGCAGATCTTCGTGGAGACCCACCACTGCGCCACCTCAGCTGCCTGCCTACCTACGTGGCACCACGGACGCCGCTGGCCAGGGCGCGTGTTGACACAAGAGGGAGCGGCGACGGACGAGACAGGGCTCTCCCCCCTTCCCCGATAAAGCAAGGACACCTGGGCAAGACGCATTAAATGCGCCTTGTCATGTAATGCGAGGGATAACCTCGCATCACTGTTCCCTTTCCACCTCCTGTATGCCACTGTGGCTACCCCTTTCCCTATAAAAGGAGGCCCGAGGCGACCAGGAAAAGGATTCAGCTTTTTGGAGCTCCTCACGCCCCATAGCTAGCTCAAGAACACAGATATACAATCCACCAAAGCAGGAGTAGGGTTTTACGCATCCCCACGGCCCGAACCTGGATAAACGAACCGTGTGCTATCTGTTTGATCCGCTCTTATCACGACCCCACACCCCGCAACGGTAGTAGGGATTCTTGTGATCCCATAGGTGTCGTTCATCACCGACATCTTTGGCGCGCCAGGTAGGGGGCGCAGTTGTGTGAATAGGCTCTAGAAGTTAGCCTGGCACTCCTTCATCTTCGTGACCCTTGAAGAAGAAAGGAGGCCAGAAGATCGACACTTGAGCGATCGCAAACAGAAGCTAAGTTGCACTAAACCCTTATTTATGCTACCCTTCTTATTTGAGGTTATTCCCCCCGGAGATATTTGCTTTGTATGAGAAACTTGCACACCAGGGGGCTCTACCATGATGGGCAACGCCCTTGCCCTGTTTCGAGTCTGCTCAACAGCTCAAGCAGCTGCGTCGAGAATGGCAGAGTAGCCTTCCGCGATCTGCAACGCCCCCGATTCTAACTCGAGTCAAACTCGACAGTTCGAGCGGCCGCGTTCAGAACGGGAAGGTGGCTCGTCCGGTAGCATGCGTACCCGGCTGGCCGTGGGGATCCGTCCCCAAAGCGCCGCTAGGGGCTTCCGAGCCGGCAAGCCTTCCCAATCGGCGTAGGGCGCGCATACAAAGAGGAATTGAACGCGGAAATAACATGCATGAAAATTAAGAGTACTGCAAAGTTATATTACATCACATCATTGCTGCGGTTCTAACTCAAGATAAAATTTGTCTTGGTCGGGAACCCGCAGCGGCGAAGAAGAACGGGATGCCTAATCCCGACATTGGCCTTCTACCCTCTTGATTTTGTCGATGCAGTCGGTGATGGGCTTGATGCGCTCCTTGAGCACCGTGAGGTCAGCACCATCCGGCAAGTTCTTCATCGCGGCTGCGAAGTCAAGATCGGGATTCCAGTACGCCGTCTTGGTGAGGATCTTGGTCACGACCCTTCGGCAGAGTCACCGGGCCTCCTCAGCCAGCGTGGCCGCCCTATTGGAGTGAAGATATGCCAAGGCTCCGAGGACACCCTCGAAGAACAGGATCAACTTGGTGTTGACGGTCCTGCTGCGCTCAGGGGCATACCTCACGTGTGGCATCCCCATGGTGGCCAACTGCGAGGTGACCCTGCCGGCGACCTCCTCCAGGCGGCTGATCCATCTGTTCTTGCCTGCCACATAATCCTGGTGGGAGGCGGCCTCGTTCGCCCGCAGCTGCTTCTCCTCCTCCAGGCTCCTGGTCAAGGTCTCCTCCCGAGCTCTGCCCTCCGACAGCGTCTTCTCGAGATCCTCCAGCTTTAGCTTGAGGTCTCTGACGGAGTTTTGCGCTTCGGAGAGCTCCCCAGCCTTGCTGATGACCGCTCCTTGCGCCTCCACCAAGGCGCTGTTGAGCGTGCTCTTCTCGTTGGACGGCTTGAGGGCCTGCTCCTTCAGCTCGTCCTGCGCCACCTCCAACTCCCTTACCTTGCCAGCATGGGCCAGAGCCTGGGCATCGAGTGCCTTTTTGTGCCTCTGCTCCAGCTCGCGAGTCCGCCGCGCGACAAGGGCCTCGAGCTCCTCATCCTTGCCGCGGAGCACTGCGGCAAGCTTCGCCTCATGCGTGGTGAGGTCCTCTTCCTGGGAATCCAAGGTGGCTTGATGCTGGTTCTGGGCGGCCTCGGCCGCGGCAGCCAAGTTCGCCGCCTTTTCCTGGGCCTTCTCGATGTCGTCCATCCTCATGGTGAGCTCCACATCGCGCTCGGCTAATTTCTCCTGAAAGGCCCTCTGCTCCTCGCGAGCCTGGTGGAACCAGGTCTACGTCTCGGCAACGCGCACCTTGAAGTCCACCTCCGCGTTGTCACCATTGCCATCCTAGACTTGACCTTGTCTAGGCGAGCATGGTAGAGCACTTGGAGCTTCCGGAAATTGGCCCCCATGGCGCGGAAGAGCTGCTCTTCTGGAGAACCGTCGCCGCCAATGCCCGGCTCATCAACCACCTCGAGCCCAGTGGCGGCAAGCACCTCGCCGTCAAAAACTTCCCCTTTGGCGGGCGCCCGGCTTGACGCCCCTGAGAGGTGGACGAAGAGGTCGTCGCCCACCTTCAGATACCTACCGGGGCCCGAGGTTGAGGAGGAGGGAGGCTGGTCACCCACCACCTCTTCCTCGGCGAAGGCCTTGCCGGCCCCACCGGCAGGCCCACCGCTGGTGCCCTCGGCAGAAGCCTCGTCGGTCGCCTTGGTGGCCCCCGCTGCGGTGTCCTCGGCAGCATCCTTGGTGGCCTCCTCAGCAATGTTCCCAGCAACGGTATCCACGTCCTCCATACCTGTTGAAGGAGGGCCTGGGCAGCAACGGGAGCAATGAAGCCAAGAAAAGGATAAGGGAAAAACAGAGACGAAGGACAGGCAACTCACCAGTGCCAGGCTGTGAAGCAGAAGTCCCCTCTCCGCCAGCATTTGGTGCCGTGGCAGAGCCACCAGCGCCCAAGTTCCCCTCTTCCTCCATGGGTGTAGGCTCCGTGCCTGATGCCCTTGCCGGGGACGCCCCGCGCGGCAGCGTAGTCGATGGGGGTGGTGTGTTAGGAGTAGCCCTCTGTGGCTCCTCCTGCTGCCGCTCCCCTCCTGCAAACCCGGCAAGGTCAGCATCATAGCGTCGAGCACCTACCACATGTCGAGTAAGAAGAGGATGACGAACTTACGCTGGGGGCTACGCCGGGGGCTGCTGTCCGGGCTGCTCAGCACCACCAGTGGTGTCTTTGAAGCCCCAGCCGGGGGCTGGCTACTCGCCGAGGTCATCGCCCTCTTCGCCCTCTGGGCCAACGTCTCTGTCCCCCTACGGAAGCAAAAATGGATCAAGACAAGCAATCCAATTCAAGGAAATGAAAATGACAGTAAGGAACAGAGAACTTACTCGTCATCTGTCTCCTCCTCTTCCACCAGTTTCCTTTTCCTCTCCAGGCTGAGAGGCCCGAGATCAAAAGGGAGCTCCGCATCATCATTTGAGTCGATGCCTGCCGGAGGAGGCGAAGGAGGCGGCGGGGTTTGTGCGCGCCCAGATGGGGAAGGGGCTGTTGTCTTCTTCTTCTCAGCGTCCTTCGTCAGCCTCTTGGCTGCCGTGGCCCTCGTGTGGCGCCCAGACCCCTCCAGGGTTAATTGAGGCCGTGCAGCCCTGCCGGGTCGGGCCGGCTCACCGGAGCCAGCCTGCTGCGGGACTCGCCCTCTTCCCCTGGTTGGCATCGAGCCCACCGCCGTGTCCTCCTCCTCCCCTGACGACTCGTCGGCCGCGTCTTCGACGAGCGGAGATCCAGTGTTGGCGCTGCTGACCTCCCCGGAGGCCGCCGCCCACCGGGAGAGCTCCTCTTCCTCCGCCGCTGTTGCGGCCATGTCCTCCACGCCCCCGGCGCTGCCGGCCTCCACGGCAAGCTGTGCCTCCCTCACCCTAGTGGCGATGTAGTCCAGCTCTGCCTGGGTGGTGTCCATGATGAGCCACCGCTCGGCGTCGGCGTTGACGTACACCTCGATCAGGGTGTCGAAGAATTGCTGCACATCCTCGACCTTCGGCTCCTTCCAGCTCGGGACAGGGCCGTGCGCATTACAGTCCGGCATCATGGCGATGATCTCGGACCGACGCGAATTGTTGCACAAAGGGACCATCCCCATTGGCAGCTTGAAAAATGGCCCCTTGAGGGCCTTGCCAACCTTTGCGGCAGCCCTCGCGGCCTTGCCGGTCCGCTCGACCTCGCCATCACGACACACATCAAGCTGGAAAAGCCGCTGGCAGAAGTGGGCATGCGCCAGCACTATGAAGTTGTGATCGAGGCCGGGGCGGAGTCGCATAATGTCAGCCGGGTTCGTAAAGAGCCAAGCTGGCCTCCCATTGCGGTGCAACGGGGCGATCCAGCGGCAAATGAAGTCCGCCCCGATCATCTCAAGGGTGAGTCTGGCCTGGGTGAGCCGGAGAATCCTAGTGGTGGCGACGGTGAGCCTCTCATCAGTGGCGTCGACATCGCTCCAATCGCTGCCGCGGACCGGCGGCACTCGGCGGACCTTGCAGAATTCCGGCGGGTTTTCATCTTCAATCCAGCACCACCGGCCACGCCATTCCTCCCACCTCTCCTTCGTGGCACCGTCCGGGTACGCCTCCTTGGATCTTGAGATCCAGGTGACGCAACCGGAGACGGCTCCTCCCGGCTGGATTCGAGGGAAGAAGTAATGGCGGAAGAGCGTCGTGTTGGGCTGCACCCCGGCAAAGCCTTCGCAAAGATGCGCGAAGAAAGCCATGCACGCCACCGCATTCGGAGTAAAATCCAAGAGGCGAAAGCCGAAGGTGCGCATAACATCGCGTAAGAAATCGGAGAAAGGAGGGCATAACCCGCAAGAGAAGTAATCAACGAAGAAGGGGTACCGATTTGAGGCAGGATCAGCGCAAGCGGCAGGAATGACGCGCGTCGCCGGGTGTCCCGAATCCTCTCCCCCCGTCTTCACTCCCCATAAGGGCTTGAAGGAGGCCCGGAGCTCTTGAACATCAATCGTCGAGGGGAAGAAGAAGGCGGACTTCGTCCGGTCCCCCGATAGCGCGCTCGCCGGCAGCTCCACTGCCCCAGCGCCCTTAGCCACCCCTTGCCCTTGGGGAATTTGGGAGCCATGGCGACCAAGAAGTTCAGAGGGCTGAGGAAGGGGGATGGCGAAGCAATGACGGCGGGCGACGGCGGAAGCTTCGGAAGAAAGGAAGAGAGGAAAAGGCATAAGGGAAGAGGAGAAAGTGAGTAGCGCGCCCACGGTTATTCCTTCTTATGGGGGAAAAACGCGGGCCGCCTCCTTTCACATTAACTGTGATGTGACGCATGCCCGTGGCAAGCAACCCCACGCATGCCGCCCACATCACACACGCCTCCCCATGCCGCGCCACGCGCGGGAGTCGTGGGAAACGCAGCGCGCGAAGAAACTTACCGCGGTAAAAACCGCCCCACCTGCCTGCGCACCGTTTTTGGGCCTAGCCCAACGGCGCGATTGCGCTTACGTGTGGCCCAGGCCCGGGGGCTCCTGTCGGTGAACAAAAAGAGGGATACACTTTTTGTACCCCTATAACTGTGCACGGGTAGTCTGAGCCACGGGCACCACCACACTGAGCAAGGCAAGGGAGGTGAGCCAAGGTAAGGCCAAAGCTCAGGAGAAGCAGAACGACTCCAAGACCAAGACCACAAAGAGCAAAGGGGACGAAGCGGATCCCCCCGGCAAGATCCTTGCCGGGAGGCGGTTCTAGCAAGCCCGGCAAGACCCTTGCCGTGGCAGCTCACCCCACACCTACGGAGTGAGTCACCCTTGAGTCCACTGCCCCCATGGGGCAAGGATTCGGGAGACCCTTGTCGGGGCCCCGGCAAGGCCCTTGCCGAGAACACCCGTAGGACCACCATCAGGCCCATGCCAGTCAAACCTCCACCACCGGTCGCATGCAGCTTCTGACCCAACCAGCTGGGCAGGCACCTGCGTGGCGGCATGCAGATCTTCGTGGTGACCCGCCACTGCACCACCTCAGCTGCCTGCCTGCCTATGTGGCACCGCGGGCGCCACTGGCCAGGGCGGGTGTCGACACGAGAGGGAGCGGCGACGGACAAGACAGGACTCTCCCCCCATCCCCGATAAAGCAAGGACACCTGGGCAAGACACATTAAATGCGCCTTGTCATGTAATGTGAGGGATAACCTCACATCATTGTTCCCTTTCCACCTCCTGTGTGCCACTGTGGCTACCCCTTTCCCTATAAAAGGAGGCCCGAGGCGACCAGGAAAAGGATTCGGCTTTTTGGAGCTCCTCACGCCCCATAGCTAGCTCAAGAACACAAATATACAATCCACCAAAGAAGGAGTAGGGTTTTAGGCATCCCCGCGGCCCGAACCTGGATAAAGGAACCACGTGCTATCTGTTTGATCCGCTCTTCTCACGACCCCGCGCCCCGGAACCGTAGTAGGGATTCTTGTGATCCCATAGGTGTCGTTCATCACCGACACATACGCACCTGATGATAGCCCGACCGGAGATCGAGCTTGGTGAAGAAGCGGGCCCCATGGAGCTCATCCAAGCGCTTGTCGACCACCGGTATAGGGAACTTGTCCTTGAGCATGAGCGCGTTCAGGGCGCGGTAGTCGATGCAGAAACGCCAAGTGGCGTCCGAATTGCGGACGAGCAGCACCGGGGTGGTGAAGGGTGACGTGGAGATCCGGATGATGTCTGCGGCGAGCATAAGGGCACACTGGCGCTCCAACTCATCCTTCTGAAGCTGAGGGTAGCGGTAGGGCCGAACCACCACGGGAGGGGTACCCGGCATGAGGTGGATATGATGGTCGTACACCCGGGCGGGCGGAAGACCCCGTGGCTTGTCGAAGAGGTCGCTGTGCTGCTACAGAAGGGAATCCAGCAGGGGTTGCTCGGCCTCCGAGGACGCGGCGACCAGCTGGAGATGTGGCACGGCTGGCGCAGCGCCCCCAAGGCTGTCCCACCGGACGCGGCGGCCCAACCGCCAGAACGTCATCGTGATCGTGTCGAAGTCCCATAGGATGGGGCTGAGGGTCCGGAGAAAATCCACCCCGAGGATGAAGTCGAAGCAGCCGAGGTTGATCCCTGCACAGGTAATGGAGAAGTGCTCGCCACCAATGGATATGGGAACGTCGCGGGCGAGTGCGTGGAGGGAGACGACGCACACCGTCGCCGTGGGATCCGCGGGCGTGTCCGCGACCGCCTCGGGTGGTGGTGTCGCGTCGGTCGAGTCGTGCGCCTCGGTGTAGTCGACCGTCTCCAAGTAAAATAGGTGGGCGCAGACATGGCTCGGCATGTAGGGCTCATCGCAGTTGAAGCAGAGTCCCTGACGGTGACGCTCCTACTGCTCAGCCGGTGACAACCGACGGAGCGGCTGGAGGAGGTCGGCCCGGTGCTGGAGGAGTCGGCGCTGGTCGACTGGGCTGGCGGCCGCCCCGTCCGGACTGTTGCTGCAGTGCCTGAGCCCGCTGCTCGAAAGCCCGGGCGTAGTACATGACGGTCTGGAGGTCGGGGGGATCCCAGAGCTCGACGTCCACGCGAATATGGTCCGGCAGACCGCCCACAAATAACTCGGCGCGCTGAATCCCTGAGACGCTCGGTGCATGGCACGCCAAGGCCTGGAAGCGGTCGGTGTAGTCCTGCACCGTGGATGTGAACTGTAAACGGCCGAGGGCCACCAGGCGGCTCCCGCGGATAGGAGGCCCGAACCGGAGAAGACAGAGCTCCCGGAAGCGCTCCCATGGTGGCATGCCGCCCTCGTCCTGCTCGAGGGCATAGTACCAGGTCTACACCACGCCGCGGAGATGATAGGACACGAGCTAGGTACGATCCGAAGCGAGCGTCCGCTGCCCGCGAAAGAACTGCTCGCACTGGTTGAGCCAGCTGAGGGGGTCCTACGTGCCCTTGTAAGTGGTGAAGTCCAGTTTGGCGAAGCGAGGGGGTGTCGGACCGCCGTGCCCGGGGGCTGCTGCAGTCGGCGGCAGCGAGTGTGCTGCGTCGGGGATCTCCAGGGCATAGGTCACCGAGCTGGAGGGACGGTCAAACCGGAGGAAGGGCGTCGGGTGTTCCGGCGCCTTGGTATACACTGGGCCTGGAGACGAGCCAGCCACCCACATGGGAATTGGCGATGGCGATGGCGGAAACTGCACCTGGTGCAGGGGCCAACCCGTGGGCCTGGGCGCGGGTGGTGATGCTGTCGACGGTGGCGGCACCTGGTGGAGCTGCGGCGCCGCAGCCAGCGTCGACGTAGCCGGCGGGAGTGCCTGTAGTAGCTGCTGGGACGGGTCCCCCAGTGGTGCGGTGGCGGCCGGCCACGCGGCCAAGGGTTCCCCGCGACCGGTTAGTGCTGCAGCAGCAGCGGCGGCGGGGGTGGCCCTCTGTAGGGCGAATGGAAGGCTGGGGCGGGCCACTGGAGCGGCGGCGGCCCATAGGTGGTGGTAGCGGCGCTCGGCGGTGGGGGCTGGTTCCCGGCGAGGTAGAGGCTGATGCCCTTGACCGCCTGGATGAGCTCCCGAAGGGTGCCCGAGACCTCCTCGGGCGAGAGGATGGGAGCGGCTCAGCCGCGGTGGTAGTCGGTGCTGGCGGGGTGGTGGTCCCAGACATGATCGCCGGCATGGACGCGGACGGGGCTGGCGGCAGCGTAGGTGGGGCGGTGGTGTTTGGCATCCGCATCGGTGATGGAGGAAGCGACATGATCGGGCCGGTGTCTCTGGATACCAAATTTGTAGGACTAGGGTTCCTACCAGGCCTCCGGCGCAAATTGTATGGGCAAGGAGGAGGGGGACGAGGGCTGGAGTGGGCGCGCCAGCGGATAGGCGCCGTGGCGGCTAGGGTTGGAGGCGGCAGCGGCTAGGGTTCCGGCTCCTTGAGGAGCCGGGCAACAGAAGATTATAATATCTTTATTGCTTAATCTCAAACGGTGTCTTACAACTAGTATTTATAACTTTAGCCTAAGATAACTTGTGGGCCAAGCCCCTAATACTAATGCCCAGTGGGCCTCTTCCTGGTATAGACCAAACCGGTCATAACAACGTCGGTCAAATTATTCATCATGTCTACACATTGAATTGACGTGACAACACGCTACGTGTGAGCTGACACAAGAATGCCGGTGGCGTGTTCGGGTATTCTGGACTTCAGATTTGGAGTACCACTTATCTATCGAAATCTTTCATCATTCACTTAAAACAGTCGATTGATCATACATTGAGTACCATATAACTGGAATTACCGATGCAAGTCGAAGAAGGATTGGCCAGTGCTGCCAGCTGGCATCAAGTTCGATCCCACGGATCAGGAGCTGATCGAGCACCTTGAGGCCAAAGTGAGTGCTGACAGCGCGAGATTTCAGTCTCTCATCGATTTGTTCATACCAACCATCGACGGCGAGCACGGCATATGCTACACCCAACCTAAGAAACTTCCAGGGAAGACACCGATCGGCCGTCTACTTGCACAAACATATTCATTTGTTTATAGCTCTATTTTTCGTTTTAGACGCAGACCTGGTGAAGCAATTACAATTTGATAGTTAATAAAAAGTGAAACAAGTGACTGGAACATGCCAAAGATGTTATGAAAATGCCAACTAGGTTCACTAAAACATATATTGCACAATATTGCAGGTATCACACTGAGTGGCCTAAGGAAGCATTTCTTCCAACGCAATTCCAGGGCGTTCAAAAGGGGCACGTGGACACATCGCAAGATACAGTCGGAGTGCGGCATGCACGCGATGTGGCACAAGACCGGCAATACCTTGCCGGTGATGGTCAACGGCCGGCAGACGGGCAACAAAAAAGGTTCTGGTGCTGCACACCAACAAGAACTTCGACCAGCAGAGGACCAACTGGGTGATGCACCAGTACCACCTCAGGGACCTGGAGCAAGAGAAGGAGCGGGAGCTGGTCCTCTGCAAGATTTTCTACCAGACGAACACTAGGGCCAGGAGTAAAAAGATTATAAGTTAGTTTGGTATTGGTAGTTGTACTACCTTGTCGTCCGCAAGTTGGTATTGTTGTTAACGATCTTTTGGTATGAACTTGCATTTGCTTCCAACCATCATGCCGAGGGTGGACGTGGATATAAAGTTGAATCATTTGTTTCGAAACGAATTTTCAGGCACCTGATTTTTATTTGATGGGTAGCATAAGCACCCGCCGTTCGAATTCCCAGTTCTCCAATTTTTTCGAAACAAGTGCATGCACTTATTATCACGATAAAAAACAATATCCGTGCTGCATCCCAGTTATCAGTATGTACTTGCAGAATTCTCTCGTTTATTGAGCATGTATATTGTTTTTTCAGGTCGAGCAAGTTTCAACTGGGTTGTAGACTGCCCAGGGTTGGTTTTGTTTTTAACAGGCCCAACCCCTGACGACAATGGGGCACAAAGATCCAGCAGGTATCTACTGGCCTCTGGCCCGCCAGCGTTAGTTATATTTTGTCTTACAACATCCGCAGGCAGTTTTTTTACTGAATCAAACACACAGCCCAGTTCTATTATCCTCTTGAAACGCATGTCCTACATCCGTTTTCTAATCTCTACCTATAGTTTTACTAGTTCATATACACGTATCATTATATTGAAAACACATAAAATTCCCTTTTCATATTTACATCCTTATTTTTGTTGTTTTTCCCACCCAGCGCTGATTTTTTTACCACTAGTTTTCCCTTAAACCAACTCAATTGTCCCAAGTCTTATTTGCTTACAAAAACAAAATGATTTTTTGGCAAATCAATAAGTTCTTAAAAAATGTTTATCATTTCAGGATTACAACAGTTCAGACTCCACCGAAATATGCAAAATAAGGTTGAACTTTTTGACCGTGGTCCTGGGCAGAAAATGGGCCATAATAAATTACTTAAGAATTAGCAAATGGGCTACAAATTATAAAAAATAGCAAATGGGCTTTATGTTGTCTGCCACAGATTTGGAGGCTGACTTGTGGGCCTACTAAGTTCATGCGTACACAAGGTTTCTCAAAAAAACTTAGTCAACAAGCGACTCTACTAGTGTCAGACCGTTAGATGTCAATCTAACGGCAATCGTGCTTCTTCAGTCTCTGATCTTCCTGCCCCAGCCGCCCAAACCAGCGCCGTCGGAACCGCCTACTCCCGCCTCCCGTGGTCGGCAGTGCTGCCGGGCAGGCCTCACGGCCCCATCATACTCGCATCCCTGGCCTGTCTATCCCTCTACTCACCCACACCTCCTGTTATTTTCCGACGACGGTAGCCGAACCAGTCAACCCTCGTACTCTCCACCGCGTGGGCAGCCACTGCCGTGTCTTCCCCGGCTCCGTGTCGTTCCCTTCGTAGGCCTCGCCGTCTTCCACCGCCCTGGTGCTTTCGGCGCGGCATGGTCAACGATGTCCATCCAATGGCCATAGTGCTTCTTCAACCTCTGGTCTTCTTGCCCCAGCCGCCCAAAGCAGCGCTGGTCGTGCCGCATGCTCCTGCCACCCGTGGCCGGCTGTGCTGACGCAGAGGCCTCACCGTCCCCATACTACTCCCACCGCTGGCCATGCCATCCCTCCACTCACCCACTCCCCCTGTTATTCTGCGGCGACGACAGCCTCACACCGCGGCCGAACCAGTGAAACCTCGTACTCCTCTCTGCATGGGCATCCACTGCCGTGTCTTCCCCAGCTCCGCGTCGTCCCCTTCCTAGGCCTCGCCGTGGTGCTCTCGGTGCGGCATGGTCAATTTGGTCAACGACCGACTTCCATCGGAAGAGTACTATACATGGAGAGGCTAACAGCTGGGTCAACGACAGCCGCAAGGAAGTGCCTCCTTATTACGTGCAAAATAATTATTCCTCCACCTGCCAACAGGGACTGTTGGTGTACAAAAAGAGGGGTACACTTTTTGTACCCCTATAACTGTGCACGGGCAGTCTGAGCCACGGGCACCACCACACTGAGCAAGGCAAGGGAGGTGAGCCAAGGTAAGGCCGAAGCTCGAGAGAAGCAGAACGACGCCAAGACCAAGCCCACAAAGAGCAAAGGAGACGAAGCGGACTCCCCCCGGCAAGATCCTTGCCGGGAGGCGGTTTTAGCAAACCCGGCAAGACCCTTGCCGTGGCAGCTCGCCCCACACCTACGGAGTGAGTCACCCTTGAGTCCACTGCCCCCATGGGGCAAGGATTCGGGAGACATCCCCGTGGTGGCATGCAGATCTTTGTGAAGACATTCAAGATCAGATAGACCCTTTAGAAGATGATGATCCTTGGCGGGATCCCAGCCAAGAAGGACCACAAGGCCCCCGGCAAGAGCCTTGCCGGGGATGACAGCAGGCGCCACGGCAAGACCCTTGTCGGGGCCCTAGCAAGGCCCTTGCCAAGAACACCCATAGGGCCACCATCAGGCCCACGCCAGTCAAACCTCCACCGGCATTCGCATGCAGCTGCCGACCCAACCAGCTGGGCGGGCACCTGCGTGGCGGCATGCGGATCTTCGTGGAGACCCACCACTGCGCCACCTCAGCTGCCTGCCTGCCTACATGGCACCACGGGCGCCGCTGGCCAGGGCGCGTGTCGACACGAGAGGGAGCGGCGACGGACAAGACAGGTCTCTCCCCCGTCCCCGATAAAGCAAGGACACCTGGGCAAGACACATTAAATGCGCCTTGTCATGTAATGCGAGGGATAACCTCGCATCACTGTACCATTCCCACCTCTTGTGTGCCACTCTGGCTACCCCTTTCCTATAAAAGGAGGCCCGAGGCAACCAGGAGGAGGATTCGGCTTTTTGGAGCTCCTCACGCCCCATAGCTAGCTCAAGAACACAGATATACAATCCACCAAAGCAGGAGTAGGGTTTTACGCATCCTCGCGGCCTGAACCTGGATAAACGAACCGTGTGCTATCTGTTTGATCCGCTCTTCTCACGACCCCGCGCCCCGCAACCGTAGTAGGGATTCTTGTGATCCCATAGGTGTCATTCCCACTAACATCTTCG
The DNA here is from genome assembly GCF_002162155.2 of Triticum dicoccoides. Classification (NCBI taxonomy): domain Eukaryota; kingdom Viridiplantae; phylum Streptophyta; class Magnoliopsida; order Poales; family Poaceae; genus Triticum; species Triticum dicoccoides. Next base: position 42,161,700 of record NC_041386.1, read on the forward strand.
GCACGCCAGGTAGGGGGCGCAGTTGTGAGAATCGGCTTTAGCAGTTAGTTCGATGCTTGTTCATCGTCATGGCGCCCAAGAAAAAGATGACGGTGGTGGTTGGCCCGTCGGAAGCTGGACATCCCGTCCCGACGCGAGCGAGCAGCGGATCGGTCATAGAAAGGACCCGGGGTGCCGTTCGCGAACACCAACACCGTCCCAGCAGCCGGAGTTTGGGAGGCGGCGATGTTCGTGCGCCTGGTAACGGGCCGCACGCCGCCAAATCTAAAGACGGAGCCAGGCCCTCCGCGGGTGGCGTGGGGCCTTCCAAGATCGCTACCACCCCGCCTGAAGGCGATGCGAGGGCCTCCAAGACTCCCACGCTAGCGCCGACGGCGCGCTCCTCTCAAGCGGCGTGCGACGAACGGCGTAATCACGCCAAAGACCCCGGGCGTCGCCACGGGAAGAGCCCCGAGCGCCACTCCCGGGAGATAGAAGACCTGCCCGCTCGCCGAGGCACTGGTGAAGATGGCATGCGACCGCGGGGTCGTGATAGAGCTCCTTCTGACATGGTCAGAAGTCGATGCATGTCGCGATCCGTGCAGGTTTCGCTGCCACCAACGCCAGCAGAAGCCCTGGCTTGCACGCAGTTGCTCCTCGATTTTCCTCCCACTACGGGGAAACTCGACGAATGGAGAGCCACTATCCGAAGCCTTGTTGTGGTGGCCAACAAAGACGAACCGAGTCCGATGGAGCCCCTGGGTCGACGCTCCGACGGAGTCCCACGCACCAGTGGCAGGAAAGCTGGTGGCGCCGCGACCACGGTGCACTCGCCTCCTCCCCGCCTGGTACCGCGGACGCCAGCCCATCGCGACGTTATGGGCGACGAAGTCTCCATAGCGTCGTCCGACCCGCGGACCCACTGTGACCAGCGCCAAGTCCTTCGGGAACGAGAACATGAAGACGCTCGAGCCACTATCGAGCGCCGGCATGGAGCGCGCCACCAATCAGACAGGCGAGCAGGGCCTGCTGTGAACCACCCGGCACCGGAGAGCCCTGGAGGCCTACCTTACGAGGTAGGCTGTCCGGCTTTTACCTGTGAGCTGCGGCAGTTCCAGTGGCCCACTCACCGCACCTTCAAACCTGACGTGGGCGAAAAGCACGACGGCAAGACCCACCCGTCCGAGTTCCTCAGCATCTACACCATTGCGATGCAAGCTGCCGGAGCCCGCGACGATAAGGTGCTTGTGAATTACTTTCCGTTGGCTCTTAAACCCAACGCCATGTCATGGTTGATGCACTTGCCGGTAGACTCTATTTCCTCCTGGTCGGATTTGTGCCATGAGTTTGTGGGCGCCTTTACTGGAGGCCACCAAGCCCATGGCCAAGTGAGCAACCTGCACGTCATTCCCCAGAAGGGAGGCGAGAGTCTCCGCAAGTATATACAGAGGTTCAGTCGGATACAGTACAATATCCCTGATGTTCACCCTGCCGCCATCATCAGCGCGTTCCATCAGAATGTGCGTAACCGCAAGATGCCCGAAGAGCTAGCAATGAACAAGGTGAAAGATGTAGCAGAACTCTATGTTCTTGCTGACAGATGTGCCCGGGCTGAAGAGGGAAGGAAGTACCCCGGCAAAGACGCCGGTGTGGGAACCGACTCCTCAGATGAAGGTACTTCCACCCCGGCGAAGAAGGGCTGGCGCCGCAACAGGAAGCGCAAAGGTAAAGCCGTGCTTGCCGTCAAGGGATCTAATGACACCGGCTCCACCAAGAAAACCAAGGCAGATGACCCCGGCAAGGAAATTGCCGGATGTGTCGCCTGCTGGGCCTTGGCGGTTGCCGAGAAGCCAGGAAACTCCGACAAGCGATACTGCAAGATCCATCGCACCAAAGGCCATGCTCTCCAAGACTGTCGACAGGTTGAGCTCCTCGCTGAGAAGTAGAGGGCTGAATATGAGAGGCGGGACAAGGAGAAGGGCCCAAACGGTGCTAAGGGGTCCGGCAAGAAGCGTGACGGCCAGGCGGGCCATCGCGGCAAGGATAAACAATAGGAGAGGCCCGCCCGGGGCCGTGACAAAAAGCCAGAAGACGACGATCACGAAGAGGACGACGAATCCGGCGACCAAGAGTTTCAGAAAGCTACAGAGGCCATGTGCATCGACGGCGGAGCCTCGCTGCATACTTCTCACCGCCAGCTTAAACAGTGGGCGCGAGAGATTACAGCGGCAAAGCCGTCGTTTGATGCCCAAAGGCCGCTGAAGTGGTCCAGCACACCTATCATTTTTCACACAGAGGATCACCCTGATCGCACTATGCGGTCGGGTGCTTGCCATTGTTGGTTTCACCAACAATACGCAACCTCAAGGTGACAAAGATGCTAGTCGATGGCGGGGCCGGTCTGAACTTGATCTCGCCTGCCGTGATCGAGAAACTGCAGATTCCTGATGGAGACCTCGAAGAGACGTGCACATTTCAGGGGGTAAACCCGGGAAGAAGCCAACCTAAGGGAAAGGTCACGCTGCCCGTGACTTTTGGAAGCGATCTGAACTACAGGACGGAGAGGATCGTGTTTGATGTTGCCAAGATCCCCTTGCCCTACAACGGGATCCTTGGCCGCCCAGCACTGGCCAAGTTCATGGCGGCGTCACACTACGCCTACAACACCCTGATGATGCAGGACCTGTGACGATCATCACCATCCCCTCCGATAAGAAAGATGCGCTGATTTGTGCTGACCAACTATACCAGCAAGCAGTTGTAGCAGCTGCCGCCACTAGGGCACTTGCTCCTGCCGCTGGGACCTTGGGAGGGAAGAATAAGAAGAAGAAGACCGGTGAGACCTCGGACACCCACTTCGGCAAGCGCACCTCTTCGGAGTGTAGCGCTCCCGTCGAGGACATGCCAGAGAGCTCCACCGGCAGAAACAAGAAGCCCAGGGCCATACCGCCGGGAACCAAAAAGGTTTCTGTCAATGAGGATGGCACAGGAGGGGCTTTCACCATAAGCTCCACCCTTGACGATAAATAGGAAGACGCGCTCGTCACCTTCCTGCGGGCGAATGTCAATGTGTTTGCATGGCAAGCTTCCGACATCCCCGGCGTTCCCAGGGAGGTGATTGAGCACCACCTTGCTGTATGTCCTCATGCGCGGCCCGTCAAGCAGAAGGTCAGAAAGCAAGCTTTGGAAAGACAAGAGTTCATCACAGAGGAGATCGGGAAACTAGAAGCAGCGGGTTTGGTAAGAGGAGTGCTCCATCCAACGTGGTTGGCCAATCCGGTCGTAGTGCGCAAGGCTAATGGGAAGTGGAGGCTGTGTATTGATTACACAGATATCAATAAGGCTTGTCCTAAGGACCCCTTCCCGTTGACGCGCATCGACCAGATTGTTGACTCCATAGCTGGGTGTGATCTGTTGACATTCCTTGATGCCTACTCCAGCTACCACCAGATCTTCATGACAAGAGAAGACGAAGAGAAAACAGCATTCATCACCCCATGTAGTACGTATTGTTTCATGCGAATGCCTTTCGGGCTGAAGAGTGTTGGTTCGACGTTTGCAAGGGCGGTCCAGATTGGTTTTGAACCCCAGCTCCCTAGAAATATGGAAGCATATATGGATGACATAGTGGTCAAAACCAAGGACAGGGCAACCCTCATACCGGATTTGCAATAAACATTTGCAAACCTGCGCAAGATCAATCTCAAGCTGAACCCTGAGAAGTGCATCTTTGGCATCCCGTCCGGCAAGCTTCTCGGGTTCTTTGTGTCACAGCGTGGGATAGAGGCCAATCCGGACAAGATCAAAGCTATAGAGCAGATTGAAGCACCCAAGAGAATCAAGGATGTGCGTCGGCTTGCTGGCTGCGTCGCCGCCATGGGCAGATTCATTTCCAAGTCTGCCGAGCGCGCCCTTCCCTTTTTCAAGATCCTGAAAAAGGCAGGCCCGATGGAGTGGACGCCAGAAGCCGAAGCAGCATTGCAAGATTTGAAGAAGTACCTCTCCTCCGCGCCAATACTAGTTGCGCCTAGGCCAAAGGAGCCATTGCTGCTATACCTGGCGGCAACGAACCAGGTGGTCAGCGCCACACTAGTGGCGTAGAGAGAGGTTGACAACGAGGTAATGGCAGTGACAGAGCCCGACACCACCAATGCAGAGACGACACAGCCAGTTGAAGTGCCGCCAAAGAAGAAAATGATGCAGCACTCGGTCTACTTTGTTAGTTCCCTCCTGCAGGGAGATAGATCAAGGTACTCCGGCATGCAGAAACTGCTCTTCGGCCTTCTTATGGCCTTGAGAAAGCTGCGTCACTACTTCCAGGCACACGAGATCACTGTTGTCACTCGCCTCCCTCTGCAACGAATATTGCACAATCCAGATGCAATGGGAAGAATTGTGGAATGGGCACTGGAGCTGTCCAGCTTTGGCCTCAAGTTTGAAAGTACTTCGACGATTCAGAGCCGAGTCCTGGCGGAGTTCATTGCAGAATGGACCGCAACGCCTGACGAAGAAGCCCAAGAGATTGCTCTCCTCGGCGAGGAGGCAAGTTGCAGTTGGATCATGTACTTTGATGGAGCTTTCTCCTTACACGGCGCCGGGGCTGGCGTACTGCTTGTCGCACCCACCGAAGAGCACCTCAAGTACGTGATCCAGATGCACTTCCCCAGGGAGGTGTCAACAAACAATACGGCAGAGTACGAAGGGCTGCTTGCCGGTCTTAGGATCGCGGTGGACCTCGGAATCAAGAAGCGCATCGTCAGGGGCGACTCGCAGCTCATCGTCAAGCAAGTCAACAAGGACTACCAGAGCCCGTTAATGAAGGCCTACGTCAATGAAGTGAGAAAGCTGGAAGAGCGTTTCGACGGTATACAGGCTGAATACGTTCCCCGAGCGGAGAACGATGTCGCCAATTACCTGTCAAAACGCGCTGCCCTCAAGCTACCTGTTGAACTAGGTACCTTTGTGCTCCAGCTAACTCAGCCATCCGTTGATCCATCAACAGAGCAGAACAAGAGGAGGAAATCAGGACCCAGCAAGTACTTTCCCGCCGAGCTCCCTGGAGCCGCCGGCAAGGATGTTGCCGGGGACACTGAGCCCGCCACGGGACGGCTAGCTCCGGCGGAGCGTCAAGCTCTTGCCGTCGAGACAGCCGCTCCTATAGAGGAGGAAATGCCTTTAGTCCTCACCGTCGAGCCCCAGGCTCCAGCGTGGGCACAGCATACCATCTGATTCCTCCAAACAGGGGAACTTCCTGAAGAGCAGGAAGAAGCGGAAAAAGTAGCCCGTCGCTCTACCATGTACCAGTTCGTCGATGACGTCCTATATAGAAAGAGGCCGAACGGTGTGAAATTGAAGTGTATCCCTCGGGAGGAAGGACTGGAGCTGTTGGCGGAGATACACGGAGACATATGTGGATCCCACATCGGGTCAAGGGCCCTTGCCGACAAGGCATTTCGGCAAGGCTTCTTCTGGCCCACCGCCCTCCAGGATGCGACGACACTAGTCACCAGGTGTGAAGCGTGACAGTTCCATTCAAAGAAGCTTCATCAGCCAGCTCAAGCCCTTCAAACCATTCCTCTCTCCTAGCCCTTCTCGGTCTGGGGGCTCGACATACTGGGCCCTTTCCCCCGCGCTGTCGGGGGCTTTGAGTACTTGTACGTTGCAATCGACAAGTTCACAAAGTGGCCGGAGGTGGAGGCAGTGAGGAAGGTCACAGCTCAGTCAGCCGTCAAGTTCTTCAAGGGACTAGTGTGCCGTTTTGGTGTACCCAACAGGGTCATCACCGACAACGGCACACAGTTCACAAGCCGCACCTTCATGCAATATATCCAAGACCTCGGCAACAAAGTCTGTTTCGCTTCCATTGCTCACCCATGAAGCAATGGTCAACCTGATAGGGCAAACGCTGAAGTACTACAAGGCTTAAGGACCAAGACCTTTGACAGGCTGCACAAGAGTGGAAGGCGCTGGATTGATGAGTTGCCGATGGTTCTTTGGTCGATCAAGACGACGCCAAATCGAGCCACCAGTCAGACACCCTTTGCCCTAGTATACGGGGCAGAAGCAGTTCTCCCCACTGAACTCATATACGGGTCACCTCGAGTGCTCGCTTATGATGAGCTTCAGCAAGAGCAACTGCGGCAAGATGACGCAATGCTCCTTGAGGAGGATCATCTTCGGGCGGCTGTGAGAGCAGCACGCTACCAGCAAGCCTTGCGCCGCTACCATAGCCGCAAGGTTCATGCCCGAAGCCTTGAGGAAGGCGACCTTGTCCTTCGGCGCGTTCAATCGGCCAAGAATTCCAACAAGTTGACGCCAAAGTGGGAAGGCCCTTATCGGGTAATATGAGTCACCAGGCCCGGCACAGTCCGCCTGGAGACCGAAGATGCCGTTCCGGTGAGTAACTCTTGGAACATTGAGCATCTTCGCAAGTTTTACCCGTGAGGCGCGGCTTGCCAGGCCCCCTGGCAAGCCACCTTTTGTACAAGCATTCCCGATGATGCATGTAACCCTTTGTTCAAAGCCAGGCGCAGAACCTGAGCACAAGTAAATGAAGCGCTGGTGCCCTAAGTTATAGCATGCATGCTAGGTCGAGTCTCGTCCTTGGTTAGGGTTGATAGTGCTTAGCGGCGACTAACCCCTAGCTTAGAGGTCGAGTGTGTGTCTCTTTGCCGTTCTTTTGTCTTCTTTGGTTCGCAAGACTCACAGATATCCTTGCTGGATCACTTGAGGACGAAAAAGAGAAGAGGGACAGACCAGCATCTAGACCCCGGCAAGCCAGTATTGCCGGGGGCTGCAAGAGCAAAGATTCACCCACGGAAAACCAGAATTGCCGGGGGCTACAGCTTCAGATAAGTTCTTCATCCCTTATCATGCATTCCCTTATGGACTGAGGTATGTGAAACCTCATTTTTTTTCCTAAAGCTACCGTGCTCCCCTAACTCTAGGCCCTAGGGCTCGTTCCTGGGGCTAGGTTTGGTCGTAGTCGCGGCAGCGAGAGGATGAAACAAGGAGCCTGAACCCACCTCATCCCTGCCTCCGCCAAAGGTGTGAGAAAGGTCGAGCAAAGTGGGGAGACGGCAAGGCCTATTGCCGGGCAAGGAAATGTTTATCTTAAAGATATCTAGGATTTACTCCTTGTCGTGGGTTCTACCCACAAACAAATGACCCGGCAAGCATCCCTTTTTCATTAAAAACATTCCACTCAAGTACAATCCATAGGGAATGAAAAACATGAATGATGGGATTACAAGTTTTAAATTTAGCTAAGGCCCGAAGGCTTACAAACTAAAAAGAGATAAGGTGCCCGTAATCCCTTTTTTGTCCCTCTCCTCAGGAGGCAGGTCAAGGAGGCGAAAAGGGCAAAAGGGGCGCCTAGGCGAGCTACGGGTGGCAGAAGACACCAAGAGAACATCTCGGTGGCCGTCCGAAGGCTGGATGGTGATGGCAGCGCAGGAAGGAGAGCTCGAAGACGAGGCGGCAGGACGTCAGCACGCGTCGAAGGCGTCGGTGCCCACGTACTCCGATTTGACGGCCTTGCCGCCCGACCTCTTCCTCTTCCGCAGCCTCCCAACGCCAGCCGCCCAAGGAGACGACCCCAAGAAGTTCAGGGAGCCGGCGACACAGATGATGGGGTCGTCGGTGCCGCACGGAGCGGTGCCCGACACCTAATCGGACCCTTCATCCTGCCACCTACTACCCTCGTCGTTGCTGCTGCTGTCCTCCTCGTCACTCTCTCCCGAGGAGGAGTCTTCGCTATCAAAAGAGCTCTCCACGCAGCACCTTGCACGGGTCCCAAAGCACCCAAAGACCTTGACGGAGAGAAGGCCACCCTCCATCAGCTTGAAATGGAGAGTGAGCCCCTCCGTCAAGCGGTGGATATGAGCGAACATCTTCCATCCTCGACGAAGATACATCACGTGAGGGGATGGGAAGTCGACGCGAACCCGCGTGCCGCTGATCCCACAGCCCCTCATGTGCAGTCGCAGCGACTCCGGCGGATCCAGCTCCATCTCCCGCGCGAATGGAGTCGGGAGACAAAGGCGACGGAAAGGCAGCCGGCGCAGCCTGACGAAGAACTCGCAAGGGTCATCCCCAACGTGGCCCTCCATGGGGGGAGGAACTGCTGGCGGAGGCGAGTTCGGCGCGCCGCCCCATCCTCCTCTTCCCCAAGCGCATCGGCCTCGCCCCCTCCCCCTTCCCCTCGCGGTTGGCTCTGCCACCGTGGGTGCAGGAGAAGGAGGGACGCGTTGTCGAGCGGCGACCCTCGCCGCCACTGTTGAAGGACCAGGATTCCCTCTCTCCATGTCGGATGGAAGGGGGGAGCAGAAGCTGAAGGAAGGAGGAGATGAAAGAATGCGGGACGCCATCCCCCCCTCCCGCTCTTTATAAAGGAACGGGGTGGGGGCTCGGCCGCCCCGCTCAGCCAATCAAGACGCGGAAGGCGCAGGAAACTGGGACCGACCCGCCGCCCCAGCCCGCGGCGGCCCGGTTTCCCGCCTCCACCGTTCGCCGCCCCAAGCGCATGAGAGCCATGTGGCAGGCATGCAGGACCGAGGCGACGGGTGAGGCGACCTCTCCCCGCCCCGTGATCATGGGGAATGGATGCCTTGAAGACCACGCCTCGGCCCCGTTCAGTAAATAGGCCGCACCTCCACGCCTCCCTCCGTTTATGGGGAAGGCGCGAACCGCCCCCTTTACTACGACGTGACGCATGCATGCAGAGCTCAGCCCCATGCATGCCGCCCACATCACACATGCCTCCCCACGCCGCGCCACGCGCGGGAAGCATGGGAAGTGCAGCGCACAAAGAGACTTACCGCGGTAAAAACCGCCCCGCCTGCCCGTGCACCGTTTTTGGGCCTAGCCCAATGATGCGATTGCACTTACGTGTGGCCCAGGACCGGGGGCTCCTATCGGTGTACAAAAAGAGGGGTACACTTTTTGTACCCCTATAACTGTGCACGGGCAGTCTGAGCCACGGGCACCACCACACTGAGCAAGGCAAGGGAGGTGAGCCAAGGTAAGGCCGAAGCTCAAGAGAAGCAGAACGACGCCAAGACCAAGCCCACAAAGAGCAAAGGAGACAAAGCGGACTCCCCCGGCAAGATCCTTGCCGGGAGGCGGTTTTAGCAAACCCGGCAAGACCCTTGCCGTGGCAGCTCGCCCCACACCTACGGAGTGAGTCACCCTTGAGTCAACTGCCCCCATGGGGCAAGGATTCGGGAGACATCCCCGTGGTGGCATGCAGATCTTTGTGAAGACATTCAAGATCAGATACACCCTTTAGAAGATGATGATCCTTGGCGGGATCCCAGCCAAGGAGGACCACAAGGCCCCCGGCAAGAGCCTTGCCGGGGATGACAGCAGGCGCCATGGCAAGACACTTGTCGGGGCCCCGGCAAGGCCCTTGCCAAGAACACCCGTAGGGCCACCATCAGGCCCACGCCAGTCAAACCTCCACTGGCGTTCGCATGCAGCTGCCGACCCAACCAGCTGGGCGGGCACCTGCGTGGCGGCATGCGGATCTTCGTGGAGACCCACCACTGCGCCACCTCAGCTGCCTGCCTGCCTACATGGCACCGCGGGCGCCGCTGGCCAGGGCGCGTGTCGACACGAGAGGGAGCGGCGACGGACAAGACAGGTCTCTCCCCCGTCCCCGATAAAGCAAGGACACCTGGGCAAGACGCATTAAATGCGCCTTGTCATGTAATGCGAGGGATAACCTCACATCACTGTACCATTCCCACCTCTTGTGTGCCACTGTGGCTACCCCTTTCCTATAAAAGGAGGCCCGAGGCAACCAGGAGGAGGATTCGGCTTTTTGGAGCTCCTCACGCCCCATAGCTAGCTCAAGAACACAGATATACAATCCACCAAAGCAGGAGTAGGGTTTTACGCATCCTCGCGGCCTGAACCTGGATAAACGAACCGTGTGCTATCTGTTTGATCCGCTCTTCTCACGACCCCGCGCCCCGCAACCGTAGTAGGGATTCTTGTGATCCCATAGGTATCGTTCCCACCAACAGAGACCCACCGAACGCACCACCAGTATTTCGCGGAAAAAACGTTTCCCCCCTGACTGCTAGGACCCACCGGACGGGCCACCGTATTTCACGAAAAAATGTTTGCCCCTGACTGTTGGGACCCATCGGACGGACCATCGTATTTCGCGAAAAATCATTCCCCCCGCTGTCAGCTCGGACCCACCGGAAGTGCCTCCTTATTACGCATAGAAAAATGAATACTCCCCCTGCTAGCTGGGACCCACCATGGTGGGAGGCTGACTTGTGGGCCTACTAAGTTGACGAGGACGGAGGGCTTTGTCAACTTAGTCAATATGTACGATTATAGCTCCAGTGACCGTACGATGTCCATACAACGGCCGTCGTGCTTCTTCACTCTCTGCTCTTCCTGCTCCTGCCAATCAAACAAGCGCCGGCGGGACTGCCTACTCCCTCGTCACGCCACAACCAAACCAGTGAACCGCGTGGGCATCCACTGCCGCGTCTTCCCCGGCTCCGCGTCGTCCCCTTCCTAGGCCTCGCCGTCGTCCACCGCCCTGGTACTCTCGGCGCGGCATGGTCAACGTGTTCAAGGAACGGCTTCCATCGGATGTGGACTGTACGTGGAGAGGCTGACAGCTGGGTCTACGACCGCAGCAAGGAAGTGCCTCCTTATTACGTGCAAAATAATTATTCCTCCACCTGACAGCGGGGACCCACCAGACGGACCACCGTATTTCGTGAAAAAAATCCCCCTGTCTGCTGAGACCCACCAGCTACACCTTCACACGCAAGGAAGTGCGTCGGGGCAAAAAAATGATTCGCCCCCTAGCTACATCTTCGCATGCAAGGAAGTGCCTGACAGTCAGGACCCACCTGGTCGAAGCGTACGTAGCGTTGTCATTCTGGTCGCGAACGTGTATGTACATACTGGTCGATGTAGAGGCGCGCACATATCGTAGTAGAGGCGCGCACGTAGCATGTACACATACGTACAGCGGCCAGGGTGCAAGAAAGAAAATACGGCCACGTATGTGTACATACGGGCGGGGTCTCTAACGCCTACTCGTGCATACGTACGGCCAAGGCTCGTGTACATGGTTGGGTCGGAACGGAGAAACAGCGTCGTCGTCGTGTTCATGGGGAGGCAACGGAATGCGTCGTATTCATGGGGACGCAATGGAATGCGTCATGTTCATGGGGAGGCAACGGAATGCGTCGTGTTCATCGGGAGGCAACGGAATGCATGGGAGCCAACCGGCTAGGTCGGAACGGAATGCGTGGTTGTGTTCATCGGGAGGGCTTGGACGGAACAGGCGATGGAAACAAGGCCTGGCGTACCGCAGAACGGAGGAAACGGACCTCCTACGGTCGAAATGGGTGTCCTTTTGATCGGGAGGGGTGCGGCGTACCGCAAAACGGATGAAACGGACCTCCTACGGTCGAAACGGGGGTCCAGTTGATCGAGAGGGGTGTGGCGTATCACAAAACGGACGAAACGGACCTCCTACAGTCGAAACGGGGGTTCTGTTCATTGGGAGGGGTGTAGCATACCGCAAAACGGGACTCCACGGGATACTGTTCATCTCCACCGTCGACCTCCTCCAGCCTCCACGGGCTCCTCTTCATCCAGCCTCCACCGCGTGCTACTCCAACTGCTACTGTTCAACCACCCCTCCACGGGCACCCCTCCACAGTCTACTATTCATCCAGCCCTCCACACCACGGGGTCCTGTTCAACCATCCCTCCACGGGCACCCCTCCACTATCTACTGTTCATCCAGCCCTCCACACCACGAGTCCTGTTCATCCAGAGGCAACGCCA